>NC_135742.1:25856153-26167884 GCF_041903045.1 Epinephelus lanceolatus | reverse complement strand
AAAGACAGAGGAACAGAGGCTTCTTACCCGTTGTGCACGGCCGCCCTGCAGCCTGTGCTGCTGTTGACTCGTATGGTGAAGACAGCGAAGAAGAAGAAGAAGCAGGCCATGCCGAAGCACACCTTGTATACTGCAGAGTAGCCAACCAGAGATTTGCAGTTCTCCCCTGCATTCATCTGCTCACACAACGCACTGTAGAAGGGGATCTAATTGATAAAATCACAAACCAAAACACTTTGATTAGATCATTATGCTGTTGAAACCCCCCCAACTCTGCTCATGTTTGTCTAGTACGCGGCCTCAGTGAAAAGGCCCAATAGCGTCTATTCTGAACGTCACGCCTCTAAAGGAGCAGAAAGAGAGAACAGGCAGCAACAACAACCCCTCTTTCTGTCCATGAAGCCTTCTTTCATCCCTCGTTCTCTACAGGCTGTTAGAGGGGCCTTACAACTAACTGTCAGTGTACACAAACAAAAGACACAGATGAATAAATTAACCGCCTTTTGTCAGCAAGTCACAGGGATTGGGAAGGGCGAAAAGAAGAGGGTGCACGAGCAAGAGCTAAAGACCAGGAGATCCATCTTTAAATAAATGTCCAAAATGTATTTAAACCTACAGTGAGATGCCTAGAAAAGAAGAGTGAAGTAGATAAGGACTTTGCTGCAGCCTTCAACAGGAAATTGGAAGTGCCTCAGTGGCTCAGTGCCAACAGAAGAGACGGCCTTTGAAATGATAAGCACAGAACGGAGACTCAAATATCTGTTCCCCTCGCTGATGCCCCCTGACTGTGGAGATGAGAATCAAAGTCAAAAGCCAGAGCTGCTTTTCACACAGAAGTCAATTTTTGAGAGAACTACAGATCTTTACTGTCAGATAATAAATGGTTTGAGTCGGCTTTACGAGCTACAGGCAGAGCATTTGGATCCTTGAGGTTGAGCACGTGGGAGAGACGCCAGCGGATTGAGTTGTCATCACCTTACTATGCTGCACAGTCCAGAGCCAGATCACAACATAGAGTAAAAAGCCCATTTTGGAGCTTTTGTCTAATGTTGAGGACCATATTAGCATGTCCATGGTGTCGTGATTAAGAGGGAAGGGGGCCGGCTGTTTCAGACAGCTGTAAATCTCTTGAGAAAAGACCAGCACTCTCATACGCACAATGGCTGCTCTCTTAGCCGGGACTTCCCACTGTGCTCAGTGTGCGACTGGCAGTGTGCGTGTATATGTGTATGTAGTATATGTGTGTAACTCAGCAGGCTTTGCGTGGGGCTATCAGGGGCCATTTTGTGCCTGGATGGGCCTTTTACAGGGTTGTCCTCTCACAGGGAGACGCACAGTGGGGAGTCATTTTAGTGTTGTACAGTAGACACTGGAGGAGGAGGAAAAAAAACAGCAGAGGAAGATTGGTGGAAAAATATCACTGTTGTCAAATAGAGCTTTCATTTGAGGAAGCTTGCAGTCATTGCCATAGTAACACAGTCAGCTGACAGTATTCTCCCCAGCCATTTGAGCCTTGTGAATGCTGATACAGCAACTACACTGTAAATACTGTACTCTGAAACAGGGACATCATTTCTCAAGCTATCAGTATCAACTCAGACAAAGAGACGGCAATGTATCACAGTACATCACAGTGTATTTCAGTCTGACACACCCGGATAACTTTATTGTAGCAGCGGCCTGTCAGCTGAGTTGGAAATTCTCAGAAACAACCACAGAAAGAGTCTTATAATAATTCTGTATTATATGATTCAAAGAGGCAACTTGGGGGAAAGAAAATACATGAAAGCCATGGGGATCAAAAGAGAGAGCAGCAGGCCACCTGTGTATCTTCTCCTAACTTCAGAGGCTAGGTGGGTGGTTAAAAACAAAAAGCTACCAGCCTGAACTCCTACCTCCTCAACTGTGGCCTTACTACTGTGAAGATACACATGGGATCCGCAGATAAAATAGTGGGGTTGCTGCTTTGCCCGAAGCAATGTTATAAATCTTTAATTTTGCCTGTTAGCAATGACAAGGTAACACCGGTACATTCTCTGAAATTTTATTCTATTTATTACACTGCAGAGCCAAACACAAAAGTTGGCTCACCTGACAAGAGAACATCCAATTTTAAGAAACGTGTGGAGAGTGTGTAACCTACAAATGCACTGTCTTTCCCTCTCAGCTCTGCTCCATGTCAGCAAACCTCATTTTATGTACAGTTGCTAACTTCTACACAGTGAAGCCTGGGGAGAGAGTATAGACGTAGCGGTAGGCCAAAAAAAAAAAAAAAAAAAAGGTCACAGCATTGAAGCTAGTGTTGGCTTGGTTACTACAGCTTCTCAGCCGACCCCCACTCCTCTATTCAGTAAACTAGGCCATTCGCAAAACAACGACGGAATTAAGACTTTGGAGCTGTGAACAGACCTAAAATATTATTTAAACGTACAAAGGCTAGACGGGGCATACACAACTTCTTTCCAAGAAAATGTGAAGATTATTTTGTCTTGATAATCAACGTAAAAGTTGTGTCGCTAGGCAATCCCATTCTTTAAATCAGAAGAGAGCACATTGTCTTATGTGTTACTGTGCAAAAACAGAAATGAACTTCAACCAAAAATCAATGTACCTACCCTTACTGAAAAGACGATTTTGTTTGAAATGGTGGGTGGTGGGCGGCATGTGCTGAAAGCTTGTTAACTCCTCAGAGAGCACTGGGAATAAGTTAACTTTGTTTGGGCAAGGTGGACCTCAGCAGAGTTACGGTTCTGCTCTGATGCCTGGATGAGATCAATTATACAATAATATACTCTCAGTCATAGACCCCTACAAGATTTGACAGTTACTCAAAATATTTGTCCTGTTTATACCTGTGATAAACATGCCTGATTTCAATAGAGAAAAATCAGGAATTTTTAAATAGTCTTACTAAGAAACACTAAGAAACTTCTATTTCCCTACTGTCAGCAGTAACTGGCCTACACCCTGTTCAACTGGTGACGCCCAAATCATAACAATACTACGCCCATTAACTGTACTGTGTGTCATCCTGGCCCTTAAAGGATAGTTCCCCCACAAAATGACCATTCGTAAACGAATTAGTCAGGCCATGTTACCTTGAATTTGTGAAGGAAACTTTGTTGAACATATTGATTTATTGATTAATTGGGAACCACATTTAACCACAGCAAAACTATATAAAACATCTTTTCACAAACTCCCACTTGCAGCATAATCCAAATATATTTATCAAGTCGTATGCTCAGGACACACATGCATTTTTGCTAAAACTTTAAAGTCTGGATTTAAAGATAGCATTTTCAGTTTACTTTTAAATAGTAAGCTTTCAGCAAAAATGCATGTTTTTGGGAAGTGCTGAGAATACTACTGGATAAATGAGACTTGGATTGTACTGCATGAGCTGTGTGAGAGTTAGTTAACAGATGTTTTTGATATAGTTTTGCAGCTGTTAAATGTGGTCCCCAATTAATCAATCAATCAATATGTTTTTCAAAGGAGTTTTTGTCATGAATTCAAGGTAACACAACATGAAAAATGTATAAGCAAATGGTCATTTTGTAGGTGAAGTATTCCTTTATGACCCCAATAAGTCAGCAGACTCGCTGCTACCAACACCGCTACAGTGAACACAAAGGAAATCACGACCATGACCAACCTGAGCTGATCATCTGAGTAGATTTCATCATAACTAACACCAGTCTGTCATCACTGTGCTAAGGAGCACTTATCTGTAAGGGGCTTTTAGGTCTGAGAGTTTCAGAACCACTTCACTCATGTAGAAAATGTTGATGAAGAGTCATGAGTGATGAAGAAGATCAGTCAGAATGACGAAGCACCAGTTGCTTTAAATGTAAGATGTTTGGTATGCAAGAAAATCAGAGGTATAATTAAGAAAATAGAACTGTAAGATAAAAAAACTAAGAGTATGCTATTATCTGATTTAACAGCTGTCACATTTTGAGTAATCATTTGTATTAGTGTGTATGTAGTGTCCTCACGGTGACTGTCTCCTAGCAGTTAGCAAAGGAGGATATTTGTGAGACAGGATAATCAAGGTATTATTCCACGTGCTGATTTCTTTGCCTTATTTTCGGGATCACCTATAGGTCAGCTGCTAATCCTTTTTTCGCCACCACAAGTCAACACTCCACCTGCATCACTGCAAACTGAGACAGCAGGAAGATTTTCCACACTCACTCTTCATTTAAAATGATGCTGCAATGGAGCAAAGATGAGAGATTCAATCTTCTCTCTGTGCTGTTTATTCCTCTCCACCATCTTACCAATTACGCTTCAGAATTCAAACTCTTCAAATATGTATCTATAAGGAAAAATGCGTGTACATGTGTATGTTTGTTGATACTTTGTTGTGTGATTTATGTACTCACATGGTCTCTAATCTCCTGCTCCACAGTGGGGGACATCATGATGACACAGATGATGGTGACCAGCAGGAAGTAGAGGGCGTACATGACACGTGTCCCTGTGGACTGTTTGATCTTGGGGCAGCAGTTACAGCAGCACGAGCAGGCCGCTGAGCCGCAGCAGCAGGCCAGCTGCACACAAAGAGGACAATAGAGAAAAGAGGGAAAGAGAGAGATGGGGAAAACATTAGCATATCGGTTTCACAATTTTCCACACCCTAATAAGCCATCTGATACGGACATAATGCATTTACCAAAGGTACTTAGATAAGGCAGGCCCGAGTTTTAGAGTGCATTCTGCAACCATCTCTGTCGGCTACAGAAGCTTCTAGTGTTGTCATTAATACCAATTTATCACTACATGTTGATGGTTTTTAAAACTCGAATTCTTCAGTATTGATACACCTGTGCCAGCTGTGCTTTCTCACTTTCTCTTATTGGTAATGGTGTCAAATATCAATATTTTTCAAGTTACTATATCAAAGTAGCAGATTCCAGTATTGTGAAAACACTAAAGGCTGCACTTTGATGTTCCTTAAAGGAAGGAAACAAAGCAAACAATAATCTCCCAAGAGCACCGAAATGCATTTGACTCAAGAAGTCACACATTTACTGACTGCAACAAAAGTTTTTTAACAGGAAAATATATTGAACGAGAGCATTGGACAAAAGATAAAAACAGATATACACCTGAGGGAGGAAAAAAAAGTCACAGTCTGAAATGTGAACAACATCCTCCCTTTACCCTCAGACCTTCAATTCAGTAAATGCGAATGCCACTAAAATAGAAGAGAAAACTATAACAGGAAAAGAAGGGAGGAACCTCAGATGAGCGTGTATGGACAGAAATAGAGGTAGTAAAACACAACAGTTGGTTAAACCTCAGATGCCAGAACCAATGAACTGAGACACCTTAAGGTGGTTTTTCAACATGTGTCCTCTTTATAGAACACTATAAAAACAATACCAATCCAAGTTTAAAGTTCAGCGTTAAGAGATGGGACTGTCCCACAGTTACTTTGGTGTTAACAGATAGCACTAAATGCAACACACATAATTCTGTAATTACAAAACACACATCTCACCCCCCGCATGAGACTGTCAGGGCCTTAAGCAGCTCCTTCAGTGACAGACTGTGACACCCACAATGAGGGAGCGCTACAGCAGGTCCTTCATTCCCACGGCGGTCAGACTTAGTATATAGTACAACATGATGAAACACTGTTGTCTCTATTTCCATCGACCACCACTTGCAACATGACAGCAACTTTGTACTCGAGTTTTTCATATCATGGATATTATATTACACTGTATTATGCTACACACCATGTGTCTATTACAATTACAGTGTAACCATTCATCAAGTATCTATATAAGTGAAAGGTATATGTAGTGTGTTGTTATTATTATTTGTATTTCTTCTATCTTGTTTCATTTTTATTAATAACTCTTTTTTCCTTTGCCTTCATGCTGCTGTAACGTGAATTTCCCCAGTGTGGGATTAATAAAGTTTATCTTGTCTTAGCAAAAGGTGCATGGTTAAGCACTTAGAGTACAGGATCTAACGTCCTTTTCTTTTTTTCCATACTTCTTACTGCAGGTCTGAGCAGGAAGACACAAGTGTGGCAACTTCCTGGATATGGAAAAATGTGCAGGAGAAGACACCAGCCTGACAGTGTCTTCGCTCATTCATGGTTTCTATCACAAGAGACAAATCCCTCCCCCTCCTTCGCAGCAGCAACCCTTGGTTGGTGAAGACAGTGAAGTCTTGTCCGAAAACACACTCACACACACACGAAGTCACTCACAGAGGCCTACTCTGTTTCTTCTGACAGGCCCTCAAACAGGGGGGCAGCCTCATAAAGACAGGCCCTGTGTTCTATTTAGGAAAGAGGAGGTTTTTATAATTATACAGTATAGCGTCTTTCTGCAGGCACCCCACCCTGCTGTTGTAAGCTTCCTACTCCCCAGTGCACAGAACACACACTGCTGTGGTGAGAGGTGAACGTCTGTTGTGGTCTACAGTCGAGGTGTGGTACACTGTAAGGCTGCATCGGTGCGCAGCTGCTGGAGGGCTTACACGCAACAGTTTCTTTTGTATGTTCTTCCCTTATGGGATGCAACACACACTTTGGTAGTGATAAGGTAAAGGTGGTGTGGCTACATGCCAAAGCTAGTCTGACCATGGGTAAGCTACAGGAAAAACTTGTCTCCAGGTGCTCTTGTGGCCTTAGGTGAGAGCATCAGGGTAGGTGTTTTAGAGAAATTCTGTCTACTTTAGATTCTTGTATAAAAGTCTAAATCAAAACTTCTTTGATTTTTTTGTGTGTGTACACAAGAGAAAAGGACTCTTTCACAAAATCATAAAGTTCTGAATCTCTCATTCTTTTTAACATCTCACACACAAACTTCACCTTCAAATCATTAGGACACAAAATCACCCTTAATAATTGATTCTAGCTGGTTGCTGAATACACACACATAGGCGTTGCTATCTATCAAGCTCAAGGTGAAAAAGTGAAGAAGTATTTTAAGAATCTGTTCCACAGTTTCTCAGAGCAAACACACTTTCACTTTCATGGCACTTTTCTTGCTTACTGGAATCTCAGTAAAATGTTCCTTTTACTTAACTCTTACAATATTAACCTTTTAGCTGTTAAGTCACAATTTATTTTCCACACAGGAGAACATGAGCAGATGGGCAATGACTTGTCAACAACTAGCCGACCCATCAACTGAGGGTGTCACAGCTGTGAACATAAACATCTTATGAAAGCTGACTAAAGGCTACAGTTGCTTCAAAAAGGAGCACCAACAGGTGGATTCTACAAGCAAAATGTATTTTAAAAAATGTGTGTCAACAAAATGGTTCCTCTCCTGTGACTGTATTGAGTCTATCTGTATCCCTGAAAAACATTTTTCCCCATTGTGCTTAATCTTCTCACTGTACATGTTGTTCATGCACCTTGTAGCTCAAATTATTTAATGTCTTAATATTTGTAGGGCATTTTAAAGGAATTTTTCACCAGTAACAACAGCAAAACAAATCAAATCTACCTTTTACAAACTCACACACAACCTGTGCAGTATAATCCAAGTCTCATGTATCCAGATGTATGCTCAGTACTTCCCAAACATGTGTATTGTCACTAAAACATTAGGATTTAAAACATGTCAGTACAGTCAGTCTCATACATGGCCAAGTAGCATGCCAGAGCATGCATGTTTGTTCGAGCTCTGCTCAACCAGAGCTACACATGCACATGCTTAGGTCATGTGACTCATAGGTGAAGTGTTTCATATTGCACATATTAGCAAAAATGCACAGGGAAGTGCTGAGCATACGACTGGATAAATGAGGCTGGGATTATACTAAGTGTGAGTGTGTGAGAGTTTGTTAATTCATTTATTGAGATGGTTTTGCTGTTGTTAAAGGCGGTCCCAAAGATTTCACTTCATGAAGACCATTCACCATTTTTTGGATTACTGGCTCACCATGAAGGCATGCAAGAAAAATAACGTTTTCTTAACGAATTCAACATAACACCCTGAGTAACTGATATACTAACACACAACAAACTTAAACTGACAGGATATGAGGGTAGAGGTGCGAGGGGAATGACATGCAACAAACATCCCCAGCTGCACTGCATTGCAATTACATTGTCAGAGTTATAAAATGAAGTCCAGGACATTCCACCTTGTAGCTCAAATGTTTTTTCTTCAGACCTATTAATGCATCTGAGCAAGACTAGCTCAATTTGCCTTTCAGTCACAACAGTAATCTTAGCTCTTGTCAGTGTGTGTGTTTCCTAAGCTGGGGTCTGTATTCTGGCCAGGGTGTCCTGATGTAGTAAAGCCAGAGCGCAACATCGTCTGATGTGTTGCGTTCCGCTCCAAATGCCAGTAATGTGCGGTATGCTGCAGACTCGTGGAACCACACAAGGCACATGGTCAAGAGGATCAAGCTACTTCTCTGCCCACATGGCTCGGCCTCCCTGCTCTTTCTGTCCAGAGGTTTCTCCAGCTGTCAGTCTTCTCTAGATGAACTTGCCTGAGGCTCAATAATGGTGACCAGCAGCCTTCCCTTTTTCAGTTTTCAGTTAGCTGGTTCTCTAAACAGATTCCCATGTGAAACCAAACTCAATTATGCTTGTGCTCAGTTCTCTTTAAGAGCTGAGAAAAACATTGCGGTGTCTGGTGCTCTCGTTACAAGGGGTCGACATGAATGCAGTCAAGAACAAAACAATTAACTGAATCTTTTGGATCAGGTAGCCAGCAAAGGAACCCATCCTTCATAAGAAAATCTGGGTTAAAGCCCTTGTTATAGTACGTGTTTGTCTTGCTGTAATGTCCTTGAGACAAACTGTGGAGCTCTCCCAACCCCACAAGTTTATTTAAGCATGCGTTAATAGGTCAACATACAAGGCTCATGTGTAATTCTGTAATGCAGAAATAAGCACAGCAGAAAAATAGGTCAAAGTATAAATTTTACCTCCTCGTGCTATCTGGTTATGGGTTATGGGCAACAAACACAAAGACATCTTTGATGCTGCTTCAAACAAAAAGAACGAGGCCAGTTAATTCCCAAATAGGATTTAAAAGTGGCATTTTAACATCCACTTGTGGAAGTGGGCATTGAGAATATGCGCACACAATTTACCAATGTGTGAGAGACCACTGTGGATTTAATCTAAGAGAACATATGAAGAGAAATTCTGCCTTCAAGGCTGCATGTGCATATTTCTGCTTCCAGGCAAACTAAGTTTAATGTATGTGGCCCCTGCTCTCCATTTGACCACACACAGCTTAACAGGATAAGCTCTTTTTGTCTCCGCTGCACCCACACGTCTTTCTCAATGGGCGATTAATTAACCACAACAGACTGAGAGTAAGCAGGAAAAAAAACAGGATGATTTAAATCATGAGGGTGTTTAGATTTCATTAGTGCGGGGGTGTTTCACCAGCGGACTGCACACATTGAGGGGGCAACGGTAAACTGCAGCAGAACTGATGGGAGGGAGGGGGGGCCAGGAGAAGGGGACTGTCTCAGGGAATTCCACCGTACACAGATACAACAAGAGTATCCACGGTAACCAGCGCTGACCCTACCCACTTAATAGGGCCATCTACCCCCAATTCCACTGCCCCACCAGCATGTCGACAGGTGGTCGGCGTGTCTGCAGCGTTCGACCCTGCTTCAATATCAACAGCAACCCCCCACTTGTTTGTCATGTTGCTCTCGCCCTATGTCCCAAAGATCATCATGACATGCTACAGCTAACATGGCACTTCAACCACTTGCTAGGTGCACCGTGGTTTAGCTTAGCCAGACTTCATATAAACCAAAACTCCCACAACTCTCCACTGAAGGCACCGAGCGTCACTACAGTGTGAGTGTGGGACTCTTGAGAGACAAAGACTTGTCTCTTTCTCACTCAGCCTGCAGCTCTGTTTCACTCTCTTCATCTCATTTCCTCCATCCTCCCCCACCGTGTCACTTGGAGGCTTATTGTTGTCATCTCTTGTCCTTTTTTTCTCTTATTTTCTCCTTTTCCCCCCTTTCTTTGTTGGCTTCAGCTGCCCTTTACCCCAAATCACTCCCCTGCTACCCTCCAGCTGTTCTAGGAGTCAGGAGAAAGACAATATTGCTCAAAGCATGAACACAGGACAGGAATCAGCTTTATGTGGAGAGGATGGACAGGACACAGCAGTGAGAATAACCTCAGGAAATGAACCCAAATGCCATTCGAAATGAAGAAAGTAGCTCCAGAGACAGAATTAGTCTGTATGACACTGGCTTGTTAAACAAGGACTCTGACTTACAGCTGGATGCTTAATCAACAAATGTGATCCAGTCCCACATGTAGACGATCCCGAGACCACATCTGTGAGCCGTTTATCAGAGGGAACATTGATGATAATTACAATGTTTTCCCCTCCTCCATTCTCCACCACCTTATTATCCTCAACCCGGCAGTAATACAAAGAATTGCAGTATTTAACAAACAGGAAACGGCAAACGTAGCCTACATTAAACACACAGGGGTAAACTCTAGGGCTGCAATGATTAGTCGACTAATCGACTATTAAAATAATCGGTGATTATTTTAGTAGTCGACTAATCGGTTTGAGTCATTTTTCATAGAAAAGTACTATAAAAGAACCCCAGAATAATCTTATTGCAGCCTCTTACGTTCAAATATTGGCAGCTTTACACACTCTCCCATGACAGTGAACTAAAACCCTTTGGTGTGAGTATGAAACAGGACATTAGATGACATCATTTTGGGGTTTGGAAGAGACAGACCGACATTTAACAACATTTTAACACATTTTTTGATAAAATGATTAGTCGACTAATCGAAGAAATAATCGACAGATTAGTCGACAATGAAAATAATCGTTAGTTGCAGCACTAGTAAACTCTAGAGCACATAGCCACACTGACACAACTGCTTACGCAATACAAACAGACCAGTCGCAAAAATAGGTCACCCAACATATCACAGTATGGTACAGCAAAGAGGACTCAGGAAGGGGGACACAGATACAGAGCTAGTTAAGGGTTTTCTCCTAAAAGAAATCAAGTAGCCACTTCCACTAGTTAGGAAGTGAGGATATGTGACAAAATCTGGATGGAATACCCATAAAGTGGTACATGTGGTATTTGTGATGGGAGTATTTTGGCATCAGACTACAGAAACAATCTGTTTCTGCTGTGACACAGATTTCCCCCCCCCAGATGAGAAGAGAGGGAAAAACTTTGATCGGCTGATTTAAGAAGTTGACTTTATGTTTATCAGTGGGGCAAAAAACAATTCTCAGGGGAGACATAAAGCAGCACAGACATACATGACTCACATCTGAGATGAGCACAGTCAAAACAACTTGACTGGGAAAATGCAGTATACGAATTTCAATGGCTGCATCCGTGGGAGTATAAACCTGAGGTAGATCCAAACCACCAGCGTGACTGTTCATTCATTCATCTCATCTGCTACATTCATCTTTAATCTCTGTCCTACTTTTCTTTAGTGCTTTCTGCCTTACAGAAGTAGACTATGCCGTTACGATGGCTGCTTTAAAACTGAGGGAACTCCCTGTTAGTTACAGCTTAATAATAGTGGCCACTGGATAAAGCTGACCACAATGAATCATGGCAGACCAACAGTTCAGTCAAAACTGTAGACACACCCTCTTATCTCAAATTTCAACATCGCATAGGGTTGAAGGCAGCAAGGAGAAACAAGCAGAAAGAGAAAAAACTAAAACAATGAGACACATGGCAGAAACTTTCTCACACACCAAAGTTCGGTTGGCCCAAGCTCCAGACCAAGACCTACTCCACTTCCCCTTACGTTGTGACTGACAGCTCCGCTATTGTCCATATAGCTAGGCAGCTGTATACACACAGCAAAAATGTATCACTGCTCTGTTTCCTATACACAAAGGGAGGGCTTTGCTTCACTCTTGGCAAATACAGCCCCTAGCTACAACCAACAGAGAGAAACTTAAGTCCAATGGACAGAAAGGAAAGAAAGACAAAACTGAGGTACAGTGAAAAGCTGGAAAACAGCACAGGAATGAAACAATACAGCACAGACAAAGGAGTCAGTCACAAAAATAACCAAGGGAAACAGACCAAACAAGAACAAAAGACAGTCAAAATACAAGCCAATATCAGATCAACAGGCACAGACTAATCCAACGTCATGCTGTGTTTACCCAAAGGCCTGTGTCACTTCCCTAAGTGTATTGTTTACTAGTGTGATGCTTACAGTTTCACAGAGTTGCACACAATATCCTGGCTGTAGCCTTAAAGTAAGCTCACTTGATACTAATGACACTGTGCAAAGAGTTGGCTGGCATTTCACATGATTACATCAGCACCTTCAACCCCTGCACAGAAGTACTTAACTACAGAGACAGACAGGGGAGATGTGAGAGGGAGGAGGTTGGGGAAGACGTTATCGCTGCCGTATGACAGTTCAGAGGGAGACAAAAGAGATGAAAGATTGCCAGTGATGTCCCTGTGGGAAAACAAACTCCTGCTGCTGCTGACCACAGCGAAATTCCTGAGGGGAGACTGAAAATAGCCGACGTGTCTCGCACAGACACAGTTGGCCGGTAATCCTAATCGTATGAATGACCCTGGAATTTAAGTTGCTGGGGACTGCTACAGATGTTTGTAAACCGTGTTCACTTAGGCTTTTACAAGTCAAGTGATTTTACAGCTCACCAACAGCTGTTTTTGGGATCCCTTGCCCCTGAGAGACATTATAGCCTCTGTGCCAGGACCTCAGCAACAAGCAGTCAAACCACCTGATGTGATGTGTTTGTGTGAGTGTTGCTCATGAACATTTGGGCATAGTTTCAATGATTTTTGTTTAAATGGGAAATAACATTTTAGACAGCTGGCATTCTTAAGAATTGTAGAAATCTTTTCACGAGAAACACAATGTTACAACCTGCATCAGTCATGGGATGACTATTTCAAAAACTCAAACAATAAATAACGCCCTTCTCTACCATTCCCCGTTATCAAATGCCTTTGGTTATCTTCCACCACCCTGATAAAGGCAAGACAACCAGAAATGTTTGGTGATTAAAGCATGGTGCACTGGGGAAAAGTTGTGCAACAGGCCAGCGTGTAAGTCCAACGCTTGATGTCTTACTCAAGGATACTTTATCAGGAAAACTGCTTGCTGGACCAGTCTCTAGTATCCTCTAGGTCCTCTAGACTGATGTACCCTGCCAAAGTTCCCTGTGCCATAGCTGTGCTGCTTGAAACACCCACATGGATTCAGTCCTATCCCACACTCACGGCCAACGCTTGCAGCGCTTTGGACGAAACTCAACGCTGAGCTAAAGCCTACCCCCTATCCCATCACAATATGGCATACATCCCCGATCCCACTGAGAAATTACAAGTGAGCTGCTCCCACACCATGCCTGCTCCTCTCTCCAAATCTAACCCAAACAACACCCACCCTCCGTTAATTTCCACCTCCTAGCCAGAGGAAATTAACAGACCACACATCAATTTGGGCTACTCTAAACCTCAAGAGGGGCACATATATGCACACTCAAAAAGCTAATTACAAGTACACACATAAATAGAGATGGCGACAAAACTGAATGGGTGTCTGTGACAGGGATTAGCACTCCACCAGCACAGCAACACAAAACTGATTTTATTGTTTGCCCTTCGTTTCCTCTTAATCCTTCCCTGTTTCCATCATCCAGTCTTTGAAAGGAACAGGAAACAGAATTGAGCTCCACTCAGATGAGAGATGTGTCCGTGTAATTAAATTCCTGACCAGACTGGCTCAGCAGTGGTAACCCTGTGGTCAAAACAATCTGTTGGATGAGAAAAGGGCACTCAGCGCCGAAGAAAATCCTCTCTAACTTTACATATAAACCACAAGCTGCCTGTATTTTCAAAGGAATTCTGCAACCTCTTATTACTGGCAGCCCTTGAATAATTCCGATGCACAACAGTAAAACCAGCAACCACTTTTATTACTGACTAATGTGCAGAATATTTTCTTGAATGACTGATAAAACCTTTAATGTATAAATGGCAGATAATGGTTTTGTCCAACCAACAGTCCCAAACACAATATAGCCTAACTCAAATTACTATCATAGAGGAGGGCAAGAAAAACAAATAATATTTGCTACCCAAAGGCTGGAATTAAATTTTGACATTTTTGCTTTAACAAATACTAAAAACAATAAATCAGTCATTCAGTTAGACTTTAATAATGATCAAAATTATCAATTATCAATTAATTTTCAATACATGATTTTTTTAATTATTGTTTCAGCTTCAAAAGTTACCATGATATTTCGTTAACATGCTACTATAAGTAACAGAATTTTGCAATTTTAATATACCAGTTTTTACCAACAGTTCATTACAAAAGGGGTATATAAGATTATTTAATTCCAAATTAAGGCTGTTTGGTATGAAAAAAAAATTATATTGTGGTTATTTTGACAGATTTTGCAATACGATTTACAATAGTAAACCAAACAAGCTTGTTTCCTTACATCTGGAGTATGATTTGTGTGCCAGGGCATCTATGTGGTACCACAGTGCTTCATTTATAATGCTGTGACACATTTTACTTTTGTTAAAAAAAAAAATGCAGCTCCTGCAATTTGGATACTGCAGTTGCATATTATGATTTTGATTATATTTCAATTGATTGTGCAGCCCTATTTGAAATTGCATAGTTTTAATAGCTGTGTGCCTTTTACATGTAATTCTGCAACTTCAAAACTGACTTCAAACATCTCAGAAACAAACAAAAAAGTAGACCTATTCATTTTATGTTTACAGGGAGTATACTGTATGATGTAGCTAATTTCAAACATTAGAACTTACTGTTCATAACCAATTCAGAAACACACCAATGAAACCTTAATGTTTGCCTTGTGTGACTGGTATAGGAAGTAGCTAGAAATGGGATTGGCCTGAAGTTTCTGAGCTGGGGAGCAAGATGTTCCTCAGTGGTTAGAAAAGTGCAACTTTGCATTACTGGAAGGGAAACAATGAAACCACAATAAGGACTCATCTCTCACTGCCATTGTACAGACACAACACGTATGAGCCCTGCTAACCCACAATGTTTCCATCCAACACATCTGTAAAGACACAAGATGACGTTACTTGTGATAGCGAGTACCGTACGTTGGCCGCTCGCGCTGTGTGCTGATGTTGAAGCTAACGTTAGGTGCCTCGTCTTTCTTTGTCTCCCAACAGCTGTGGCGTCACTACAGTGAAGTTATTCAGTCGTTTCAGTGAACGAATTATAACATGTTCATATTGTGAATGAATTATGGTGGCTGACAGGAGTCACCACGATGTGAAATAACCGCTGAGTCGCGTTAGCTGACAATGAGTGCTTACCGATACCGACACCAACAGTAAACAAGACTGACTGAAGTCGACGTTACACCAAACGTTAGCATACAGCTTCACTGTAATGTCTCATTGTGGCGTTTACAACCGTCACATTTAACAACAACAACAACAACAAAGCAGCGGTAAGTCAGAGTATTGTTCCTCACCTGCGAGATACAACACGGGGTGCACATTTTGAAGGGAGACAATAAATAAAATCCGATCAGGAGAGAGACGAGCTGGCTGTTTGCTCAGTCGCTTTCTTCTTCCTCCACATGAAATCAGCAGCAGCACACAGGGAACAACGCGCCTGTCCTCCTCGATCTACTCCGTCCTCCCTCCTCCCTGCCTGGCCGCTGTGGCCGCCGCTGTCTCTCCTCCTCCTCCTCCCCCCCCCCCCCCCTCCTTATTCCTCCCTGTCTCTCCTCCCACAGCACATCACCAACAGAAAGCCAAACACAAAGCTGTGTTGCCTCTGCCACAGTCAGGGAGCATCAAGAAGTGGCTCAAACCAGATGACTAAATAGGCCATGAAAGTTTAATTACAATAAATCTACACACACTCTAAGGTTACAGTGTGCTTTCATTACAGATCAAAGCCTGTCACATAGCCACACGTCACACAGATTAAAATCACTGCCCAGAACCTTAGATATTAGCAATATTAAGGAAATAAGACTTTTTTACGAGAGCTATTTCACACTATTATTGAGTCAGTTAGAGACAAAGTATGAGAAAGTACCAACATGGATGGATCACTGAATGGGAAGACCTGGCACAAGCCCAGAGACCCCTCTGGCCTTCACCTGTATTATTACCATGGGAGACCAGGGAGACTCAAAATGACTACAAAGTGATGCATAAGGAACTGCAGAGAGACACAAAATAACTAAAGCGGGGCCAACACACCCACAAAGAGACAAAAAATGACCAAAAGACACAAAATAACCTCAGAGAGACACAAATATAAGTCAGAGAGACACAAAATTACCCAAGACAGACACAAGTGTACCTCAAAGAAACACAAGATAACTACAGAAAGGTGCACAACAACCATAAAAAGACACAAAATAACTTAAGAGAGACACAAAATTACCTCAGAGAGCCATACAATTACCTCAGAGACACAAAATTACCTCAGAGAGACCCAAATTTAAGTCAGAAAGAGACAAAATTACCTCAGAAAGACACAAATTTACATCAAGGAGACACAAAATTACTTCAAGTGTACCTCAAAGAGACACAAAATAACTAAAGCAGGGGCAAAACAACCTCAAAGAAACACAAAATTACCAAGAAAAAGACACAAAATTACCTCAGAGAGCCACAAAATTACCCCAGAGACATACAATTACCTTGGAGATACAAACTTACCCAAGAGAGACACAAGTGTACCTCAAAGAGACACAAGATAACTACAGAAAGGGGCAAAATAACCTCAAAGAAACACAAAATTACCTCAGAGAGCCATACAGTTACCTTGGAGATACAAACTTACCCAAGAGAGACACAAGTGTACCTCAAAGAGACACAAAATAACTACAGAAAGGGGCACAACAACCATAAAGAGACACAAAATAACTTAAGAGAGACACAAAATTACCTCAGAGAGCCATACAATTACCTAAGAGACACAAAATTACCTCAGAGACCCAAATTTAAGTCAGAGAGACACAAAATTTCCTCAGAAAGACACAAATTTACATCAAGGAGACACAAAATTACTTCAGAGAGACACAAGTGTACCTCAAAGAGACACAAAATAACTAAAGCAGGGGCAAAACAACCTCAAAGAAACACAAAATTACCTCAGAGAGCCATACAGTTACCTAAGAGACACAAAATTACCCCAGAGAGACATACAATTACTTCGGAGATACAAACTTACACAAGAGAGACACAAGTACCTCAAAGAGACACAAAATAACTACAGAAAGGGGCAAAACAACCTCAAAGAGACACAGAATGACCAAGAAAAAGACAACATTACCCCAGAGAGAGAGACGCAAATTTACATCGGAGAGCTATACAATTACCTCAGATGCACAAAGAGACACACATTTATGTTTGAGAGAGGCAAAATTATCTGAGAGACACAAATGTACCTCAGAGACAAAAAATGACCAAGAAAGACATAAAATTACCTCGGAGACACAAAATTATCTTAGAGAGACCTAAGAGAGAAACAGTTTTACATCAGAGAGACACACGTTTATGCCAGAGATAGACAAAATTACCTAAGAGAGACACAAATGTATTTCAAAGAGAAATAAAAATGACATCAGGGAGAAGCAAATCTACCTCAGTGTGAGACAATTTTTTCTCAGACACACAAAATTACCAAAAAAAGGCCACAAAATGATTTCAAAGAGACTCAAACAACAAAAAATAAGCAAAACCACCACAGAGTCTGTGTCTTGCCCCTATAGTATGGAGGAGAGGTGGTGGGACCTCTTGCATATCTGTGCCCAGGGGCCCATTGTCTCATAATCCACTCGAGTAAAAATGAACAGGCTTTATGACTTAACGAGGAATATGAGTCTGTGTTCTGTTTGGCAACATGTTGTGTTTGTGTGTCATGCACATACAAGTGCCCAGCCCACATGGAAAACACCAAAAAATACTGCTGTGGTTTAACATTTGTTAGACATGAACGTAACTTCTTATATTTCACTGGAAAGTTTGTCTTCTTTCTTCAGTGAAATCTGCCACAAAAGATTCCCCTCCTAAAACACAGCTCAAGTTTTTTATTACTTTTCAGTATTTCAAAGTGCAATGTTTAAATTTAACACAATGAGCAATAAAATTAAATGACCTTCATCCTCAATCTCACCCAAATCACATGAAGTCTTTTCTCTCTTCAGCATGATCAGGACCTGCCTGGAAATCTTTGACTCAGTTAAATTCTGCTTTATATAAGGCTCTGCACTGTATTATTTATGCCAAGGTCTTAATCACTGCTCTGCAGATCATCCCACATGCTTATCTTACTGATTCTGGTATATGAGCAAGCATGACTTTCTCCCACAAACCCTGCGCTCATGTTCTGTAACAGCATGTGGGCAACAGTGAGCTGGCTCCAACAGTGGCTTTCCTGGCCAGTGAAATGGCCTTTGTGTGAGCCGGAGCCGATAAGGCTGCTACTGTAGCTCTCTAGGACTGTGCTGCTATTTGCCAAACTTGTCATCTGACCAGCTCACCCAACACATACGCACACTGTAGTCACTCACCACTGCTGCCACACAAAGTCATTGTGTCCTCTCTCAGTGCAGTATTGTAGACACTTATAAATAGGCATAAATCACACAGGGTGCCCTTCTGAACTTCGGATCATGACCTCAAATCCATGACCGTCTCTGTTTAGATCCCAAAATGGTTACACTAGACAAGTAAACGATAAAACGTGGCACAGCTGACTGCAACTGACACAGATGGCGTGTTAACTTTACACAGAAAACACACATCTGCTCTGGCTGTTGTTACAAATAAAGAAATGGATCTGATTAAATATAAAGTCTGATTTTTTTCCTCTGTGACGTACTCTCATCTCTTCCTCTTCCATTGTCTTCTTCTCCAATCTGATGCGGTTTGACAGACAACCAAAAGGGCAGCAGATTGCCTGCCAGAGCATCAGGCCTCTGACATGTCAGACTGCATTAGATCATAGTACTGTTGGAGAGAAGGGACGGGGGGGAGACTTTATGTCTAGTGGCACATTGTTGCATGACACTGTCAAGCGTAGCGTCATCCTGTCTGCCCTGAACACTGGGCTCATGCCTCATAAACACACACAGCTGAATACACACCTTTCCCTCTGACTCAGACTCACAAGCTAAGCAAATAAAGCACCAGTACATTTGTCTGCACATATTCAACAGGTGAAAAAGAACACTGTGTGAACACTTCTAATGTGACATCAGTCTGTATAGAGGAGACATTCTCACAATAATGCTTCACCACCACTGAGGACAAATATTTGTTAATAAATCATAAGTAAAGTAGTTTCATTGTGAGTTAAGGTAGGCAGGTTAAAGAGACAGTTCACCCCAAAATAAAAAATAGATATTTTTCCTTTTACTTGTAGTGCTATGCATCAGTCTAGATTGTTTTGGTGTGAGTTGCAGAGTGTTGGCGATATCAACCGTAGAGATGTCTGCCTTCTCTTAAATATAATGGAACTAGATGGCACTCAGCTTGTGTTGCTCAAAGAACCAAAAAATAAAAATCAATCAATAAAAAAATTGAAAAACTCAACAGCAATGTCTCTTTCCAGAAACAGTTGGAACCCAGTTACTCAAGATAATCCACAGATTTTGTTGTGAGCAGTTTCATGTAGGAACTATTTTCTTTCTACTGAACTACGCCCGAGCAGCAGTAGCTCAGTCCATAGGGAGTTGGGTTGGGAACCAGTTGCTGGTTCAAGTCCCCGTCCAGACCAAATATGGAGTGTGTACTGGTAGCTTGAGAGGTGTCAGTTCGCGCCTGCCCAAGTATATCTTCTTCTTTTACACCCACCGACATCACTGCCCGGACAAAAGCATCAACTGCTAGCTCACCTAGCACCATTGAGGTAGCCAATGTTACTACATTAGTTTATACCTGTTGTCTATGGGTAGATGCACACTTCCTTCTGCGTGGTGATAAAGTTGATGGGTTTAGTTTGGTAGACAGAAAATAGTTCCTACATGAAACTGCTTGTAACAAGGTCTGTGGATTATCTTAAGTAACTGGATCATGATTTCTAGAAAGAAACAGTTTTTCCAATGTATTTTTTGGCACTTTGCCACAAGCTGAGTGCCATCTAGTTCCATTATATTCAAGAGAAAGCAGACACTTCTACAGCCGATATTTCCAACACTTGGTAACTCACCCCCCAAAAAATCTATACTAATAAAGAGCACTACATGTAAGAGGAAAAACTTGTGTTTTTGATTGTGTGTTGGACTGTCCCTTTAATTATAATGACAGCAGGAAATCACATACACATTTAAATACATATACATGAAATAAATCAGGCTTGCTTGTTTGGTTGTTCTTATTTTCAGTCACATAAATATACATATTACAAGAGGCTCCCAGAGCTTAGGCATCATTGTTACAATGAAGAAAGATCAGAGCAAATGCTATTGACCTCTGTTGTGCATCACTCATTGGGTGCTACACACAGCAGCACCTTGGATACTAAGAGCTAACTTCAGGCACAATTCTCAGCTGATGTAACAGCTACAACCTCTAACATTTCCTAAAGTCAAGTCACATATGAGCCATTTTCCTCTCCGCTGGATTTGGACTTTTTTTTTTTTTTTTCATTCCAGTGGACGATCCTGAGCAATGCGGGCAGGCTGAGCCACGTAATGGTGTGAAGATGATTGGTCATCTGATGAACCAGGTCTAGTCTGGTCAGAAAATAAGCTTCTTCTTCATCACAGCTGGAAATAAGACAAAGACTGTTGTTACAAACATTATAAAAGGAAAAAGCAGTAACATACTGTATCTACACTACATGTGCAAGTAAAACAAGCCTGTAATGAGTGATCTGCTGACCACGAGAGTTTCTGTGTGCTTTAAGTATTTGGAAGTTCCCTCTGTAATATACTGTAGCATAGAGCAAAGCGTATAGTCAACCCAGATATTTTCCAAACCACAGGAGGAGCTGAAAAAGCTTTGAACCTCCCAGTAACACCAAGGTCCTCCTTCAGTAAAACATACCCTGCCACAATCTGCTAAACTCCACGTGTGTGTCTGTGTTCTACTTGGCTATATTCTGACTTTCTAACTGCAGTTAGATGTGCAGCCAACACCCTCTGAATTACTAGGTTCAATCGAGTGGTATTCTAGATTTACGATCGCAGTGTGCCTAACCATGAGAACACAGGATCGGTTCACTCGGCTAAAATTCACAACATGCTATATGTAAGTTTGGTCTGAGTGGGATGTTCTGAAATTTCCAGCTGCCTTCTAAATCGGCCTCAAACATTCTGTAGCAGACACTGTCGAAACCACTATTTAACCATCTTAACCATAATTATATTGACCAGCTTTATTTGACTTTAGGTATATCAAGGTCAAGTTGGCATTTGGTGGATTAGAGGGACCATTTAGTAACTATGAGCTAATATGTGCTGATTACTTGTCTCCAAGCCTTCGATTTTCCTCTTGAGCCCGACTGTTTCCTTCTCCCTCAGAGCCTCAGCTGTGCAGTTTGGTCGGGGGAGTTGGTGTCCAGGAGTGGGACCAGGTCGATTGCTGAAGTACTTCGTCTTCAGAGCCTGGAGAACAACAGACAACATCACAGACATATCCTCAACTGCAGATGGACAATTGGTCCTTTGGTAGAAATGTCGGCAAGTCCACTGCAACCATGTATGTACATTTGGACTGCAGAATATATCAGTGATGTCAACTTGCCCAGTAATCACACTGCAAAAGACTGTGATATTGCACTTTGAATATAGTAACAATGTGCAAAATTACATTTCATCTGTGGGCACATTTGTCTGATTCGCACCATGCTGTTAACTCTCTGGCCAATCAGACAGAGCCCTCGCTGTTAGGCATCATCTGACTGGTCAGAATCTGCAAGAGACTAGTGCTGCTTTACTACTCTGCATGGTTTTAAGTGTGACAAGGTAAGTGCCGACAACAATGGGAATGCCAGAGAGGAGCTAGCAGCACCTAACAAAAAAAAAGCACATTAGCCATCTGGCAATATTTTTGGATGCAGGAGAGACAACGTGGCACAAGCACAGGTACTGCACACAGATGTCAGTACATCACTCCGATACTGTGAAAGTGAGAATAGCTACTGTGGTGGCTTTAGTGGTGTATTACCTGTGTAGCTGTGAGCCTCGTCGAGGGGTTAAAGGTGAAGAAGCCTTGTAGCAGCTCTAGTAAATCGTCTCCTGCCGCACTAAATATATTTTCCAGAGGCGTGCCGGGGAATATTTTGAAGGACACATAGTCTGGTAGACTGGTCATCCCCTACAGACATACATGACAAACAAATTACAAAGTAAGTAAGTGAGCAAAGTAAAACCTTCCATCAATGGTAAGAAACAGATACTGACTGGCCATGTCTCTTCTGTGGGCGTCCCCAGAGCCTCAAAGATCTTAGTCAGCTGGTCAAGATCTGAGTCTCCAGCAAGGAATGGTATCTACAGAAAAGGACACGTACAGAGACATTTAGCACAGATACAAAAATAAAAGCATCCTTCCTTAATGTATGAATATCTCTTTGAAGTGTGGTTTGTATACCCGAAGGAGTAACTCTGCCAAGATGCAGCCCACTGCCCACATGTCAACACCCACACCGTACATCCTGGCACCAAACAGGAGCTCAGGGGAGCGGTACCACCTAGGAAAAACATCAATGAACAGAGACACAGAGAGTTAGATTTTTAAACTCTTAAACAGGCATACAGTCATCTAATAACCTCATGATCTGATTCAGAGGGCTACGATGTGATCATGAAATGATTGTCACTACATCTTGATGTATCAAAAACATAACATATTTGTAATGATCCATATTAACAATAAACAGATGAATACACTTTTATTATCTTGTATTAATACAGTAGTAGTAGTTTCTACATCAAGGCATCATTTTTCAAAAGAAAATCGTGATGCGCTGTAAAAAGTTTAATTCTGTTAAACTAGAATGAAACATCCAAGACCTGGGAAACTTTGAGATTCTTCACAGGGTTCCTACATCTTAAGGCAAGTTATGTTTAAGACGTTTTGAGACTTTTTTAAATGCCCCTCAAAATGAAATTAAAGACCAATTTTGCAATAATTAAAACTAAAGAACAAAGAACATATGAACAGACAACAATTACATAGCATTAGGGACAATTTCCCTAAATATTTATTGTAACATAAAACATGCATTTTTTGTTAATATTAACACAAAAGGAAATTGGGTATTTGTAAAAAAAAAAAAAAAAAAAAAAAAAAAAGAAAATTAGAAAGAAAGAAAGAATAAAAAGAAAAAAGAATTATTGCGCCGCAGTTGTATGCCATCCATGTCTGTGAAAAAAAAACATGGAAGCTTCACACACATCTTCTTCCCCAGCAGCATGGAAGACCTATATAATCACCACAATTCCGAGATTACCGTCACCAATTCAGTATCTGACCAAATGTCTTCCCTTCTGTTCCTGAGATACGATGTTGAATAATGGCCAGAAAAGTGTTTTATGCAGAAAATTATGATGTCACAGTGAAGTTGACTTTTGACCTTTTGGATATCTGATGTCATGACTTTGTCATTTTATCCTATTAGACACTTGTGTGATGTTTTGTCATAATTAACGTATGAATTCTTGAGTTATGGCCAAAAACATGTTTTGTGAGGACCTTTGACATTCGACCGCTAAATTCTAATCAGTTTATTCTTTAGTCCAGGCAGATGTTTGTGTCAAATTTGAAGAAATTCCCTCAAATTGTTCTGGAGACTTTGCAGTCATGAGAATGATGAAACAGATGTGAGGTCACAGTGACCTTGATCTTTGACCAGGAAAATCGAATCAGTTTATTGTTGAGTGCACAGGACGTTTGCGTCAACTTTGCAGGAATTCCCCAAAGGCATTCTTGAGATATCATGTTCACAAGAATGGGACATACGAATGGATGGACGGACAGAAAACCTGAAAACAAACTGCCCCCGGCTATGGCTACTACAGGTGTGGTGGCATAAAAAAAAGAGATGTTATTGACTCTTTTGAGATTTTCTTTCAGAAAAAGAAGTGAATTCAATGCCTTTTAAGACTTTTTAAGGATTCTTGGGAACCAAGAGAAAATGAGATTTCCACGGGTGTTACAACTTTCTTAACCAGTCACAAGTGTATCTCCCTATGACAGACCTTCAACTTAATAAAATTAAGCACAAGGGTTTATTGATCGAAATTGATTTCGATAAGCTGCTGTAGAGATTTCCAATTAGTGTACAGCATAAACACAGGATAATGTACAGATATGTCTAACTTCTGTATTATTAGTACAATAAAATAGACAAAACATACACACCTGGTAACAACTTGATGTGTGTAGACTCTGTTGGGGCTGCCAAATGCTTTGGCCAGACCAAAATCAGCCAACTTCAACACTCCGTTGCCGTCTAACAGCAGGTTATTGGGCTTCAGATCCTGGACATACAAAACAGCAAAATTTACATTACTGACTATGTGTGTGAATATCTGTGTGTATATAGAGTGTAAGTGCTCTTACCCTGTGCAGGACCCAGTGGTGGTGCATATACTCTAATCCCTGTAGAGTCATGAGGATGTAGGCTTTGATGTTGGCTGGAGTCAGGACTAGACTGGTGTCTTTGATGATCACCTTAAAAAAAAAACACCACAAAGACAAAGAGGCTTAAGTAAAGCCAGATATCTGACAACTAATAATCTTCAGCCATTACTTAATATTTTGACATGTCTGTGGGCTGCACATTCAAAATCAAATTACACTTATCACAGCAGATAAAGAGAACTACAGACAACTGGGACATATGACTAAAGAGGGAGACAGAGCTGCGGCCAAGCTAAACAGCACAATACAGATTCAACCTCTCACCCAGAATCTCCGTTGCTCCCCCAGCTCCAAAAACACTGACTTCAGTATCCCGCTACGTCATTTTATTGGCATGAATAAAAGCATTGCACATCTGTGGTTAATAAGCTTATCCTGCCAAATCTAACCACGTGCCCTAAAAATAGTCTTTCAGCACCGGTAATAAGATGAGCGTCATATTTCATCCTCATGTCTGCTCTGTCTGTCTGCTGCCTCTGAGCCACTAATGGCATCAATTCATTGCGAGAGCCAAGAGCGGAGTGTTATTGATTTTTTAAAGCGTATTTATCTCGTTTTGCATCGTCGTATTAGAGTCTGATGTATTGGTGGTGGGCGCCCATCTGGAGCCTTGTATGCTAAAGCAAACCAGAGGAGGAAAGACGTAAAAGCCTCAGTGACCTCACAGAACCACTTAATGGTTAGATGAGAGCACTCACGCTGCTATCTTCGTCATCCGGTGCTACTGTGTGTCGTCTAACCTTACACCTCTCAATCACTTTAAGAAAAATCTATTCGCACATTCTGTGGTCTGCACATAGCAGCAGACAAATTACTTCCACAGTTGCCACACACCTACAGTAGATGTTTTTGGGGAAAAGAAATCACTAATGAAGCCCAGCTTTTAAATGCTCTCTCCATGATGTCTATTAAAGGGGAAGTAATAAAGACTGAAATTTCCGTTTGGCAGCCCACTAATGAAACCCAAAATGTTCTTTTACGACCATGAATGAGTGATGTGAATCTCAATACAGAGACAGTGTGTAATGATCATACACATCTGCAAAATAAGATGTGAACCAACCAACTAAGAAGTGCAGAGTCAACCGTTGAGGCTGCAGTTTGTGGTACTGGTACAAAACGACAAATTGTACAAATATTTTTCCAGAGAAAACTACTTTGTGGTTAAGTTAAAGTTATTTATGACACAATCAGAAAATACTTTTAAAGCTATTTGAGACATTAATGGTTTTAAGAAACAATACATTAAATTCCTGTCCAGAGAAAGTAATATGTCAACTAACCACAAACTCTTATAATTTGGTTAAATCAAAATTAGATGGGCTAATGTATTGTATTATTTTCTCCATCACAGAGATACAGACAGACAGAAAAAGATTCTTCCAAAATTATCTCACCTCCAGATCTGTTTCCATGAAATCAAACACCAGGCTGATGTTAGATTTGTGTCCGAAGGCGTCCAGCAGCTACGACACCCAGCAAGTGAAATGTTAATGCTCAGTTTAAATAAGGAGAACATTTACATTAATGAAAAGCTATTACTTTCCCCCCTGACAAGTAATATCAGTAACATATGAATACAAAGATATAAACATATAAACATAATGTTTACCCACCCCAATGATGTTTGGATGGTGCAGCTCCTGCAGCAGTTTGATCTCTCTGAGAGCTGTCCTGTTGATACCTATTAATATACAAAATGGTAGCTGTTAGCAGGTGCAAGTAAACTGACTCCACTGTGTGGTAAAAACTTAATATGAAAGTATTTACCATCTTTAGCCTCAGTTCTGTGGCCAACCTTAATCTGTCAGAAAAAAAAGACAACAGCTTGGTGTTAAACATCAGCTTAGCATACAATGCTAACAACTGTCCAAACTTAAGCTACTTTTTGTACCTTTTTAATGGCAACTATGGTGTCAGTCGTTTTGTCCCTTGCTTTGTACACTGTGGCGAACTGTGGGAGAGGAACAGAGAGCATTAAGTACACAAACACAGAGTCCAAGTGTCCTTTTCCCCACTGTATCTGCTGCTGTGAGCTCAACAGCATGGAGCAGCAAGGCTTTGTTGACATTAACAACCAGCTAACGCTTGTTAGCTTGCTATCATGCTGACTACACAGCCAGGCAAAAAAAACCGCAGACGGAAATAAAGAACGAAATAACAGATGTTTGTGTCTACCTACCTGACCCTCTCCGAGGAAATCCAGCTTCTCGTATCGTTTGTTTCTGGCTTTAACATCAAGCGCCATGATAGCTAACTGTCAGCTTCATCAGGAGACACTTCCGGTTTTGTTAAAGGTCCGCTGCTTCTGTTTCCGGGTTAAAGGAGGTTTTATATTGAACAACACCGCCACCTACCGGTTTGACTTGTCCAACACTGACAACACTGAATCACTTTGAAAGCAGGTTTTGCTATTTACTGTAAAAGCAGGTCAATATGATTTATTTAATTTAATTTTTAGGTTTACAGAGAATTGTACAGCTATTTTGTTTTTATAGATTTAATAGATTTGCTGCATAATTGTATGAACTGTCAGTTTATCTTACTGACTACTTCATGACAGCAACATGGGATTAGGCTGCTACTTCTAATACTACTATAATTACAACCACAACTCCTACTACTGCTAGCACTACTATTTCTACTACTATTAGCGCAAAAACCACAAGAATCATGATCATAAAACATTAATAAATAATTGGTAAGATTTAAAAAAAAAAAACAATGAAAGAACTACAAATTTTACCTCAAATGTTATCTGTTATCAAATCACTAACAAATATGTAAACTTATGCAGCAGGTTCAGCTGAAAACAACAAGACCCCGACTTCTCTATTGTGATTTAGGCTATTGTTTTTTAGGTTCAAAGAGAATTACCTTTACCTTTGTTTTTAATACTACCCTTTGTTTTACAGTATTTACTCTAAAAACACTGTAAGTAAAAGTATTTGCTGTACAAAAATCACAAGAATCATCATCATAAAAATATTTGGCATATTACAATTAGTAGGATTTTTTAAACAATGAAAGAACTACAAATTTGAGCTCAAATGTGATCTGTTACCAAATCATTAACAAATATGTAAACTTATTCAGCAGGTTTAGCTGTGCTTGTGCTTTATTGTGATATAGGCTTTTTAAAAACAATATTTTAGGTTTAAAGAGAATTACCTTGTGCCTTTGTTTTTATACTACCTTTTGTTTGACAGTATATATATATTTCTATATTATTTAAAATGAATATTTTATAGGGTTTCTTTCTAAGAGTAACACTACAACTACTGATGAAAATATTAGTAAAAATACTGTGACAATAATACAGTATGTTTTTCATGCTGCTGTTCATCTGATTTCTTAATCAGTGACAGAAAAACAAATCTCAACTTATCTGTTGTCAAATTCCTGAAACATTTCACAGTTATGATGCAATATGCAGCAGTGTTATGTCCCAGACAGTTTGCCATTTTTCTTTTTCTTTCTTTCCCTCATTTTTTTTTTTTTTTTTAACAGTTAGCAGTTTGGCATCAGTCTCTCGGGAGTCTCTTCTGTCAGTTAGGAAGGTTTTGTGATCCATGGACCGCTGAACACATCTCTACATCCCATCTCCATACACAGTAGATACCCTCACATCCCACAGGATTAGGCATGGCTCCTCTCCTTTGACCCTCCCTGCTTCATGCACATGCACACACGTGCACGCACTCACACACATCCGTGCACACTTTCTCTCTCTCTGACTGACTTTCATTTTCATGTTAAGTTTGACAAGAGGAGTGTGAAGGATCAGCAGGCCTAATACACCCCTCATTCTCCCCTCAGATGCATGCACATTCATATCCTGACAGCTCACAGATGTGACTGACAGGACCGTATGTGCCCATGTAACCATGCAGAGAGGAGAGGAGAGGAGAGGAGAGGAGAGGAGGAGACTCAAGCGGCAGTTTATGTCTTTATTGCATTGTATCATCAACCTTTGCATAGGCTGCCTTAATGTGGAACATAACTGTCCAGTGGCGGACATAACTCAGACCCACTTACATCACTCGCTCTAAAACAAATGTGACATATTGATGTCCTCCTCTAATTCTGATATGATTTGAGGGCATTCTTGTGCTCATTCCCCTCAGTTTCTCTCTGAGGCCGTGGACGAGGAGAGCGGCAGCTGAGTTATGGAGGCATAAGTGATTCTGGTGGCGTTTATACAGTTTGTCACAGTAAATCTCATGATAGCATGGGTAACATTACGCACAATAACTCACTCTGGTTATATGTCACATTAGCAGATGGGGATGCTGTTGAGCTGGTGTGTGTGTGCGTGTGTGTGTGTGTGTGTACCTTTGTTTGACGGGCAGGAGGAGAGTGAAACCGCAGGGCTGTTTATCAAACTCATAGGAAGTGGGTGTTGTTGAGCGAGGACGTGTCGCACCACCACATCCTGCTGCTGGGAAGCAGCTTCAGACGGGACAGTGTTCACACGACGTACAGTAAACAACAAATGCAGCCCAGGTGTCTTCTTTCTGTGCATCTCTGTGAACGTGTGGTATGTGGCCACTTCATTCAACAATGTACACTGATTGTAAAGCTACAACAATCTGGCCAGTTGTCTTTAAAAGAGTGAAGAGGAGGCCATTCAGGAGGTCTGTGAAGATTTTTTTTTTCTTTAACAGTTAATTTCCTCATTGCTTCACCCTGCTTAACACATGTTCTCTTAAACAACTGGCAATCACGTTTGTTGAAGCCACCACCTCCTATAAGCCAGTGCATATCACATAAAAATGCAGAAAACAAAATCTAAAAATCTGTAGTGATGGGCAAAGCAGTTATTTACAGTGCACTGAATCATTAGATCTCTTCATTAAAAACACAAGTGAAAGATTTGTTCACAAAATTGTTCAGTGCTTGACCGGAGCTCCGACTGTGTGGAGTCCCACTGACTGAACTGACACGCCTGAATGGTCAGATCATCTTGCTGACTAAGTGAACTGAGAACAGAGAATTTAGTTGGATAAAGACACAGTTCACAAACTGAAAGCTGAAGTTCTGATCAAGCAGTATGTTAATGCAGGAGTGCCAAAAACTGCAGCTCTCCTAATGACCAACTTGAGGCTGGCTCCAAAAACAGAGTCAGTTCACACCAAAAAAAAAAAGAAAAGAAAAAATGCTCAACTTTACAGCAGAAGTAAACATGTTTACAGCCTGGACCAAAAAAACCTGTTTACATTTTACTGAGGCTTAAAGGTACACATGTTTAAGGGCGGGCCACTTGAGTGACAGACTGTCTGTGTCCCTCGTGCCTCCGCAGTGCCAACCTTACATCCAAATATGGTCAATTCTGGCTACAAAAAAATCAAGATGGTGACGGTCAAAATGCCGCACTCAAGGCTTCAGAATACCAGTCAACAAACCAATGGGTGACATCACGGTAGTTACATTTTATACAGTTTATTGTCCTAATCTATTATGTATAGCAGTGTTTCTCAAATGGGGGTACTTTGGAGTATTGCATAAATATCTGTCATGCATAACTTCTAAAATTATTATACTATAATAAGTTCAATAAAAACATGTAAATATAAGTTGGATAAACCACATTTTATTTTCAATATTCCTATTTTCAATGCAACCGTAAACTGCCCCAACAATGGCGTTTGTTCACCGTGCATTTCTACCAAAAATGTTGTACAATGGTACAATATTGAAAAAAGTTTGAGGATCACTGATGTATGGCACAAATAATTTCACCACATCTAATTATTACATAAAATATTTGGTACTACGTCCTACTTTGAGACTGTCATACACGAAGGGGAGGGAGAGGTGCGGGCGTTCACTGTGTAGTATGTTCAGTGAACGAATCACTGAACGTGCACCGTGAAAGGATCTGAGACAGTCTCAGGCTTGAATCACTCACTCGGTGAGTTCCTGCACATTCACTCGCAAATGACTGAGAGCTCAACTGAACTGAGAAATGAGCAGATCGTTTCAGGAGGTGATTCAGTTCAGTTTGTCCTTCCAAAAGATTTGTTCATTTGAACGAATCATTTGCGAACGAAATAACACTGACAATATCTTAAAAGTGTAAATCTTGGGGCACAGACAGCTCACCTGGTAGAGCGTGCACCCCACTTAGACTGAGTCCTTAGTCATGACCAAGGTTTGTGTCTGATCTGGAGCCATTTGCTGCACATTATCCCCTCCAGTCTCACTCCTGTCCATCTATCATTACTAATAAAGGCAACAAAGCAACAAAAAAGTCCATCAATTGGTTAATTCTGCTCAATCAAATGTCATAACAATTTGTTAAAAAGTAATAAAGACACCAGGCCGGACACATCTGAGTATTTGAACCACAGGCTCTCATAAGGTAGCAAGAAGGGGCCCCACTTAGGGGGTTTTTGGGGCAGCGACGGTGCACTGTATAGTGCCTTATGGGAGGTTTAAGGAGGATTTATCAGTGCCTCTGGTTTGCCTCTGCTGACGGTGCACCCCTGACTGTGAGCTCGCCTCATACAAATCAAAAAGATAAAACGGAATTTTGGCTTCTGAACATTAGACTTCCTCCTTCTGTTTTAGTTGATCATTTTGCTCCATTTGACATTCAAGTCATTCATTGCTCCACTTGACATTCTAGTATTATTACACACCCTCTATCAGGTCAATACATCGGAAAGATAAGATTTAAAAGGTACTTTGATACATTGACTGAACAATGTGTGGGAGAAGAATGATTCAGCGCTATCACAATCAGTGTCATATCATACATCTGCCGTATGGCTCTGTCTTTGTTTTACTCACAGAGTCTCAGGGGAAGTGGCAGCATTCTGTCATCTAGGGAGTTTTCCTCTTTGTTTCTGTTTCTGACTTACCCACATAGGCCACACACACACACACACACCCACACACACACACACACACAAACACACACACACTCGAATGCAGCTGTATCTGACCACATGCACAGTTATAACACAACAGGATGTTGTAGGGTGGATGTTTGAGGTGTGAAGGTTCACACAAGCCGTGACAAACAATATCTTTTTCTGAGAACTGATTATTCATTATTCATGATTCATTTGCCTAATAGATGCGTCCACTCTTAATCTGTTGCTTGTTTTTCCCTCCTTTTTATAGCATATAAGCCACGATTTGAACCCAAATGTATCTAACTTCTGACAGTGACTTACTCCAACCACTCACAGTCCACAACATGATTCACTTTGCCCATTTCACGTTTATTCTTTGCAGATGTCTGTAGTGACAAGACAATAAGAAAGCAGAAGGACAAACAGAAGGACAATCATTATCTTCCTTGCTGCCGTTTGTTTACAACCAACGCAGAGATTCATCAAATTGGTGCTGTCAGTCCTGGGCTGCATTGTTAGATGCCAGAACTGTCAGTTTGAATAAATATTAGGGCAGATTTTTTTTTCTTTCGTTCACCATTGTCTTCCTCCAGCATCTGAGGCATCAGCATACACCGGGGCTTGTGGAGGACTTCAAGATGAGCCCACTTGATAGCTCGGCTCATACAGAGACAACATTATGATAATGTCCCTATAAGTAGCAGGGGGATGGGCGCAGTGTCATCTCTTCACATAGACAGAGCCAGCAGGGAGTCCACAGTCAAGTGCATTTAGGGCTGTCTTTGTTGTTGTCTTAGCTCCCATCTGTGTTGTTGTTTTGTTCTGGTCTGCATCTCCGCTCAGACGTCGTTATCACTCTCATTAGAAGCATCTCTATCTCAGCCCCAAATGGAGAACAAAGTCTTCCAATAACTCTTTCTCTCCCTTTGTTTGTGTGTGTGTGTGTGTGTGTGTGTGTGTAGCCTTGTATTTGCAAGTATGACTGCTTGTGCAAACGGCAGGTGGCCACTTTAGTCCTTCTGAGAGACTGTACACTGTGTGCTGAGGAGTTCTGTTTTAATGAATTTCTGTATGTAGCCTATATGCATAGCTGGATTACTGAGCAGGCCTACTGGGCAGAGGGCCAGGGGCCCCAAGTGTAAGGGGGGCCCCTAGGCCTTCACCTTCAAAATGTCACTCAAATGAACACATACTGATCAGGAGGAGATTCAAAATGACCACAGACAGGAACTACAAAGAGAAACAAAACAAAAACAGGCAACACAACCACAAAGCCACACAAATCAACTACCAAGTGACACATAACGACCAAAACAAACTCTAAATTACATCAAAGAGATGCCAGATAACCTTAATAAGATTCAAAATTGTCTAAAAGAGACACAAAATGATGATATAAAGACACAAAATGACAAAATTTCCTCTAAGGGATGGAAAATGAATACAAGGAGACACAAAATTACCAAAAAAGAACAACAACAACAACAATATCCTCAAGAAGAGAGAAAGTTACCTAAATAAGAAATTCCTCCAAGGGATGTAAAACAATTTCAGTGAGACACAAAATGACCAGAAAAAGACACAAATTGCCCCAAAGAGACACAAATAAACCACGAGGAGAGTCAAAATGACCACAAAATGCCACAAAAGTACCAAAAATGACACAAAATTACCTCAATAACACACAAAGATATCTCAATAACACACATAATAACCGCAAAGAGACACAAAACGATGACAAATAGACACAAAAATAATCACAAGGGGACACAAAATGACCAAAAAAGACACAAATTGCCTCAAAGAGATACAAATCAACCACATGGATAATCAAAATGACCACAAAATGACAGAAAACCACCAAAAAAAGGCACAAAATGCCTCAAAGAGATACAAAATTACCTCAATAAGACACATTACCTCAAACAGACACAAAAATAACCATAAGATGACACTAAATGATCACAAAGAGACATGAAACCACAAAAATATGCATAACGACACTTGTGGGAAGGAGAGGTGCCCTGGGCCCCAGTTTCTCTCTATCTGCCCATGTCTATACATCACTTTTTTTTGTCTTATTAGATAGTCAACAGTGGAGAAATATATTTGAAGATTGCATGTAGGGCGTGTGTGTGAAGTATCCCTGGTTGGATTCAAACCTGTGATGCCACCGAATGTGCCTTATGCAACCAAGGGCAGCAGGGTGTTCGTGTCGTCTTTGGAAGGTAAATGAGGGAGAAGAGGAGGCCATTCTGGTTTATCAGAGTGTATCAGGAGCTGCAGATAGCCCCGCTGGTGTGTTATCCAAGAAGTCGTTTACTTCATTAACCCAGCCAGATCACTGAGGCCTCAGTAATCAACCTTGTCACACGTCCCATTAACTTCTCACTCTATCAGCATGGCCCTTGCTCCCTCACACACACATACACACAAATGCACTCTTGTTTCACACATCTGTATCTGAAACACACAAGTGCACTTTATCACACGCAATTGCTTGTTCGTTGCATGCTTCCACTGTCTTACTCACAGCCTTTTCTCCTGCACACACAGACATACACACTCCCTCTCCCTCTCCCTCTCGCTCAGCTAACCCCATTACCTCTGTCAGTCCCAGGGGTCTCTCAGCTCTGATGAACCCTCCGCTGCCCTGCGAGATTAGTGGACTCCCTGAGAAAAGCCCTTCATTGATTGAACGTGAGTCTCTCCTGCTTGCAATGTCAGCTCAAGGTTAGCACGTTGACTCTTGCCGCTCTCTTTCCCGGTGCAGTCAGTTGCTGTAGCTTTGTTATGAATATCAGTGTGTTATTACTATTAAAGCTCTGCTGACTCCACTGCTTATTTTATTTAAAGACAGTTAACCAATTATTGACATTCACCTTCAAAGTATCTCTTTGCTTCCTCTCTCGGCTCTTCTCTCCAGTGGCCCCACTTAAAACATTTGCCAAAGCATTTATTAATTGTTAAATCCTTTTTTTTAATTCTCCTTCTTCGCTTCTTCATCTCAATCTCCTTTCTCCCCATCGATAAAACCACAGAGGAACTGTTGCCACATAAAAGCTACAGCGTTTGGTAAAGTGGTTTGAATGAGATTTACTTTTATGTGTTGCAAATCAGGCACGGGGAAAGCATTTACTTTGCATCCCACTTCAGGGAGTGAAGATCTTCCAGACAAAAAGGCAGGGAGAGATGAAGGAATGGGGGCAGCTCTCAGTCTGTAATAGAGAGTTAGATAAATGGCTGGATCGGGGAGACAGATTGATCTTTTTATGTTGAACTTGATGAACATGAATGATGCGCCAGATTTCCTGTAGCAGTGAATAGAGATGAAAGGATTATCTAGATATTTAGATCATTCAGGCAGGAACGTTGCCCTGCACTGCTGTCTCTTTCCTCCCCATCATAATTCAATATTTACAGTTTAAGCTGGAAAACTGCTCCCTCTTGGCTGCCTGTATCTGGTATCCATGGCAACAGATTTTGAGAACAGAGTGCCGTCTGTATGTGCCCGTGTGTGTGCGTGCATGTGTGTCTGTGTGTAATGTTTACTGATACACTGCAATTGATTGGTTGTTGGGGAGCAGCTGTTGACCCCTCACTCTCAGGGGTCTCTTTGTATTCTTGCACACATCCCAAATCAATAGACACACATGAATGGGAACACACATGTTTGTTATTCTATATTTGTGAGGTCTTCAAATTTGTCTGAGAGTCACATTCTCCAAAACCTTCAAGTCAGCCCCCAGATTAACCAAAATTTAAATGGAGCCTGATCTTATAACATCAAATGGGAGCTCAATTTTAATTTTCTATGTGCTCACACCAAACTGATCTAGTACTCTGGTTCTTTACTGAAACTCAGTCCCCGAAATGATCCAGACTTGCATTAAAAGCCAGGACACACACTGAAACACTGGCAAAGGCAAAGATTTAGAATAGCTGACAAAGATTTGATAGCTGAATACGATGGATCAAGGGTCTGGAGGGAAGGATGAAGGGATGAGGATCGAGGGATGAGGGGATAAAGGGTAAGGGTAAATGGATGAGGAGATAATGGTAGAGAGACAGGGGATGAAGGGTGAGGGATGAAGGGATGAGGGTCAAGGGCTGAAAGGATGAGGGTTGAAGGTTGAAGGAATGAGAGGATGAAGGATGAGGGATGGATGGATGATGGATGGATGGATGGATGGAAGAAGGTCAAAGGATAAAAGGATGAGGGTCAATGGATGAAGGGATGAGGGGATGAGGAGATGATGGTAGAGGGATAGGGGATGAAGGGTGAGGGATGAAGGGATGAGGGGATAAGGGTCAAGGATGAAGGATGATGGTATGAAGGTGGATGGATGAAAGGATGAAAAGATGAGGGTTGAAGGGATGAAAGGATTAGGGTCAAAGGTCGAAGGTATGAATGGATGAAGGGGGAAAGAATGGATCAGGGTCAAGGGATGGAGGGGGAAGGGTGAGGGATAAATAGATGAGGATCAAGGGTCAAGGGATAAAAGGATGATGGTTGAAGGATGAAGGGATGAGGGTAAATGATAAAAGGATTAGGACTGAGGGATGAGGGGATGAATGGTGAAGGATTGGTGGATTGATGGATTAGGGTCAAGGGAATAAAGGATGAGGGTCAATGGATGAAGGGATGAGGGTTGAAGGATGAGGGGATAAAGGGAAAGCAGGAAGGGAATGAGGGGATGATGGTGGAGGGATGGGGGATGAAGGGTGAGGGGCGAAGGGATGAGGGTGAAGGGATGATGGGTGAAGGGATGAGGGTGGAGAGATGAAAGGATGAAAAGATGAGGGTTGAAGGTTGAAGGGATGAAAGGATTAAGGGGTAAATGAAGGGATCAGGGTCAAGGGATGAAGAATGAAGGATGAGAGATGGACGGATGAGGATCGAGCAATAAAAGGACTACAGTCGAGGGATGAAAGGATGAGGGTCGAGGAATGAAGGTTGGGGGATAAAAGGATGAGGGGATGAAGGTTGAAGGGATGAGGAAATGAGGAGCGAGGGATGAACAGAGGAGGGTTGCAGGATTAAAGGATCAGGATCGAGGGATGAGGGGATAAAGGGTGAAGAATGGATAAATGAGGGTCGAGCGATGTACAGATGAGGGTCAGTGGATGATGAGGAGATGAAAGGATGAAGGTAGAGAGATGAAAGAATGGGGACATGATAGGTGAGAGGTGAATGGATGAGGGAGGTAATACGGGTCATGGATAAGTGTGACGGTTGAAGGGGGGGAACACAGGAGGAAACCAGAGACTGAGTGGGGGAGCTGTTTCTTTGGAAACTCAGATTCGTACAGAGCCCCTGGTGGTTCCTGTATTCAGACAGAAGAGAGAAGAAAGAGTTAAAAGGCTAAAGGGGATTCCTCTTCCTCTTCAACTGAGCTGAAGAGTTCAACTGAGTTGAAGAGGAAGAGAACAGATCAGGTGTACTTAAGTAATTTTGGGCGGAAATAGGATGTGTTCAAAGCATGGTCTTTGTTCCTGAACTTCGTCATAAAACCACATTAATGATCTTGTCATTCTGAAAGTTTTTTTTCAGAACTCACTATCATTGCCTAGATATCTGGTCCTCATAAGGATGGAGGTAAAACGCACACACAAACACACATGCAGTAATACAATACTGGCCCCATGCCCATAAGTGGAAAAATGAGCAAATGGGCAATAAAGAGTTGCTGTGGTATTGCTATGAAAACACTTATAAACCCACATGTGCAGATACACACATACATACATAACATGTTTGTGAAACTAATCAATGTGCCACAGCAGGGGAAGTGAAAGGCAACAACACCCAAACCACTGATGGCATTGCAGATTTTTAACTACAACTTTGAAACTGTGTTTACAATGCTGTTTACATGCTACTGAGCACACACTCACTGAGCACACACTCACAAACACCACCCCAGCTAATGAAATACCTCCCAGTGGGTGCTCTACACGTGGGTATGCGCACACACACACACACACACACACACACACACACACACACATACATGTGCTGGGGATGAGTAACAGCTACTAACTGTGGGGCACCAAGAGAGAAAGGTCATCTGACATAATTTGCATTGCTTGTTAATGTTAAAGGATGTTTTCCATACAAGGAAGGTCAAGTTTTGCATGGAGACACGATACAAACATAACATCTGAGAATGATGAATTAATGGAACAACTGTGGCTTGTTCAAGGTTGGTTGATGTGGGTTTTCCACCCTGCTGTAATTTGACATATTAAGGGGAAAGCACCAGCACACATACAACACACACTCACACACACACTCACTGTAATCTACTTTTATTCATTCACTCAACTCATCTCGCAGACCCTGAAGCAAAAGTGTGTTGTGGCAACTTTTGTCTCACTGAACACACATGTTAAATTTTACTTAGTTACGCTGTGTCTGTCACATAACATAATCTCAAGTCATCCCAGTAGTTGTGGTTTATGGGCAAACCATTTCCTATTAAGACGCAGGTGATGAACTTTATTTATAGGTTAGCCCACAGGTTTGCAAAATGTTTCATGTCAAAAGTCTGTGGAGGACGTGAAAACAACATCTGATAAGATTTATGTATTCGATAATGACTCAGTTGAGGTTTGCATGGCTGTCTATTGTAGATGAGGAACCAGTGGAACCAGTGATTATAATCTTTCTTTTACTTTCAATCCATTACCTATGAACTGAAGGAACTAGCTATCAGTGTTTCTAAATTATTTATTAGAATTACAGTTTTATCTGTATTAGGATTTTATTCATCCATTAATGTTTTCACCTTCTGAGGATTTTTAATCTAATGGGTATCTGTTCATTGTGTTGTATTAATATTGTAGCAATAAGCCTAAGTGTTACATGAACATCAATTATTCTCCTCATATTTTGATGTAATTCTGCAATACCTGTGCTGCATGTGGTGGTGCTATCTTGGCCAGGACACTCCTGTAACAGTAACTTTATTCTGAAGTTAAGTGAGGCCATTTCCTGGTTAAATAAAACAGTCAAACTGAATTTTCCCCATATTTCTGAGAGGTACCTGGGACTTTACCAAGAAGGACCATTATTGTTCAAATGGAGTCTGGTATTCTCGGTATCATGCTATTATCTGGTCAAAGTAGCAGCAGAGTGGCTTAGAGACTGACCAAAACCAGACTAACCAGGGTTCCAGTTTCCCCCCCAGGTGAAAATAATTGGAGGCCAATAATATTGTGTTTAAGAGGCTGTGGTTTGCTATTTTCAAGCTAACATGAAGGTAGTGATATCATGAAAAACTAGACAATCTGAGGCATCCATTGGTACCAACCATGTCGGCATAGCTTGTCAGAGAGAGAGCTAAATGATGCTCCAAATTGAGGCTAAATTTGGGGGAGGGAACAACTGGCATGGCCATTTTCAAAGGGGTCCCTTGCACTCTCACCTCTGGATATCTGAATGAAAATGGGTTCCATGAGTCTCCCCTAGACTTGGGAGAGCAACCAGCGTATTTGAAGAACAATGAATTGGTACCTGACGTGTAGATACGGATAGTTAACACATTAAAACGGGATTGTTGTGGAACTCAAAATGTTAATTGGTATGAGGGTGCTTTCACACCTGCCCCGTTTGGTTTGGTTCAATCGAACTCAAGTTTGTTTGTCAACCAAGTGCAGTTAGTTTGGGCTCATGTAAACACAGCAATCGCGCTCTGGTGCACACTAAAACAACCCAACTGAGACCTTCTTTGAAGAGGTGGTCTCGGCTAAAATCAACCTGCCTTGTTGTCCCTCCATTGTGACATTAGAAACTGTCACATTTGTCTTGCAAGTGTACTATTCTTCAGCGTTTTCTGCACTTCCTGGATCTTTCCCCCAGGGACGTTCTGACCAATCAAGAGCAGCTTTCTCACACAGGCATTTTATCTGGTCCACTTCTAAATGCTGCCATGAAAAGGAACCGACTTGTTTTTCGGGCTCTGGTTTCCCCAAAAAATTCGTCCACATGAGTGGTATGATAAAAAAATATGATATCGACACGAAACCGCAAAACCCGCTACCAAGTGATGTAATACACATGCCAAAGCAGTAGGTGGCAATGTAACTTCTAACGGAAAGGCCATTTTAACCAATCAGAAGTCAGAGTCAATACCGGAATAGGAAAGTGCGGAAAATAAAAACAACCTGATCCACAAAAATAGCGCAACCTAATTCAACAGCAGAGGCGCCTGAATGACCAACTACACCACGAAAGCAGCAACGGGCCTGCCAACGGAGGTCTGACCCGGCCGGATCCAGAACCTCAGTTGGCAGGCCCATCGCTGCTTTCGTGGTAGTGTAGTTGGGGTAGCTAGCAACAGGAGCAGCCCCCTTCGTTGGTCGTTACGTCGAGCAGCTGGAAATGCCATCCAAAGAGAGCAGATAGCACGCTCACAAATAAAGTTAGGACCAGCGTGTTCGTTTGGTCTACCATTTCATTAGCTATTTATCGTCGCTCTGACGTCAAACAATGGAGACAGGTAATAAAATACTGCAGTTATCCTATCTACACGCAACCGCTGGCACCGGAGTCTTCCAAAAACTTCACCCTGGACTCTGGTTTCAAAGAAACGCGGTTTCAGGGGCCCAAAAGTGCGGTTGCCAAACAGCCAAATCGCATAGAATAATACACGGTATCAGAAGTACACAGGTCCGTGTGGACTAGGCCTTAGTCTATGCCCGTCAGATAATCAGTTATTTTAACAGTAAAATAATTCCCGAACTCTCTATGTTGACATAGTTTTCAACTAGCCTATATTCTTATTCAGTCATGGCTTTTGGTTTTGGTGTGCCACCCCAAGATTTTCAGTGGCACCACCTGGCCAGCCCTATGAAACATATCTGGGGATGCCACTGCAGGATTCAATGACTCTGATTTGGTAAACTTAACATCTGTTGAGGTGCCCTTGACAAATTAATAGCCCATATTTTCTGTAAGGGAATTAAACATTTAAGTGTAACTGTTTCATTTGTTTTTTTTTAAAAACGAGATTCAATATTCATAATCACACGTTTATGCAGTAGGAATACTTATTTCAGTGTCACACTATAAAATATTTGTATGTTAACCTGTTGAAAAAGTGCCAAACATCACTTTGTCCTTACAGTGTGACTCAGTCAAAACAACAGGCCTTTTGCCAGATGTTGCTTTCACCCTGTGCTTTACAGTCCCACAGGAGAAGGCCATGGGAATTAGGGGAAGGTTGCAGAAGGAGACGCGCTGAGCGTGTTTGCTGCCAGGTGGAGGCGATGTCGCTCCTCCTCTCTGCTCTCCTCTCTCCTCTGCTCTGCTCGGCCAGAGCTTTCAGTCTGCTGGGTGAGATCATTACCAGACACCAGGCTCCGGGACCTGACATTCACCGATCGGAAAAGCAAAGAGAGAGAGAGGAACAGAGAGAGACTGAGAGAGAAAAACCCTGATCCGATGCAACCGGCGAAGGAAAGCGACCTAAACCACCGTCTCCTGCCTCGGCTGCTCAGTCTCCCGTACTGGCGGCTGAAAGCGCGGTCTTGTCGCTGACATTTTCCCGCTGGATTTGGGCTTGTAGTCGGATGCGGGCTTGTTTTGACTGCAGTAATAGTCCTACTCCCCCCCCTCCTCCCCTACCAACCGAGTAGCGGATTTGCGAGGGATCTCAACGCTGTGCAGCTCCCCGAGTGACCAGCGATCCTGCAAGGCACCGGAGACGCACTCTGCACCGCCGCGGCTCCCCACCACACCAGCCAATCCGCCTGAGCCTCTAAAGATAGTATTTCTGTCAGGAATTGGACATAAGCGCCAAGTTTCCGATTGGATTTTTTTCTCCTGTGCGGCTACCTTGTTTCTGTCATCAGATCGCCTGCAAATCCTATTTTCGCCTTTTTCCCTTCCCAAAGCACCGTTGACGCCATTTTCCTCGGGGTTTTCTATCAAAAGATATATACATATATTCTGGCACCGTTTGACAGCTCCCCGGGAGGCTGTCATCCCATCCGTCGCTTGTGTAAAATGTGTCTAAATGGATTGTAAATGATCTTGATAAAATATTTACACGTTAGAGACGAGTGTGTGACAACATTAGACATGGGTAAGTAGCCCCGGTTGACTGGCCACATTCCACACCTGAATACACCTCTGCTAGAAATGTTTTTATAAATGTTATAAGCTGCTGTGTGTCTGCTTTGCATGCATGCCTTTTACATGCCACCCGAGCCTGTGCAGTTTTTCACATGAAGTCTGTGCCATTTTTTTTATCCTGTAATTGACATGAAATATGTGGAAACGCTTGCAGTCACATGCAAACAAATTCCGAATAAACACACGCACGCGTGTTCATACTCACAGCACCACGCGCGCATTCACGCACGTAGACACAGACCACCCCAAACAATGCTGTGCCACTCAGTCTGCATCCATTATTAGGTGGCAGTAAGATAAAACAGCTAATTAGGTCAATGGGGTGAAGTGTCCACTACACATTGATCAAGGAGCAGCTCAACCTCTCAGTTCAAATGTTTTCTCCACTGGGGTGGACCTCCTGCATCTACACAGACACACATAGTCCATCACATAGCATCACCGTCTGTGACATGCAGCCAGCAGATGGTTGTCTGTCATGTCACATTTAACTGCATCCTATGGAATTTTTGAAATATTTGTGGTTGGATGTGGTTTTTCTGCATGTTCTGGACGAGTTGTAGAGGCTGCAGAGGGACATGTCATGTGAATGATGTCAAGTGCTTTGGAAGTTGCAAGATGAGGCACACTCAGTATGCAAGGAGTGTGTTTCAATCTTATTTTATGTACATTCTGGTTTGGTTTTCATGTTCTGGCACAGAATGCACACATGCTGCCGTAGCATGAGTACAGAGATGTATGTTGTAGTGGGCTCGGTGGAAGCCAGCGCTGCTCCACTCTGGTTCCATTTATCAATAGCTGATCAGTTTCACGTGGGTGTCAGAAAACAGCGTGGCCAAAAGTGATGGCCATGCTTAAGCTGCGTGGAGAAAGGTGAGGGGTGAAAGTGACTGGCTACTGTTATCATCAGCCCCCAGAAACCTCAGTCGCAACCACAGCACCAGAAGATAAATAGACAAGCTTGGATGAGTCAGGGAAAAGTGTGGAAAAATGGTCAGGTCTCTTGGACACATGGGAATGGAGGTGTGGAAACTGGATGAAAAAGAAAGGGCACAAGAAGAGAGGCAATTGTAAGAGAAGTGCCTGACTAGATGGAAAGAAATAGGGTTGAAGGATGGATAATAGAGGTGATTCAGACTCGGAGGGGACCATCGATCTTGTCTTGTTAACAGGTTTGGGGGAAGTTGAAACTCTGGCAGCATTTTTTGTGGCGTAAAAGTATGAAGCAGGCTATTAAACCCCCTATTAAGTAATGAGACGCCCATGCCACCTTTAAATTAAAGCATGAGAAATCGATTAGGTGTATCCCCTTTTGAGCTGGATACCTCAGGTCGAAGTGGGATCACAGAGAGGGGGAGGAGGAGGGAATGTGAACGGGATCCAAGGACAAATCTAACTGTTGGCAGGCTCTCTTAACAGAATATCAGCACTGGAGCACCTTTTGGCAGAGCACACAGAAAGAGGGAGGGAGGGAGGGAGGGAGGGAGTGAGAGGTAGGAGGTGGAGGGTAAAGGAAAGAGGTAGCACAGAGAAGAGGGGAGAGAACAGAGGTTTGGGGTGGGGTGGGGGGGTGAGTGAGTGAGGTGAGGGGAAGGAGGAAGACAGTTGGGGAGAAGGGGAGGTGTTTTTGCTGACAGCCATTTTGTGGCTTCTGCTGCAGTTAAAATGGTTTAACATTCATCTGCTTCTGCGGGGTAGTTAGGTGAGGATGGTTTTAGTGCTACCTGGCATATGGCTCATCCAGAGGAGTGTGTGCGTGTGGGACTGCACAGAGCGCCTGCAAGGCCATCATTTTCTATTATGGCTGTCCCACACATGGCACTTTATGATTGTCCTTCTAGCTGCCCTACAGCTGAACACATGCTTGTGCCATCCACGCTGAACTGGGGAGAGATGGGTTTTTATTCTGTACTTCAAATCCAAATAGAAGTTCATAATGTTCACTTAAAAAACAGAATACGCTCTTTGATGTGGACAGGGTGGAAATGATGGCTTCCTTCGCCTTGCTCTGCTCTGAGGCAGACGACTAATAGACTTCCAGCTCGTGCCCGCTGCATTTGGAAGTATTAGCAGGCCGGGCCCATTCCTTTTGATTTGTCTCCAACCAAAGATTGGCTCCTTCTAGAAACATTGGTTTACGTGATTGCCCCTTCACTAGAGGGCTGGAATAAAAGAGAGAAAAAACGATAAATGAAAAATGAAAATGGCAGACACACTATGTTCATCATCCCTCTGAGATACTCATCTACAGCCAGGGATGGCCGAGCCTCTACTACACTCTCCCATCAAAGAAAAGGCGAAAAAAAAGACTCTTCACCTTGTGCAATCACACAGGCGTTTGGTGTGCTCGTGGATGTGTAAATGTGCGAGCTTGTGTGTGTGTGTGCGCGCGCATCTGTCTGCATGTGTGTATGAGCTATTTGTGAGTCCACCTCAGGCTCTGGGCTGCTGGGTATGCAGCCTTAAAAGGTTGTGTTTCTGCTGCCATCTCTCTGCCTCCCTCTCCCTGTGTGTTTCTCACTTGCACTCCGACTCTGTCTACCTCTGTTTTGTCTGTGTGTCTGTATCATTCACCATCTCTGTTCTGTCCATCTGCGTTCCATTATCGACGCTTTATCATAATTGTTTTCAAAGGACAAGGCAAAACGCTAGAGGACTGTCTCATTCACAGCCTCTCACATCCAGCGCAGGGAATGACCTTATGCTATTTGAGAGGGAAGCTGGTTAGCACTGGTAGTTTTGAGAACATAATAAAGCTATTTATGCAGTGAGTCTGGCCTCTCACAATCACCCTGCTGTCTGAGGCTAGTCGAGGTGTGTATGTGTGTGTGTGCCAGTGTGTTTGTGTGTGTAAGAGAGAGAGAGAGGGAAGGAGAGAGAGGAGACAGTGAGGCTCAGGCTAGGCAAGGGAGGCCCGAGGAGGGGTCAGACTTACATAAACTCTCAGCCTGTCTGCCAGTAACAGAGAACTAACACAGCTTAGGGCAGCAAGCAGGGAGGGAGGAGGAATAGTCATGACCCAGCTAAGTAGTTTACACAGTAATGGCCCAGAATGAAGACTGTACTAATGTATGACGCCATTTTGTTGTCATCCTGGGTTATAGTTGTGAGGGGGCACTGAGTCTTTAGAGTGAAGTGGATAGGTTTCTTTTTGATGTGTGTGTGTGTGTGTGTGTGTGTGTTGTGGTTGGCAGCTGTCTCTTTTTCCTGTCATTGTCCTCAGTCACATGACAGACAGAGTGGCTAAGTTTCACACATGCCATGAGGGCGAGTCACTGAGCTGACATTAGGGACTGGGAGGTTCCTGGAGGACCAAACATGGTCATGTGGGCACTGTACGATCAGGTTGGGACGGAGCCTGGACTCTCTATCTTTTGGTTATCCCTGTAAAACTTTGAATACTGAAAAGTAACTGAGGGGCCACTGTGGTGGTTTTGCATGTTTTAGCCCATTAAATGCAAATGGCCTACACTGTACATTACTGCTGACCATTGCCCGGAGCATGCCATACGTTTTTGGACTGATTTCCTAACTTCCAGGCAGCCAGTGGTTTTCATTGGTTTTAATGGGGTATGAAAATCTTGCAGAGACTTTCCTGAGATAGGTCATCCATCAAACTGAGCATTTAGCCTCCATTATTTGTACGTCATTGTTACTGATTGATGTAACCCTTGTCGTCGTGTGGTCATGCAGCAAGCTGGGTCTGTTTAGAAGACTGTTTTTAGTGGAGGAGCTCTGACATGTGAGATTTTAGACTGCCAAAAACCATTGCACTGAAAGTCAACTTTGTCATCTTGAAATCAAACTTAAGAGATATATGATAACAGTGTAAAACGAATAATGGGAGTTTGTTGCAATAAAGGAGCAGTGTGTAGAATCTAAGGCCATCTAGCAGTGAGGATAGCAGATTACAACCAGCTGAAACTTCTTTCATGTACCAAGCATGAACTCCTGGTTAGGATTCCTTCAGTGGTCATTGTTCAAGAAGTTTTTACAGGAAGCTGAATTATCTGCAGAGGGCTCTTCCACTCCAAAACAAAAGGACACAGTGATTTGAACTGGTAAAAACATTGAATAAATCATTTTCATGTTAAAATCAGTGTGTTTTAGATGCTGTGCAGCCCATTAGGGCTACTAACTATGGCGGATGGCCCTATCTAGAGCCATTGTTTGGTTTGTCCGCTCTGGGCTGCTGTAGAAACATGGCAGACTCCATGGACGAGGACCCACTCCCTGTGTAGATACAAACCACTTATTCTGAGGTAAAGAAAACAACAATTTTTATTTTCAGGTGATTATACACCACAGAAAACCTACTTATTATATTATATTAAATTTCTGCTAAAATATCTCCCTAAATTCTACACACTGTACTTTTGAATAGGTTGCTGTTGGGCAGCTAACTTTAAAATCTCACCTCTGAAAGACTTCCCAAAAGCAACAACAAGGAATAATTTTAAAAACAGTCCCTTCTCAGAAATATATTACCATGCTAAGATAATGTGACTGTGGCATTAAAATAAAACAGACTATAGACTCAAGTTCCTTAATGAATGAAAATCACTGACTTCCAGGAAGGCTGGAAATCAATCTAAAAACTTATAAGCATGCTTTGGAAAATGATGGCAGTATAAAGTTGGCTGTGTATCCACAATTTGGAGTTCATAAGCTGAAACATGCAAAACCACTGTTATGGTCCCTTAAGTCTTTTTCATACTTAACCACCATGGGGCTACTAGAACCTACATCAATAACCCTTATGAGTCAGCTTTGAAAGACTGTGGTTTCAGATTGGCAAACTTTACGGCTAAAGAGAGGGTTCGTAGAAACAAACCTTTTCATTTCTATTTAATCTAGCAAATGCAGGAGAAAAATGACTAACCGTTGACTTTGACCTGAGGGTTGGACACTGTTTATGTGCAGTCTTACACTGAAATACCACTGTGGATTATGATTATTCAATCACACTGTAAGCACGGGGCAGCATAGTGGTGCGGTATTTAGCACTTTTTTTTCTCAAAGTGAAAACTGCTGGCTGATGCACAGGTTTTCTCTTGGTGCTTTCCTCCCTCATGCAAGTTAGGGTTATCGGCAACTCCAAATTGCCCATGTGTGCCCTGTGGTTGACTGGTGACCTGTCCTGTACCCCACCTTTTGCCCAGCATCAGCTGGGACCCTTTAAAAGGATAAGCGGGTATAGCTGGATGGATGGACTGTAAGCATGTGCTGTGAGGCCTGTTGGGTATTATGGTGGGGATCAGCTGTTAGTACAGTAGCGTGGGCTGGTACAAGAGTGCACACAGAGCAAACACACACACATATACACATTCAGAATGTCAGAGAGTGTATTAGCTGAAGTCTCAAAGCCGTAAACCTTTTGTGCTCTCAGGTCATTGTGAGTCTGCAGCGAGCAGTAAGCCTTTACTTGAGTCATGTCTGCAGGTAGTGGTCTAGTCTGGGTTCACATCAGTGTAAATGGTGTCAGTCTAAGCTCAGTGTGTGAGACAGCATTCCCCACTTCCAGCTCAGTCATGCCTCATGTCATATTGACTGATGGGATTCCCTGGAGCTGCAGTGAGAAGTGTAGTCCAGTGTTTGTTTTGGTTGCTTTCTGTTTATACGCCTGTGTGTAAGTGCATATGTGCGTGTGTTGATGTAAGTATGTAATATATATCTGTGCCGGCATGTGCAATGATCCAAAAAGGAAAACCTGAATCCTGTGAGAAATGGCTACCACAACATTTTCTCTGGAGAGCACAAATAGCAGCAGGGGTGAATAAGTGTAGTCGGTGACAGCAACACTGTCATTTGTATGTGTACCAATGTGCATGGAGTGTAAGTAGTTTTTCATGCATATGTGTGTGAGTGTGTGTGTGTGTGTGTATCAATGCCACTGCATGTGTGTGTAAAACAGTTCAGACGCTGGTTTTTCCAGACCAGCTCGTAAACCACATCTGGGGAAAGAATTTAGATTCCTTCCCTCCGTCTTTCTCTGCTGCCTTCCCTTCTCCCCATGTGTGATTCCCTCCCTCTTTCCCTGCTCTGGTGAAAAGAAAAAAAAACAGAAGTCAGCTTCTTTCATTTTTTCTGTCCTGTGTCCTCAGGCTAACTTCAGCCCGGTTTTAGAGCAGAGAAGAGGAATGTCTTATTTTGCACTGATCACTCTTGTGTCTGTACCGCTCCGCTTCAGATCTGTCGTGGGGGATTGTACGAGGGGACGATGGGAGGGAGAGAAGATAGGCAAAGAGTGAGTAAAGACGAGGGCAGGGTGAGAGGAAAGCAAGCGCTAGTGGGTGTCAAAAATGAGTTTGTTTATGTGAGGTGCAAAATGCAAATGAGAGCGTGGCAGCGTGCCCCCACAGTTCTGTGATGAGCTGGTGTGTTTGTCTTCATACATAACAGGCGGCTAATGATGCTGATGACAGCAGTCAGGCCTGTGCTGAGAGGTAACACTGGAATGGAGGCTATGAGGATTACAGGACTCTGTTTTAGTTTTCCTAATCATGTCATTCACCTGCTCTCTCCACAGACTGTCCCTGGCTTCGCTGCGCTCCTGTGGGACAACCAACCCAACCCCAGTAGCTGACTGACAACCAACCAGCCCCATAGACTACTGTTCTAGATCTTCCCATTGGCTGGCTGCCACAGCTTCCCCCATCCTGACTGGCTCTGGCGGAAGCGTGGATGGAGCCAAGGGATCTGGTTGGCTCGGCCCGACCCAAAGAGGCGGAGTTACAGGGAGGCAGGGTGGGGCCAAATGAAGAGGACCAGGTAGGAGCAGGGGACATCGGTTTGGCACGCAGCGATGATGTGATTAACGGTGCCATCAGCGAAGGGGAGGGGCTAGAGGAGCAGGGGGAGGGGCTTCTGGAGGAGCAGGAGTTCTCCATCAAGGAAGCAAGTTTCCAGGAGGGAAGTCTAAAGCTGAAGATTCAGACCACCAAGCGCACCAAGAAGCCCCCCAAGAACCTTGAGAACTACATTTGTCCACCGGAGATCAGGATGACCATCAGACCTCCAGTTGGAGAGGGCAAAGGGGGGCGGCAGGGACGGACGGGAGGCGGGGCAGGGCGGGGCCAGAAGGACGAAGAACGAGGACCCCCTAGAAAAAGGGTAAGTCGCCATCCCTCAAAGTGCTCATGTGTGGCTTCAGTAGGTGTACAGTTTGTCATGTACAGTATGATTTTCATAAGTTTGAGTTTTCACTGGTGAAAAAAACATCCAGCTCAACATCTCAACGCTCCCTTGCTCACACACTCCACCTCTTTATCTCTCTCTCTCTCTCTCTCTCTCTCTCTCTCTCTCTCTCTCTCTCTCAGTAGCTCGTTTCCCTGCTTGGTTACACAGGGTCAAAGTTTGCTGCGTAATTGAAACCAGTCATGGCTAGCTGAGATCACACACACACACAAGCATACAACATACACACTCACATAGGAGCTGAGAATAGGGCTGACATAAGCAAGTGACAGCTGCTGTCTGCTCTCTCCATTTGTGGTCATATACACAGAGACCTTTCCTGTCTCCTCTCCTCTGCTTTAATGAAATCAGCTCTTGTGGGTCACGCCCCTTCGTCCCCCTCCTCCATCACACCCTTTACTCACTACACTGGTGCTTGGTGTGTGTGACACTGTGTACGTACAGGTCCTTGGGGGAATCTAGTGTTTGTAGCGTGTGTTGACCTACACAGTGGTGTGTGTGTCCAAACCTGACAGCCATCTCGGTGTCACTGAGCTCGACAGGCCCAGCAGGAGCGAGGGCGTCATGTTGTCAACATGATGCTGGGCCTCGTTTTGTTCTGTTGTGCTTTAGTCTTGTGGATTTAACTCACATTGAAGCGGCACATGAGGTAATTGGACGGTCAGATATATTCTCACTCTATGTCTGATGCAGCCCAAAAAATAACTGTTGGCTGTTACTTCAAAACCAATCAGCATCATCGAAGACATTTTATCGAGGGAAATTTGCACATAACCAGTCACATAAAAACATCACATTTAAACAGAAAATTGTCTAATTTTCTAAAAGATATGAGCTCTCTAAAATCTGGTAATGAAAGGAAATACAGTTGTCAGCCAATTAGAGGCTGCAAGCTGCTCATCCTCTCAGTCAGGCCACCTGTGGTGTCATGAAGCCAGCTGTATACAGATGTACATATTTTACTTAAGGGGTTCTTAGGGTTTTGATGACTGAGAGCCAGTTTAGTGGACCACCACACAAGGGCCTAGGCTTTGCTTCAATGTTTGGGGGGGCCACAGGTTTGGGAGTCCTCTGTCAGAATATTTAAAGCACCAAACACTTAATTTTCTGCACTCTGGTGTATTGTTATGCAATGATTTGTGCCTTTTTAGCATAAATCTATGGTGTAAATGTCCTATTTCGTCAAAATAAAAGTCATCCTTCATGGTTTTATCGGGGATGACAAATGAATGTGTTCTGAATTTTGAGGGGGACGTGTCCCTTGTGTTCCGTCTGACACCCATGTCAGCATATGTTTGAGGAAAACAGAAAAAAATCTTTTACATGTCACCTCCACATTAAACTGCAGGGTTGTCCACTGAAAATGCTAGCATTTACTAGTAGCTAAAGAAAGCATTGATGACAGAACATAGTGCCCACGACACTTTTGAGGTGCCGCTAGTTGCCATGCTACCACTAGCTTTCTACAAAGTGTCATTCCTAATCTGACAGAAGCTTGTCAGGGGGGTGCAGTTTGACGAAGTACCCAAGTAGTGTGTTAAATTTAAGCTATTCAAAGTGAAAGTGAATAATTCAGGGGTGTATTGCTATTTGTTTGTGTACCTGAGCGCACCTATGACAAGCGCACATGCATGCACCCGCAGGGTTAAGTTGTGGCTTGTTTCGAAGGTCATGTAACCACTGTTCCTTTGGTGGCAAGTTTACATACTTCAGTCAACTGTAAATGAAAGGATGCTTTTCTGCCTTTTCATCTTTACTAACAGTTCACAGAAAGCAGCTACAGACAGAAAAATTATTGAATTCATTGTGCCACTCAAAGGCTACTTTTGGCAGCTACCGGCAGCTTTTGAGGTGGAATGTTTTCTTGCATGTTACTCATAACATGAGTTGTCGTGACTCAGTCAACACACCTTAAATGTCAGAATGACAACCTGCATGACATGGCTCTCTTGCATGACATACGCTTTAGAGATCATTAGATCTTTAAGCCTTTAAAAAGTGTATATGAATTCCAACCACATATGAACTGTGAATACTCTGTTTCCTTACTTGGAGAGGAAGGTGGTGGGATGCTCAAAAATGTTCTTATTTCTGGTCCTCCAGGACTCTAAAGTACAACCTGCTTTTGATTACACTGGTAAAAACAAGTAGGCATTTGCAACTGGTGAGAAGTAGTTGGAAATACAATGCTTCATAAGCCAAAAAGGTTGGAAACAGCTGCTCTACATGTATGTTGGGTTTTTTCAAGCAACTGGAACATTGGTTGAAATCACCACCTCAATCTGACACCCTCTGTGTGGTGTCTGAGTGGTGACTCAAATACGAAATTGCCACCAAATTGGAAAGAAAGCATGTGGGTGTTGCTTTGTCATTTGCAGAATTCGACGTCATCCACAGCCACAATTTCAGCTAGTTGTCTGGAGGATGTGTACTCTCACCACAGAGTAGACTACGTCTGATCTGCTGTCGCCTCTGTGTAAATAGAATATAAAAAAAGGGCCACTAAAAATGTTCAGAGTGTCAATCTATTTCTGAGCTGAGCGAGCTAAACGCTTCACTCTGATATTTGGGCAGCCATTCCTAATCCAGCACCATCGGTCCCCATTTGTAAACCCACTGCTACAGTATGATTGACAGAGGTTGTCATAGTGACAGGGGTAGCAAGCTGGTCTCTATTGAGATTTGAGGTTTTGGGGGGGGGAAGGGAGCGGAGGATGTGTTGGTGTTGATTCAGATCAGTTTCAACCCTTCATCCCTTACACTCTGTCCCTCAATCACACCCCCACCATCCCCCTTCTCTCTACTCCCCCCCTTACATCCTTTCCCTCATCCACCCATCACCTGCCACCCCAAGGGTGTAATACAGGCAGGCTCACTGGAGAGGAACGGGTTAAAGAGAGAGGCTGGGCTGCTTTCTGTCTCTCAGTCTCCCTCGCGTGTGTATGTGTGTGTGTGTTGAGGTTAAATACTCTCTTTGTGGTGTGTGTGAGGCTGTGTGTCAGGAGGGGAGGGGAGGCGAGAGGGGGAGCAGATGGACAGCCTCTCTGCTCTCTGCTGTATTGTGTCCACATCTTCTCTTTCCTTCTTTCTCTCTTTATCTCCTATCTGTCCCTCTTTCTTTTGCTTTTTCTCCCCTCACTCTTTTCTTCCCTCACGTCTTCTGCTTTTCACTCTTCTCTTTTCTCTTTTTCACCACTCTTTTCTTTCTCTTCCTCCCTTCTTTCACCCTCTGTTGTCTTGTAGCAGATGGCAGCGTGGGGCAGCAGCAGCAGCAGCAGCAGCAGCAACAGAGCAGAAGCCAGAGTGTGAGCAGGAGATGGGGAGAGGAGAAGGGGGTTGTGGAAAGAGGAGGTGGAGAAAGGAGGTGGGGGTCAGGCATATGGAGAGCCTGGTTAAGGGGCCCCCTCAGAGGGAGTGTGTATGTGCGTGTGGTAGTGTGGTGAATAGAGGAGGGGGAGAGGCAGGATACAATAGATGCCCATTAAGACAGAGATTTGACTCTAATAGACAGAGAAGGGGAGAGACAGACAGATAAGTAGGCAAACATGTAGAATGGCGCAAAGAAAGACAGCGTTTTTTAGCCATTCTTTCTTTTGTAGGATCTACTGTCAAAACTTCTCCTCTGCGACTTATAAAATAAAACTTTCTGGTATACATGTGGGGAAACTGGCGTTTTCCAGGATCAAATAGTAACAAGATGTGCCAAGCAAGGAATAAATAGGGGTTATGTAAATGTTCACAACTGACTAATTCAGCTGCAGAGGCCAGGCAGAGCTTGGCCAGTATCACTTCCTATTTATTATGGTAGTTTTTTTTTCCATTTTATTTGTTTCTTTGACTTTAAAGTAAAGATATAGTGACCAAAGTTGTCATGCCTACCAGTATTATCACTTTATTGTTAAAATGTACTGAAAAATGTCGAGCACTGATACACACATTGAAATTATTTCATAAGTTTTATTATTAAAAAAACAAATAAGTAGCACTATGTTGCCTGATATTGGACAGAAACTCATTACACATTATTAGAATGGACACAAAGTCCGGCATTGCGTCCACTCTGACTAATTTCTGTGAGAAAGGGGGGTTTGATTTTCCCTAACCAATCACCAGAGACCAGCGCATCTGTCTTGATGCCATTTAAAGTCCACACTGATGCGTCGCCATGCCAGTCTACCTGTTTTGTCAGGGTTTTAAGAGGGGAGCAGTGTAAAACAAAGTGGAGCGAAGTAAAACAAACTACAATGAAAGTCAAAATTGAGAAGACATGTTGATTTAAAACAGCCTCGATAGCAGCTTCTGTTTTGTTTACAACGTATGCCATTGTTACTTGTCATTGGTTTCGGCACGCTGCTTGATTCCAGCTTGACAACGGTGTTCGTCCCACCTGTGGTGCTGATTGGCTAATTGTTAGTCCCCCTGCTGATTTCACTGTTTTTTATTTCAATCAAGGAACCGCTGTTTTATATCACAATGTCAGGAAAATCACTCAACTCGGTGGAGTGGGTAGATTCAAAGGTCTGGACCCAGGCAAAGCACTGTGCAATTACTGTCTGAATAAACATTAAAATAATAGTAACATAGCTACTGCTTTATATAAACATTTGATGACCATATCAAATGCACATCTGGGTGAGAACACGCCATGGAGTGCCATGGAGCTCCAAGGCTGGCAACAGAGCTCCATGGAGCCGGCCAGTTCAACTTCAGACAGGAAGTGGAAGCACCTCAAAGCCGGGAAACCACAAATCCTATAATCATATGGCCATGCAAATATCTGGGTTAGGAAGCACGTTTAAAGTGATCATTTTCGGGACATTTCATACATGTGAAACCAAGATAATATAGTTAAAAAAAAGGTAATTCATGAAATAAAATTCAAATGAATATTTTTGCTTGTTCCCATAATATTGAGCAGCACATCCCCGCAGTAAACATGCCTGTTAGTAACACAACTAACCGAAGCGGCTCTCATATTTCAGGTGGAGCAGAAAACAGCTGACACACAAAGTCAGCAATCAGAGGATTAAAATGTTACAAGGTTAATAAACTGAATTATTATTATTCTCTTTTTTATAAACGTATTTATCCTCCAACATCCGCGATACAACCACGTGTTCTTTTTTTCACCCAAAAGCAAACCCAGAAATAAAATAAAGACAAAATACCACCTGCAAATCAGGTGGCAAGTTATCTCCAGGTACCCAACTCAAAGCAGGACTCTGATGTAGAACACAGCTCCCTGAAAGATTCTCACAACACAAGAAAAACACTAGCGTCCATGCTATGAACAAGCCCACATTACAATGTGCCACATTTTATAGATGTGAACATGACATTCATGCGGCACTTGGCTGTCAGTGATTACACAAAATTCATAAATGTCCAAAATTTTAATTTACCACTCACTATTGAGGACAGTTTTTAGTGTCCATTATGATGTAGGGGGAAGTGAACGAGGGAGTGAGTGCAGACACAGCCATATTAAAGAGAAGAGAAGATGTCATTTCCCGGATTTAAAGGGAATCTCAGCCACCTATCATCCTCATAGCAGGCATCTATAACCAGGAGGTCAATGAGCAGGCGCCTTGTGTCAGGGGACAGACCCACACACACACATAACCGGGATATGATGGGCTCCCCTTCTCTGTCTCCAGCTGACATCACACACATGCTGAACATCCCCTCACACACAGCTCTTTGTCTGGGCACGCTGTGTGTGTTTGGAAGATGAATGTGTGTGTTCTAACGCATTGGGTCCTGGGTCAACCACTGCATCACTCCTCCAGACACACATGCCCACACGCACACACATAGACACACAGTTATCGATCCAATGCCTACACATGGGGGAGCATACGCAAGCTAAAATGCATCCACTTTCTTTCTCTCTCTCTCACACACACAGACACACACCCACACACACAAATCATGTTGAGCAGTGATTGCAGTTAGAGAGAGTGTTTTCCTGGTTATCTGTCCAGTTCTCTGGACGTGCCAAATGTGGCTCTTAATCCATTTCACTATCTGCTGGGAGAGATAAGCCAGAGCTTTTCCAGGAGTCCAGGCCAGGCTGTGTGTTGTTGTTGTATATGTGTGTGTATATGTATGTGTGTGTAGTAGTGGGTGTATACGAAACCCTGACGCTAGACACACACTTATCTTGTCTTGACAGCCCCTCTGCTTGGTGGTCCCCCTGGCTGTGTGTGTGTGTGTGTGTGTGTGTTGCTGCTTGGTGGTCTCCCAGCAGTGTTTGGGATTATTATGTGTTAGTCAAGTGCATTCACAAGGAAATTAATGCTGCCACAGTTGCCACGCCAAGTGTGTGCGCATGCTCTGCGTGCACATGCGTGTGTGTGAAATGGTTAGCCTTTTGATGTGAGCTTTTTTATCCCTGGCTGAGATGGCGGTTGGTGACCTGAGGGACTTGATGAGCTCATAAAATAGGAGCGTGTATGTGTGTGTGTGTGTGTGTGTGTGTGTGTGTGTGTGTGTGTGTGTGAAGCGTTGTGCTTACCCACAGAGAGCAATCCTTGACTGATTTCTGAGAGTGTACGAACATGAAATGATCACCTCTACTATGGCCTGACCAAACTGTCACAGTAGACTTTTTTGGTGTCTGTCATTGTGGTGAACATAACCAGGCTTTTATTTTGGTGTGTGTGTGTGTGTGTGTGTGTGTGTGTGTGTGTGTGTGTGTGCGTCCTCAGTGTGCAGTCTCTGAGAGTAAGAGCTGGGAATGCTTTAAGGGGCGTTTCCCTGTGGTCGATGGGGGATGGGACATGTGTATGTTTGTGTGTGTGTGTGTGTGTGTACGTGTGTGTATGTGCCTGCATGCTGGGGAGGGGTGAGTGATTTAGCACCGCTGAAACACCAGCTGTCCATCTGTGTCTGACCCCCATACACACCCTGTACACACTTGAAACGCACACCGACACCCACACACACACACACACACACACACACACACACACACACCTCACATCTAACCTCTGATCTGCTCCTGAGTATCTCTCAAACCTGAAGAAAGTCCAGACAAAACACAATCTGTTCATCTGTCTTTCTCCCCATCACACACAAAAATATACACACACACACACACACTCTACATTACACTAAGCAAGATTGCTCCCTAATCAGCTCTGCAGTAGTGCTGGTACTGCAGTGTATCCACAATGAATGACTCGGCAAGGTCACTCCTAGTGAGCACATGCACACACCCAGACACACACAGTCACACAAAGAGACGCTGGAGGCTGGCAGAAGAAGAGATGAACTTTGACCCTGCTGGACATTCAAAAGTCGAGGTGATAGCTGGACTCCACAGTTGTGTAAGCCTTCGTATCTGTGTGTGTGTGTGTGTGTGTGTGTGTGTCTGTGTGTGTGTTGTATTGTTTGTTTGTGCGAGTGGGTCAGGGTTGAGACAACTGGAGTCTGGCCTTTGCTTTCTTACCCTCAGGGCTGGATTTGGTGTCTATGCGTGTGTGTTTGTGCTGACCATTTGGTTGGAACTGTAGCTAATTTCTCAATCAGACACACACATACCATCTTCTCAATCTGTCCCAAAGGTCAAGCCCTATTCATTCACTATTGTGTCCAGTCCCAGTGGGTTGCTGTTCCTCTTCAGGCAGATGCGGGCAGAATATAATAGCCCGTCTAGCTCAAGTTACATTTTAATGAAGATCTGAAGCAGCTACTTGCACTTAAAGAAATGCCAGTGGCTCATTCGGGGAGCAGCTACCAATGAACATGAAGGCATTTAACACTGGAAACCCAGGCTTGGCCAAAAAGTCAAGTTTTAGCTGTTAAGAAATGCAATAAGATTTTTAGGATGCTTCACAAAACTGACTTTTTGTACTAAAAAGAGCATAAAGTCACCCTTTAACTAGGGCTGCTCAAGTGATTATTCATGTCAATATTGAGGTCATGATTATTTAATATGATTGATTACTTACTAACTTTAGAAACATCATGCATTTATTGGCCTTTCAAAAAAAAAAACTTTGTTATCGTGAATTTTCTTTAACTTCGAATATAGTACAACGGAAAAACAGGCTTGAGGTGCACTTAACATGCCACAGCCTGGCTGAGAGTGAGTTTGGGCTCTTAGGGAGGAGCAAAAGTGCGCCGCTGTAAAGGTGCAGATTCACAAGCTGACGACAGAACTAGCAGCAACCAAAGCTGACTGTTGCGTCGCCTCACGTCACCTGTGTTTCGGCCAAAACACAGCCAACAGCCAACCAGCATGTACGTTCTGGGCCTGCGTGAGAGGAAATAACTCTCCACATCAGCAGACGAAGGTAGTCTGTAATTGGCATTCAAAAAGGGAAACCTAATGAAGCAGCTGTTTGTTTACTTTCCTCACTTTCATTTATTTTCTTGTGCGCTAAGCTGACCTGCCAATCAGAGGGATTTCATAAACCAACGGGTTCCATCCTCTCTGACGCCGAGTCAACATGCTGAATCAGCTGAAAAAACCCGATGAGGGCCCACAGCCTCGTTACAGTGACACAGAAAATGATCAGTTTTATCCCTTTTATCTTGTTTTCATGAGCCAAAAAGACAAAATCATAATTGAAAATAAAATTTGGTCAGTCACCCAGTCCTACCTTCATCTACAAAGAAAACAACAACAAGGAAAGCCTAAATCCAAGTAGTCACAAGTTTGATATGGCAACATCAATTTAAGTGTAGACTATAAAAAAACATATACGGCCTGAATTTGGTTTTTTGGACAGCGGTTGACTGTGACTCACATAACTGTGGGATTAACTGGAGGGCGGCCATGTTTGATGTCCTCAGCGGTCACGGATGATGTTGAGTCACAGCATCATGTGTTCCTGGTGGCCGCTTTGTTAGTGTGGCTCCATCATGCCTCTGCCTCTGCGGTTAGTCAGTGTGCAAGTGTGTGTGTGCGTATGTGTGTGTGTGCGTGCACGTGAGGAGGAGTGTATATTCTGTGGTTTTGAGAGGAGGTCCAGCAGGAATAGAGGGTGATGTTCAGTGCAGGGAGGGGAGCGAAGGGAATGATTGGAGTCAAAGGAAAGGAGAAGCAGGCGCAGAGTATTGACTTTCACTGTGTCTCACTTGAAGCGTAAGTGTGTTTGTCAGTGAAATCTGATGGCCCCATCAGCTGTCTGGGACTCGCCTGTCAGAAAGGGTGTGTGTGTGTGTGTGTGTGTGTGCCTCAAAGCAAGAGAGATGACAGTGGAGAGGTGGTGTCCAACACTCCTCTTACAGAAGTCTTTTTTTCAGGCTGTCACTGTCACTGGCTTTATTGGCATGACGATATATTTAAACAACATTTTTGTTTAGTCGGTTGAAAACACATTACCACCACTACAGAATGTGGTATAAAACGTTTCACATTAAAAACATGTAATCATACAAATCACTAAAAAGCCCCCTAAGCCAGGGCTTTTCAGACATTGTGTGTTTGTGTGTGTCACTGCCCAGTTCTCCGCTGCTTTCCATGTCTTTGTACCAGGCTTTGTAAAATAATCCGTCTGTAGTTCTGCTGTTTATTTATGCTCGTTGTCTTTTAAGTATGGACGCAGACATGAATAAATGATATAAATGTGTCTGTATGTCCTTCTGTCTGTGTGTCTGTCTCTTGGGGCGGCTCAGACTAAACAAACAGCTGTGTTTATGAAGCAGGGAAGAGCCACAAGGGTCTTCTGTTTAGTGGTCCATTTCAACACGCGCACACACACACACACACACACATATGCTCACGTGCACGCACACGTACACACTCTCGAGTGCCCTGCGCTCCTCATCTTTTACCTGCCCTGCTCTGTTGCGTTTTTGCCCCCTTGTGTTTTCTGCCCTGCTCTTTCTCTCTCTGCCCCCTCTGCTCGGCGTAATGCTCGCTCGCTCGCTCGCTCGCTCGCTCGCTCGCTCTCAGACCGAGAGGAATGCCACTCCGTGTGACCTCTCACCTACAACAAGGAGGGGTGCCGGTTTAGACAAGGGAGCGAGGGGGCAGCTGCAGTCATGTGCCCAGGCCTGGAAGGAAACACACAGGCACATACAAATACACACACAGAGCCAGGTTGTTAGCTAAAATACACACACTCTAATTCTAGTTTTGTTTGCGTTGATGCGGGTCTAGATGTGGTGCACTGATTCTCCCGCCTCTCTTTGTGACTGTCTGAGAAAGTGTAGGATGCTATGCTTTGGTGTGTGTGTGTGTGTGTGTGTGTGTGTGTGTGAACGTGCGAGTGGAGTGCAGCCTCATACAAAGGCGTTATTGTTGGTGCGAGGGGGCCTGAGGGGAGGCGGGCAGTCTGATTGGTTAAGACTATTGTGTCTCACTTTGCCCATTCTCCCTGTCACTGAGGATGTCATAAAGTGGCTCTCTAATAACTCTCACTCTCGCAAGCTGGGGATCGTCTGAGGACTTGAGATATTCACAGAAATATGTAGACAAAGCAATGAAAGCGTTACTTTACGAGCTTCAAACTTAAAGTGCAGACTCTCGAGACGTAGTAATTCATCTGTCAGCAACTATTTGTAAACATCACTTAATGGGAAACAGTTTGCACTCCAGCAGTGCTGCAAATATTTAATAATTGAGTCAACTGTTGATTAATATTATGATTATGTAGTTAATTATCCAGTCTATAAAATGTGAGAAAAGAGTGAAAACTGCTCATGAGAATTTCCTCAAGCCCAAGGTAACATCTTCAGATTGCTTTTATGTCCAACCAACAGTCCAAAGAAGTTTAATTGTATTTGATATTAAATTGATAAAAGCAAAAATCCTAAAGTTTGTAAAGCTTGAAAAAGAGCGTGTTTGGCATTTTTGTGTGAGAAACGATTGTCAAAATGGTTAACTGTACAAATTGGATGTACAAAAAAACCCTTTAAATACGGAAACAAAAGTTAAAGGAATACTTCAGCCCCCAAATTATCATTTGTATTTCAGTTATTTGGCTTGTTACACTGAGTTTGCAAAGAAAACTTCAAGAATCCAAACAACGGAGAAAATTCTTGATGAATTAAAGTCATAAGGGAACATGTTTAACAAGCAAAATCAAAACTCAAATCTGTTTACAAACAGTCAAACAAATCGTGCACTATAATCCAAGTCTCATTTATCCAGTCACATGTTCAGTACTTCCAAACTGACAGTACTTTCCAATGGGAAACTGAACTGAACATGAAACGTTACTATGCTCTTTTCAAAACCAGGCTCCATTAACAAAAACAGTAATTTTATCTTGCTGAACATGAGAGCCTCTGGTCTGCCACTGCCTCAACTGGTTAGTCTGTTTGTGTTATTGTGTGACTTATGGGAATCTAAACTAACCCTTTAAAAAAACAAAGTCACACAATAACACAAACAAACTAACCGATCGAGGCAGTGGTAGACCAGTAGCTCTCATGTTCAGCAAGGTAAAATTAGTGTTTTTGTCAGTGGGGTCTGGCTCTCAAGAGAGCATATTTAAGTTTCACTTCAGTTCAATTCCCTGTCGAAAAGAGCTGCCTGTTTGTGAAGCACTGAGTATACAACTGGACAAATGAGACTTAACATAACATGGGGAGGTAATTGATGTATAAATGATCATTTTGGGGTTAAGTATTCCTTTTATTCTGATTAATTGATTAGTTTTAGCATCACAATCCAGTGTGACTGTGTGTTTCCTTTGCCTTGCTTTATCAAATGACAAAATAAAACAAAGTGATTTTGACATTTAATTTTTAGCATAATAGAGCATCATATGATAATGGAGACACTATTAGTACAGAAACACATAGGTGATGTGGTAATTTCTTGTTGCCTCATGAACTAGATAACGACGCGTTGGAGTGCATTATTTTTGAATAGCTAATCAGTGAGGCTTCGCTGTTACAGACCACTGTTTGCCAGAGAGGAAGTGTTTAATCTCAGCGCAGCTCCTGTCTTGAATTACCCATCATTCCAAACAGGAAGCCATCCCTTAGGATTTAGAGCAGCTCATTGGCTGTTAATTGTTTCCTGTTGTACAGAAGTGGCACGATTGGGTCATATGGTGCACAGAGCGCTGTGAACAACACGTTCCTTTGGTTTTGTACTGTCTGTTGTGCATGTGTCTGTAGGTGTGTGTAATTTACTCTCCCTGGTAGATGCACTGATTAAACAGCATTCTGTCTATTTATGAAGCACTCCAACCTGTGTTAGACTTGTTCTTATGATTCCCCATAGAGAGAGAGACAGTGTGTGTGTGTGTGTGTGTGTGTGTGCGTGTGTTTGTGTGGCCAGTCTCTGTGCTTGTGTATATTTTCTTTGTGCTGAGTGAAATACATAATGCTGTCACCTAGAGGTTCATCCACATTTGTGAAAGGAACAAATGGTACATAATCGCTGTAATAATCACTATGAAAAAACTCTTTAAGCGCTATTCACAGGCAGGACACACATATGCCTGCACACACATCATTAATGCTAATAGCGGGGATTAGATGTATACTTTGTGTAGCATGTAAATGTGTCTGTCATTACTGAGCGGGTGAAAACCTCCAATTGCACCGTAATAACATGCTTCGGTTCAGCCAATCACAGGCTTTTGTTCAGATTGAGTCATCTACGTCTGAGCGTGTCTGAAGAGAGTGTGACAAGGAGACTCTTGGGTGTTTTCGCTGCTATCTTTAGAGCACTCCAATCTGAAGGATTACTGCTGTGGACGTAGGAGGGAACATTTTGCTTGGGACCTACTGCTGTGCATTAAATCTGGCTTCTGCCTTACAGTTAGCTAAAGGACAAATGTACTGTAAGACCGAATCATGCCCAGCAGGGAGGGCACATATAACAGCACGTAGAAAAGAATATGCTGCAGAAAAAGTGAGTTTTTTGGCTCAAATAATCAAGACCTTTTTTTGTTAAACTGTAGCTGTAGGCTGAACACATATTTGTGGAATTGCAGCATTAGCCCGAGAGTGGAAGTTTTGAATGGAGCCCAATTTCCAAACTTTCCCACCCAACTTTCCCAGAAGATGCTTTGGCTGGCACCAATGCCACCCAAATCTGAGATAGTGGAGCATTGGCTGAGGCAGCACACGCTGAGTGAAAACAGACACACAAATACACACAATTTTAGGCAGCGGGCCTGATCCCAGTGATCCACAAACTGTCCCACCTTGACACCCCCTCATCTTTCCTCCCCCTTCTCCTCCCTCTTTTCTCTCCCCTGCTGTGGGTCTCCTCAGGCGCATGAATGGAAGTCTTTATTCCCGGGAGAACTGGTGGGAAGAACGAGAGAACGAGAAACAGGGATGGGGGTGGCAGGGAGGGGGGGGGGGTCTGTGAGAGTGGCCACAAGATCAACACAGTGCCTCTTTTCTCCTCCATCGCTTTTCCCTCCTTTTCTCTGCACCCCCCCCCCCCCCAAACCTCCACCTCCACCCTCCCTCCCTCTCCTTCTACCCCGTTTTAAGTGCTGTGGACACAAAGCCGTGTTAGTATTCATGGTGTTTGTTTGCAGAGGAGCTGTGTGTGTCTCTGCATGTGTGTGTGTGTGTAGAGCTGTCAGAAACACAGATCACAGCGAAGCAGCGCTCTGAATGGAGCTGGAGAGAAGGGGAGGGTGGTGGTGGGGGGTAGTTCCCACAGGGGGAGAATGGTCAGCTCCAGAAAAGAGAAAAGAAGAAGAAAAGGAGGGATGTGATAAGGAGGAGGGGGCAGTGCACGAGGCCACAGGGGCAGAGGGAGACAGCATGGTGTCAAAGCCAAGGAGAGTGTGTGTGAGTGAGGGGGGAAAAGAGAGGATCATATCAATCATAAGATTTCAGAGGGAACTAGTTGTTAACGGGTCTAGGCACCTCTCTTCTTGTTTTTCTGCTGGTCCTCTTCTTCCCTCCCTCTCTGCCGCTCTCATTCTTTCAGTAACCCCCTCCCTCCCCATTTCTCCCTCTCTCCCTCTGTCTCTCTGTGCCTCTCTCCCTCTTTCTCTTTGTGTGTCTGTCTGGACAGCTGCCCAGTTCCATACACAGGGAAAAATGAAACACTCTAACCACCGGGCGTGCAGCCAAATAAAAGGCTGCGAAAAACTATTTGAAGGGCAGCGTGTTTGTGTGTGTCTGTGTGTGCGTGCATGGAGTTTGTGTATATGTTTGCCGGTGTATTATGTGTGTATATGTGTGCTGGGTTGTGAGATTTGGGTGTGCCTGTTTAGGGTGTTCTTTCCCAGTATAATGGTGCAGCCAGGGTGCTCTCTGCATGTGTGTGTATGTGTGTTTGTGTGTATGTGTGTGTGAGGGAGAAGTTCCACTCTGAGTTTCAGTTTATTCAACAGTGGAAAACGAGAGGCTGCAGGAGAGGAAAGGACAGGAGGGGCCGTCACATACCTCCCCTCACGTCAAACTAGAGGAGAGAGTTCAACTTTTTACATCCAGCTCTGCATTAAAAACAGCCTGCCGACTGTGAACGTTACAGTCAGATGCACACACACACACACATGAATTTGTCAGTAAATATATCCTGAATCATTTGCAAAGTGCCTTTCAGTTGGGTGATTGCAGCACTTAGTCACATATTATCCACAAGCTCCTCCGCTGCGCTCTGACCTTATCTAATGGTTACATCACCAATGGAAAGGAATGTGCAGCTCCATATCTGCCTGCATTCGGGTGTCGGAGAGCTTTTGTGTGACTGACTGAGACCAATCCATGTTGTTACAGTACCAACCCAGAGGAAGACATCCTAGAAATGGATGTTGACCTAGCTACTGAGCACGACCCTTGACCCTTGAACACAGCCCTGCCTGAGCGCCTCGAGGGAGGGAGAGTGCATCAAACGGGTTCAGGACCAAACATGCCTTGGGTCTGTTTTGTGCTGGCCTTTCCCCATATCTAAATTTGACCAGAGGGGACATGTAGAAGAAGGACAGTGTGGAAAAGGTTGAGGCCTCACAGCTCCTGTGCTTGTGGGCTGCTCCAGGGTCAGAGTCCGTGCTAGTGCTAATACTCCCGACCGCTGCCCCCTGCTGCAGGCCAGCAGTAGCACAGTCCCTATTCACACAGCACATGACAAGAGCTGGGCAGTGTACTATACACATAAGAGGAATATCAAAATGAATTTGCCAAGTACAGCAATGTTTTTCAGTAACATTGGTGCAGCCGTGCAAAACATGGAACAGAGAAAAATGCCCAGCACATATCAGTGTAGAGTAATTATCACATGACAACTAGAGCTGGAACGTTTAATCGTTCATTAGTCAACTATAAATTAATCACCAGGTCATTTAATAACTGATAAATGGGTTTAAGTATTTTCTTAAGAATAAAAAGTCAAATACAATAAAAATATTGTTGGTTGCAGCACTAATGGCAACCTGTCAAGTTGTATGAGTGATTTAGGTTGACCCCTGTCTGGAGAAGGCAAGGAGAATAAGTTGTTCTCTTCACACCGTGTTGACTACAACAACTAAGGGAGTACCTGGATCCATTGGACCACTATTTATATCTGCTTGTGTGAATATCAGACAGAGTATTTTTCCTGGAAATGCTTCATGGAGTGTAAGAGGCGGAGACGAGGGGAGAGGGTGGTAGAAGGGCGGAAACTAAGAACAAAAAGCTGAACTGGTGCCAATAACCCAACCACAACCAGGAGGAGGGGGGGCTCCCTATTTCTGTTCTTTGCTCTGCTATCTCTAGTAGGAATGGTGTCCATGCCTCCTCTTTTTATTATCTCTCAGTGGTGGCTTTGTGGTTAGTTATGTGTGTGTCTGTGTCTGTGTGTATGTGTGTGTCTGTCTGTCTCACACTAACCACCATCATCTCCCTGTCTGCCTTTTTTTCTGTGCCCTCCTTTAACCTGAAACAGCAGGTATTCTAGGACAGGTTAAATGAGAAAGCATGTGTGTATCAGGTGTCTGTCATCTTATCCCTCTGTGGACTCACAGCATCTCCTCTCCAGTGTCACCACACACACACACACACACACACACACACACACACACACATATTCACACTCGTACTCATACACATACACACATACATCTCAGAACTGAAAGGACACCATAGTAGTGTGTTCAGAAGATAAACGAGAGTACAAGCACATGCATTTTCTAGCATTGTTAATCATTTACGCTGCTTACTGTTTGCTTGTGTGCAGTGTGTGTATCATTTATGTGCACAGTGTTGTTTTACACAGCGTTCATGTGTGTTTTTTTGTGCTACTGAGTGTCCGCAACTTGCTTCTGGCCAATTAACAGCTTCTGCAGCCAGTGTGGAAGTACAGAATGAGTGTGGCTGTCTGACTGCTGATGGGACGGCAGAAAGAAAGAGGAAGAAAACAGTTGGATAGTGATAGAGAAAGGATAGAGGCAGAACAGAACACTGGCAGGGTAAAAGATGAAGAGATGAAGTGCTTGTTCTTGCAAATATATGCAATGTGATAAGACCTACATACATTATATGTTCCTGTACTGTGTGTATTTGTGTATGTGTGTGTGTCTGTGTGTGTCTACCAAGAGCAAGAGCTAATCATCTGGCAGGGTGTCGATCCATGTAGACTTAAATTGGTTGCCTTACTGTTTTTATACATTTCTGCCAGTGTGTGTAAAGCCAGGATTTCATAAAGCCTTTGAAATGTGTGCATCTACTGTATGCATGTGTGAGTGTGTGCTTGTGCACTTGCACGCCTGTGTGTATATGCTTAGAGGCAGGCCTGTGGTTAGGTTACATCTCCCTGCAGCGCAGCAGAACAGTGTCTTGTTGCGTCATACTGAGTCTGTTAATAACAGGCTAAACCACAAAGGCCATCCGCTGCTCTATTTCTCATCTTCCAGCAGTACGCTGATTATGCAGCAGTGATACATTAAGCAGGTTTATGTCGTCCAATACGGTATATCAAGCTTTTACATTTTCGGTTTTACATTGACACATGTAAAATAAGGTACTCAGTGAAGGTTGACTACAGATTTGTGGTCCGTCACATGAAAGATGTAGATAAATTGTGCCATAGTTTCAGGGCATATATTGTATAAGCAGTTCAGGGGATGGTCGGGATGACGGCGTAAGTTACAGCGGCGAACAGTACAGGAGAGTTGTCAACAAAATGAAGGTAATATATAGTAAATAATTCTGGGTCTAGGGCAGTCAGTGTTTAATACTGTGTGCAGTCAGACACCCCCAGCTCCATCCCCCCCAGCTCTCACAGCATGCAACATCCTTGCCACAGGAATTTAATTGCTCTGTAAACAAGCCTTTTGTTTTGTTGCACACTGTTTGCTCATGCACACAAGATGTATTAAAAGCTCCAGTCCTGCCGCGAAAAGATGAGAATGTCATATCAGAGCACGGCAAATGACTGATTTGATTTATGCTGACAAAAAGAAACTGACTGCAGAACTGGATGCTGTGTGACATATGTACTATCTCTGTGAAGATAGGCTGATGTTATGAAGACAGGAAATAGAGTCGTCACAGTTTCATGATCACATTATCATTATCATATCATTTGTCTATCCCTGCAGCTATTTACAGCTGTCTTGTGATTGCAGATCATATGTAGTAACCAGTCTTTGTTTCTCTTCTCTGTCATCCCCAGACATATGAGCGCCAGTTCAGAATGCCTGAGCAGAGAGAGGGAGGCCTGCTGCAACTACTGGGAGATCATACTCCGCCCAAGCACCAGCTTCGCAGCTCCCTCCTTCCTGCACACACACTCTCACACACACAGCAAGCACAGCACACCCTCACGCAACAATTCCAACACGCACACCAACACCAAATCAATCCGGACTGGATCGCGTCTACGCCACCTTCTGTATCCCCGGCCAATCCTGCAGACTCTGAGCCAGCCAGAGAACTGGCAGGAGCCAGCAGGAGCTCTTTGCTCGATCCAACCCAACCTTTCTCACGAACAGCGACACGGAGCCCCTCGCCTCAGAGATCCTTGACTCCAGACCTGCAGCTGCCAGTGGTTACAGATGCCAGTATTCTCAACTTGACCTCTCTCAGCAGGTACAGTTTGTTTTCCTGTGTGGTTGATGTTATCATGAGCCAAACATGATTATTAGAACAAATATACTGTGCACTCTGCACTGGGGATGGGAGACTATTGGTATAATACTGTATTGTGATATGCTATAAAGTAATATTATATATTTTTATTCAATTTTGCTACATTGATGATATGAAAGTCCTCTTGTGATACCCATCCCTAAGTGTCATCACACACAAATAGTAAATACTGGTGAATACTGGCACTGGTTGTAAAATATTGGTGAAATACAAAACAATCTTTCTCTCTCCCTCCATTCCACTTGTCATCATTTTTTCCTCTGTACACATCTCTCCAGGGGGAGGGGGTTACAAGAGGTCAGTGAACAGCTCTTTGGGAACATCAAGAGGAAGTACGGCAGGAAGGACTCCCAGAGGATGCTCTGTAATCCCCACAGTGCTGATACACCTTGGGGGAGACAGCCAGAGAAAGGATCGGAGAGCCCAAGTAATTCAGAGGAGAGGCAGAAGTACAGGCAAGAGGAGACGGCTGAGCGGTTCCACGAAGAAAGAGAGGAAAGGAGAAAAGAGGAACGAGAGCGAGCGACTGCTGGGAGGAGAGGAGATGAAGAAGACAGAGGGATGCCCATGCTGACAGAGGAAGGGAAGGGAAGAAAGAGGCGGAGGAGGCCTTCTTTTGACGAGTCATTTTCTGTAGAGGAGCAATTACAGCAACGGCAGGACTCTGACACTACAGAGAAGCACCAGCCTGGGCCCCCAGAACCTAAAGTAGCACATAAGATGGAAACTCACAAAAATGATTCTCGACTCACAAGCCAGGCTGATGTCAGCAGAGAGAGGATAGAAAAAGCAGAGAGAGCAGATAAAGGCGATAAAAGAGAAAAAGGAGAGAGGGTAGATAGGGTGGAAAGAGGAGAGACAGTTACCGGTGGATCTGAACCAGAGTCAGCAATAGGTGCAAACAGAATGAAAAAGAACCCTGTCGGTCGTCCGAAGATCAGCACAGATACCATTAAACACAGAGAATCTACTCACAATCAGATCAACAAAGCCAATCCTAACCCAAACCCCAGACTTCCCAGCCCAAACCCCAGCCCCAGCCCCAGGGGCAGCATCAGTCCCAGCCCGAGCCCTAAACCTAGGGCTAACCTTAGCCCCAGTCTCAGCCCCAGGCCTAGGACGGCCCTGAGTCCAAGCCCCAGCCACAGCACCAGCTCCACAGCCAGTTCCAGACCAACCAAGGCCAAGGACAGATGGTCCTACCTGAAAGCTAAAAGCTATGCCAGCCTTACATCACCGCAGCGAGACAACCGGGGAAGCCCGTCGACTTTAGCTGACCCACCATCGGCCTTCCCCATCACCCCTTCTAGCCCCCTCTACACCAACACTGACAGCCTGACCGTCCACACACCCATTAAGAGAAAACGAGGACGCCCCAAGAAACAGCCACTCCTAACAGTGGAGACCATTCATGAGGGCACGTCCACCTCACCTCCAAGCCCACTGGCACAGGAAACCTCTTCAGGGCTAAATCGTCGGAGGAAGACACACACACTTAACACATTAATGGCCTCCACAACCACCAGCGCAAATTCTAATAGTCTGAAACTAAAGCGTGGCAGGGGCCCCTCCAGGCCAGTGAATAAGATGAAGCTTGGGAAAATGCAGAGCATCCTGAATGAGATCCTTTCAGGTTCCAGTCAGAACGGCGCTCTGGCTCTGAAGTCATCTTCTGCCCCTGTTAGCTCGGCTATGAGCGCCATGGCGTCCACCATTGAGGCTCGGCTGGGAAAACAGATAAATGTCAGTAAGAGAGGAACCATCTACATTGGTAAGAAGAGAGGGCGGAAACCCAGAGCAGAAGCCCAAGGCTCCACCCCTCCCAAAACCACTAGGGACAAGCCCCCTCTGTCTGTGTCCACGTCCAGTCTCTATGAGAGCCCTGTAGTGCCTTCCGCCACCTTGTCTCCCAGCTCCAGTGCTCCCTCCGTAAGAACCAGCCACTCTGATGCCACTATGCCCAGTTTGCAGCCCATCTCAGCCCTGCCCTCCAAACCGCCAGGCAGGAGCTTCCTCTCTGGAGGATGGAAACTGTCTCCTCCACGCCTTCTGGCTAATTCACCCTCCCACCTGTCAGAGGGTGCGTCTGTGAAGGAGGTGACCCTGTCCCCCATCAGCGAGTCCCACAGTGAGGAGACTATTCCGAGTGACAGCGGGATTGGGACAGATAACAACAGCACCTCAGATCAAACTGAGAAGGGCCCCGCCTCTCGACGCAGGTACAGTACAGTTCTGCTACACTTCTTAACATTTCTTGAACTTTGATTTATTTCCTTTTGTTGTTTTATATTTCACACTGATATCACAGCGCGGCTTGGGCCACATATGTCTTTCTGAACCCGACCTGAGCCAGAGGGAGTTGTAACTGAGCCCAGCCCAAACCCAACAGGCATTCTGGTTTTAATATCCAAATATGACTCGAACCTGACACAGTTAATGCAATGTTACTGATGCACTGAGATTGCACTGTCACGCTGTTGTTGTTACCATGGTTACAGCTTTATGCAATGTCATCAGTAGTTGTAAAACCTGAACATCATTTGTACATATTAACCTAAACCCGGCCCAACATGTCGGTTCAGTTGATTATCCACGCTCTGACACATTCTTAAACATGCAGGTTTTAATGTGAATGTATATTTTATGTTGTTAACATTCAGGTACTCGTTTGATCTGTGTGGGTTTGAGGCCACGGAGGCTGCAGTCCTGGAAGCATCCAACAGGGGCAGCAGAGCACGCTGTGAACGGCAAGCAACTGTTGTTGACAGCTTCCTATCGCAGCAGGAAAAGAAGCAAAAACATCATCGACGGAAGAGGAAGTGCCTACAGAGCCGGGATCATCTTCACTTTCTGTCAGAACTGGAGGAGGTTAGAGACACTATGATAAATTAATGTGTAATCTTTGACCAAGTCCCGTGATGTACAAGTGCATTGTTTATGGTGTATTTTTCTAAATGTTTTCTCTTTCGCCCTCCCTTTAGGTTGTGTTGAAGCTCCAGCAGCTACGAGTGTCTCACAGACGATACACCTGCTTCCCCCAGCACCCATACCCCTCCATTTTCCGCCTCAACTTCCATCATTACTACCCTGTCACCTACGACTCCTACCCCTGTGACTCCAGCTCGTACCTTCGCAGGAGTGCCGATCTGAAGGCTAAGAGGAGACGTGGCCGTCCAGCCAAAGCCAGCGAGCCAATCACATCGAAGCTGCCTTTTGTTCAAGGATATGGTTATCCACTGGCAGGGGGAAATTACTATGCACCGTATGCGATGCCTTACGCACCTCCTCTGAGTCTGGGCTACTTTCCCCCTGCTCCCCCGTTTTATCTCCCCCACCACTCACTAGGACCTGCACCTCCATCTCCCTTCATGAGGCCCGCTGTCCCCCCTCCCAAGGCTTTCCACTCTAGTGGACACTCAAAGCTCCAGCCAGGGGCCAAGCTTCGCAGTGCCAGTGGCCCACTCCAGGGGTCCTCTGTAAGAGGAGAGGGCCTGGGATCTCTGGGCAGTGGCAGTGCAGGTGGTCTCGCAGGGGTTCGCCTCCATAAGAGGAAGCACAAGCACAAACATAAGCACAAGGATGAACCCCTCCTTTCACTGCGAGATCGGCAGGAGCTGGGGGGACTCTTCAGCGGAGCTAAGACCAATGCACGTCTCAGCATGCTGAGTGACAGGAGGGATTCTGCCAGTCAGGGCTCTTCAAAGCATTTGGAGAAGCAGAGGGGCAGTGGTAGAGGCTCAAGCCTGGGATCCAGCTTAGGGATGTTTGAGTCGGACCAGCTGTCCACACACTCCCTCGCTGACAGCCAGTTCCACTCCCGTCAGACTCGACAGCCAATAAACAGCTTCATGAGCAGCTACAGTAGCCAATCGCAGCGGTCGGAGTCAGCTTCTGACCTCTTTTTGGGGTCACGAGAGGACGAGTGCGGAGGGAGGAGCAGGAAGACGAGGCTCCCTGTGTTTGGAGATCAGGGCTTAATGTCATTCCAAACTGCCAGGCAGGAGCCAGGACAGATGAACAACTGCTCCAGTCCCTCCCTCACTGGTAAGAACCACTTACATCGGGATTGCTAGTTCATTTTTAACCCACCAAGTGTATTTACAAAGACGTGCACCGCCCGTTTGCCATGATCAGAAACCATGACAGCAGGAATGGTATTTCATTTGACAGCGGCAGCATAGTGAAATGTATTGCCTACTTTGATGATGTGTTGGAGGTTGGAGGTTAGCCCATACTGCAATAATCACCTGTTGCTTGCTTGTCTTTATCTAACCAGTTCACTCATGGCTAGACTTCCTGAAGTTACTTCACAATAAAAGCCATCCATGGATCACCTGTGGAAAGCTTCTGATATAAAGCATTGATGGGGGGTGTTCGGCTGACATTAACAGTAGATTAACACAGCAGTGGTCCTCATTACAGATTTGATTTCAAGGCAAGATAGGGTAGATCATAAAACAGCGAGGCTCCTATCTGTTAGAGAAAAATAGGAACAAAACTACAACTGACAGTTACTTCTACTATACACAGGCGACAAAAACAAAATGGTTGAAAGCTGCACATAAGTAGTGTTTTAAAAATGTGTCTTTTTGACCACAGATTTAGCAAATGAGTTAAACATGATTTTGACATAGCTTTGACAAGGGTTGCTGCATTGGATGTGCAAACTGTACACTTAAACAGAAGATGTGACACTTGTGCTTCACTGTGTAGCTACTGTAGTTACAAGCCAGTTATGTATATTTTTAACCAGCCAAGGTTGCAAAACTGTTAACATAGCTAAATCTGGGAGCATGTTTGCAAGACTAATTGGTGTCCAATATATTATTCTGCTCCCTAGTGATGATGGGCTTGTTATTTGCTGGCGTAGAGACTTAATCATATATTTAGTCCGAGTTAGCAGGGTTCCCCCATTTTAAATGTTGATGGCAGTACACTCGTCAAGGTGATTTCTATTTATAAAAATGCTATGTGCAGCATTATCCAGACTTAAAGCGGACAAAGAGGCAGGGTAGACCCAAATTCTCACTTCCAAACTAATGTGTATTTTGGTACATTCTGTATTCTGCTGTCTTTGAGCACATCTGGCTGGGGATAGAGAGAACGTAATGCATGGATGGAGACGACTATAATTCACCAATCTCTCCTTCCTCCCCTCCCTCCCTTCCTCCTCTCCTGCCAATGCCTTTGCCAGAGATATATTATTCACACAGTGTGATTTATTTTCTACAGACACGCCGTAAAAGGCCCTTGCCTGTGTTAAAAGAGCTGGCTGGCAGCCAGGGGTTTAATGACTGGGGCCTAGTCCAGTGGTGGGGAGGAGAAGCCAGGGGCTCAGTTAGAATACACCCCCCCACCCCAGGGGATCCAGGACGGATGACTCATATACACACAACCCCCCAGCTCCACACACAACCCCACCCCCCCATCTTACACACAGCCCCCCCTCCACAATATCCCTCCAGTGTTGTTATGCCCCTTTTACCTTCCATGTCCTTCCCTCTTCCCCTTGTGCTGCTTCTGCAGTTCTTGCCCTTGTTTTCCTCCTTTGCCTCTTCACAATCCCCACATCCACACTCAGACTTCCCCTTGTTCCTCCGCCTCTTCCTCCCCCTCCCCCTTCTATCTCTCTTTCCTTCTTCCCTTTCTCTTTCTGCTTTTTCCCTTGTCTCCCCTCCCCCTCGTTCCCCCATTACCCTCTCTTTTCCCCATTCTCCCTGCCCCTCCTCTAGCATGACTTACTGCCTCACTTCACAGCTTTAGCCCAATTAAAACACAGGCGTGTGTGCATACGCATGCATGCCGCACAATCATACATGTACGCATGCACGCAGAGACCCTAGATACACACACATGTACGCACACAGATAGACAGATCCCTATCCACATGCGGATACAGATGCAAAATTCATATTATTGAGCATGGGCATGAACTCTGAGTTTGTAAATCATTCCTCAGTAGAACGAGTTTGTAGTGATTTAATTTTTCATGTGTGTGTGGGTGCATCTCTGTGTGTTATTGTGTCTTCACTAATCAGAAGGTCTCACTGCAGCTGACAGCAATCTCTCACATGCGTATTTGCATAAATGCAGGTCATCTTCTACTGAATTGAACACAATAATTTTCTTTGTGTCACATGACTTGTCCAAACGGATGCATGCACATCCACGCAGAGAAACACTCTCGCTAAATGATGTACATCGAGGATCACTTTATCCTGTCTGAAACCTGGTCTGTGTGCATGTATCTCTGCGTAGCAGTGACTTCCTATTCCACAGAGAAACAGGTCCTCAGTGCTATACGGCCCCTCACACTGCTGAAGGTCACTGGTTTTATGTTCCGTGTATGCAGCTCATAAATTTCTGCTACTTTGTAGTGTGTGTGTGTGTGTGTGTGTGTGTGTGTGTGTGTGTGTGTGTGTGTGTGTGTGTGTGTATATGTGTGTGTGAGCGAGAACTGAGCTTGTGCACACTTCTGTGCAGCTCATAAACTACTGCTACTTAGTGCTTTCTGCATTAGACTAATTTCACTGTCTGCCCTGAATTCTTGAGCAACAATAGAGGGAGATGTTCCGCTGAGTTTTAAATGGAGGGCGGTCAGGCCTCTCTTCATCTTCCCTTACGCTTAGTTCATTAGCAAACACCTTACTCTGAAGCTATGCACTCTTAAACTCTTAATTTTCCCTTTAACATTCCCATTTGGTTTCTTTTAATGTTAAAAAAAAACATGGCATGGCACAATTTTATTCCGGATCTGCTTGTTGCAAATCTTAAAAAGTGATTTCTATTTAATCAAGATGCTGTTTTTAATGTAATATTCTCAATGTGTTGTGCGTTACTTTTTAAAAATTACCCTCCAATCCAGCCTGCCATATTTGGGTTGCAAGATTCAGAGCTGCTGTGGTTTATTGCCGTCGTCATGTGTTACTGCAGAAACCGGCTACATTGTATCCAAAGGATTCTGGAGGGAAAGAGGAGAAGAGATGGTTAGGGAATCCAGGAATGGGAGTAAAAGCTCAAGAAAAAGAGACCGAGCATGTTGTATGCACACTGCTTGGGGACTGGTGGCTGATTGTGCTTTTCCTCCATTTTGGCTGTGGCTCAGTCTGAGCCCCGGGAACAGTGCCCAGGCAGAGAGAAGGAGGGGGGGAGCTGAGAAACAGGACAGAGATGGGAAACAAAAAGAATGACAGAGATGGACCAAGACCAGGAAGCAGTTTCTGAAATAGAGACGGAAATGAAATGGTGCAGTGTTACCAGTTTAATTGAAAATTAGAAAGTAGCATATTGCCGCCCATGAAGAGTAGAGTGGAAAAGAGAATGAGAGTGATGGGGAAAAGGGGAAAGAGACAGGATAGAACAGCGTGTAAAGGGCATACTGCCCAGTTCACCAGTGTGAAGGAAACAATATGGCTCCAGTTTCTTCTGCTCAGCCATTCTGAACTGCTGAATTCATTATTTGTGCATGTTGGGCATGTGAGTGTATGCATACGTGTACGTTTGTATTTGTGTCTGTGCATGTGGAGAAAAGTGTCGATTTGTGTGTTTGTATTTGTGTGTTTGGCTTTTTGGCAGCCTGTGCTCCAGATGCACAGGGTTGTTATTGTGTAGCGACATATTAAATGGTTGAAGGAGACATTTCTGTGGGTTTCCTGCCTGCAGAATGGGATCTCCTCCTCTCCCCTCTCCTCTCTGCTCTCTAGTAGACAATTACAGGATAGGATCTGCTCTCCTGGCTCAGCTGGGCTTTGAAAGGCTTACATGAATATGTCAAAATTAGCAGGAAGCTCTTGAAGGAAAAAAAAAGACATTCTCACCATGAGCTAAATTGGCATGATGTCTTTCCTGGCCTTTCCAAGGCTGCTGCTTTTGACTGACATGCGAGCAAGAAAACTCCTATCTCTTTATAGACTTTGCTATTTATTTACCTTGTGATGTTTCACCTCACTCATGCCCACTCTCTCCTCTCTCCCAGATGTTCCCAGTAAGCGGAGGTATAAGCGACGTGAGGTGGAACAGATCCAGAAGGACGTGAGGAGGATGCATTCTTTGAACTTTGAGCATGTGCAGAAGATCCTCCGTGCCAAGCGCCTGCAGCGACAAGCCAAAACAGGAAACAATGTCATCAAAAGACGGCCTGGGCGGCCCCGAAAACAGCCCATAGAGGAATCGGAGCCGACTAATAAGAGAGAGGAAGAGCAGGCTGATGGTCGGAGTTCGGACATGTTGGCCGGTAGGAGAGGTGATGGGAGGACTCTGGGGATGCCTGTCCTGGAGAGGTGTGATGACCTGCCAGGTCGGCAGAGCCTCAGGCCAAGTTTGACCCCTGAGCCTCTGGAGTTCTCAAATCATGATTCCATCTCAGCAACAATTGAGACGGTGGTGCATCAAGCGCGATCTGTGCCTCCAGTGGCCAAAGGTGGGAAACGCAGAGGCAGGGGCCACAGCAGGGACGAGTTATGGGCTCCTTCAAGTCAATAGACCTGCAGGAGAAAGCAACCTCCGTAACCCAATGGAGAGCAGTTACTGGAGTCAGTGCTGTTTCCAATGCAGCGTCCTTAATTCTTGGACTCCTTTGGTGCACTTTGACTTGTTTCTCCTCTCTGATTGGTGAGGACTACAGAGGGTCAGTGGAGGAGCAGGAGGAGGGAACACTTCCGGTACCATCCCTCTGCTTGCTACCAGACATGAGCCTTTCAAGGATTCATTGGACCTTCATTTACAATGGCACTATATGGTACTATTTGATACTGAATCTGATGCTATAAAAGTGTGTGGTACTTATGATAGTGTAGGATATTATGTGATTCTTTATGTATCTGATACAGTGATGTGTATGGTACTTTATGATACTGTATCTGAATGTGGCTTTAGCCATATATTTACCAGCAAGGGGAGGGGAATGGTCAATATTAAACTGTGCAGCTCTGCTTATTTTTGCCTTTCTGAGGAAGCTTGTCAAAGACATGTGGGATAAAACAGCAGTAATTAAGCCACCTTACCCCAGTACTTATCCCTGTGTCTTGCTCCCACCCTCATCTGTACCTTTCTTGTGCTTTCTCCGAGGAGTAACTGACACTTGCTGGCAGCTCCTCACCCCTCGTCCCCCTCCCCGCTCCCCACTCACCCCAATTCTTTAGCTCTCCCTGGTGCCTGCCACTCAATTCATCTCCCTTTGTCCTCTCGTATACTCCCTATCATGTTTTACATCTCCCATTGCTTGAGCTCCCTCAGTCTACCCATTTATTTCTCCCTCCCTGCTCAGGCCTGTCCTGATCAGTGACATTAAGGCAATATGGTGGATGAGACTGTCCCAGACTGTACATAGAAACAAAGTCCACTGTTGCCTGCCTTGTACAATGAGAAACCAGCTCATAGACACGTACTGGCATACAGTATATCAAATAGAATTGTTGTACCATAGACAATGAAAGTTGTGTATTGTTTTATAACCAAAAACAGACATGGGTGCGACTCAAGACAAGTTTGTTTTCAGACAGAAAGAACCACATATATTCATTCATACACTCATTATTGTGTTATATCCAGGGGGCATTGCATACAGGAGGAATATCAGGTGTGTTTTTTGGTAAACCTTAAAATTGGTTTATTGCACTATGAAAAAAAACCCATACACTTGCATCAATCAAATGCAGCACTTACATGCTTGTTCCAGCCTTATGTTTTGGCCTTCGATGGTGTGGATATCCATTCCAGAGAGCATGCATTATTTTAATCAATTTGTATATGCAGGCTACGCAGCCAAAAGCGTCAAACTGAAGCCCTAAGTCTGAATCGTGATTGGACAGTTCAGCTGAAGAGGGCTCACAGTCAGTGTTTTGAAAAGTTAATCCCAGTCTTTCTACTTAACATGATTTTCAATCCATATCCTTGGAAATATTTTTTTTTAAAAGTAAATCCAGTATTTAGATTTAGAAACCAAAGTCTCAGTATTCAGTGTAAGGATGTATTATTTAAAAGAATCTAAATCAGAGTTTGACAAACTCTCCACCATGTTGGCACCAATGTAAAGCATTCCTATGTGCACTCTAGAATGTAGCCATCTTGGATTTTTTTGTGTCAATATGTTAAGCCTTTGTTAAACTCTATCTACAGTATCTGTGGCTTTGGGTAGTGGTTGGTATTTTCTCAAATAAGTATTTCAGAATATAAGCAATGGATCAGTGTTTCTTTGGCAACTTTGTTAATTTTCTTTTTCAGGAGATTTTCTTTGGGTTGGGTGGGATTCTCAGTTGCAGCAGTTCAACTTGTGCCTTATGTTTCTTTCTCTCTCACCAATTACATTTGACTTGAGAAATAACAAGTGACAAAGAGTGCCCCAGAAATTGACCCCAAATATTCATGATTGTGCATATGACGCATGTGTCTTAGTCATCAGAACCCTGGCACTGCCTGTGTCCCTTCACAGCTTCCATAGTCAGCATCCTCTGTCTCCCAGCTTCCTCCTAGTTTTCTGACCCATATTATCATTACAGAACTAGAAGGGCTGGACTAATGAATATAATATGATATTACTGTGTTGGATACACATCGTGTACTGGTCTACATTCTACTTTACAGCAGTGTTCGTAACAGAAAGATCCACTGTGTCAGATGTGTTTCTATCCAGAGATATTGATTGTACTCAATGTCCCAGATATAGTTGAAGAACATTCACTCTGCCCAGTAATTAACCAGTCATTTAAAACTGGTTATACACTTGGCAAAGGAGGAACAGAGGAGGTTGTCATGAAAACCACGTTCTCCTACATTGTTGTTTGCTATGCATCAGGCCATGCCTGGCAATGACCTTAAAAGGAATTTCTGTTCTGGGTCCACCCTTCGACAAAGAGAAATAAGTGGTCTTATTTACTGAATAAAATGAATTCATGTAACAAGAATTGTGAATAATACCAGTAATAATTTGTAATAAGTTGTGCAGAAAGTGACTATCATTTCATGAAAACTATAGTTACTGCAGCTCTATGCAGTACAGCCTTAACCAGATGTAAAACTACAGTATTGAAGTGTTTGTTGTAAATAGTGTTAGTATGTCCATCCTGCATGGATACCGGTTGGGCTCGGCTATGCTGGGACTGTCTCCTAAAACCACAGTAGACCTTTTCTCCCTATTAAGACTGCTCAAGACCCAAGGAAACATACAGAAACTGACTACCCTGATTGATGGATTTTTCTATCGGACAAATTCTGCTGTACATTGACAGTCATCCCTCCAGTCCGTTAAATTACACAGAATGCTAAACTGATTTGCCTTATCACACCTTTGAAAGTTCTTGGAGGATAAAAGCCCCTTTGTAGTGTACTCAACCAAAAATAGGAATCCCCGCTGACTTGCAACTATTTCGCCTGCAGCCAGTTGGGGCAGCGCAGTAGCATGAAGAGTAAGCAAGTGAGGTTGTGTGTAGGGGGGAGTTCTCAGAGGAAATAGCCAAAAATACACTCGTCCTAAAGTTAGTGCGCTTAACCTTGCTTTGCCAGATGACTTTCGGTGGGTCTGCAGTCTGTTGTGGTGAAGATGAGGTCTAGATGTGTGGTCCGTGAGGTGTAGGGACTACACGCTTGGCAGCTTACTCCACACTGTGGTCAGTCAGTGGTTTCTGATGTAAGAGTTAAAGACCCCAGGTGTTGTCTGTCCTGTCTGTCTCTCCTACCAGCCAATGCTCCGGTGCCTTCTAACACTGACAAGTATTGTCCTAATCCAGAGCTTTCACTCTACACAGAGACTGCAGAGGGGATGTGGCTGTGAATAGGGTTCAAGGTCACTGTTGTTGTATTGTATTTAGCAGCCAATCTGGACCAGTGGCTATAGGACGCCCCTAAGTACTGATGTAAGGGTCTTCTACCTTGTCCTTGGTCCTAGCATCAAGGACAGCGCAGCGGTGTTTGACCTTACATCAGTGGTTGGGGGTGTGTTTACTGAAGTCCGCACTTACCAGTTCACTACAGCAACTAGAATGGGATATAACGGCACCTAAATTTTGATCACCCCCCCATTCCCTTTGTAGCATGCTGTGATGAGTGTCCTACACATGGAGTGAGGGGTCACGTGAGACAGAACCTCATAAATGTACATGTAGTCATCCTCACAGCATATGTTACACTTCTAAGCTATAATGTTCAAAGCTGAAAGTGCAGATGAAGCATTGAGAAAACCAATAAATGTACTTCTTTAGAGCACAAAGTGAGCTCTTCTAACAGTGTGGGCATATTTTAGTTTGTATACATAGTGTATTTGAACCTTTTTCTAGAGTGGGTTTCCTTTATCTGCATGCTCAACTTGATTGTATGCATAAATATTTTAGACAAGCCGAAAGTTGAATTTCAATTGAATTTGGAGCAAGACTTGTACATTGTTTGATATGTTTCTTTTTGTAATGAATTTTTTAATTCATGAAGCATTTTTGTACATTGTATGAATATTAAAAACTGCAAATATTTGACATATAGAGTAAATACTAGATGCGCATGCATATGCATATATCCTTCACAGTATGTATGTGTAAATGTACACATATATTTTGTATTTGCATTTGCTGGCATACAGATATATGTCTTAAGCACATATATACATGCAATATATATGTATATCCATGTCCGCTGGCATGCTTTTGGTCATGTTTATCTTTCATGATCTTGTAGGTTCATTTTTTTTATTTCTCTTTCCTCAGAAAGAAAAGCTCATTCTTTTGCTACCCTTCTGTTGGCTGGCAGCGTTGAGCACTTATTAAGAAGAACTACAGTTGAAGTTGTTCATGTTATCCATTGTGTGAAATAATAAATGACTTTATTGACAGCTGATGGTGGCACTTTTTTCCTTCTTTCTGCTCAGTATTTTATTGGATTTGATTATCTGATTTCCTAAAAACTGTGTTGTCACATGCCGAGATAAGGCCGATTTTATCTCCAGTGGAGATTGTGTGTGTGTGTGTGTGTGTGTGTGAGAGAGAGAGAGAATGTGTGCAGCACGCATGCGAATGTGTGTGGGAGTAAGATGACAGGAGGGTTTGCTGCACTGTTGGTGCTGAATGTCAGATGGTCTCGGTGAATGAGTACTACCCCACAATGTGTTCGCTTGTTGCGGTTAAAAGAGAGGGAATCCTCTCATTAGATTATGCTACAGCCTCACTCAGTCACACTCACACACACATACCTACACACTCATACTTTCGTACTCGTTCATTAGCCAAGCCTACATCTCTAAATCCTCTCTGCACTAGCCCATCAGTGCCTGTTCTAGGTGGGCTGGGCTGCAGGCTGCTCTGTCATTGGACAGAGCTGAGTGGGAAGTGCCCCACTATTGGCTGCTGCCAACTAGTAAAATTCTTCTGTTACCATGGTTGCAGGGTGAGCTGCCCAAATGTGTCTCAGTGTATCTAGTGGTGCTGATGGAACCGTTGGCACCACCGGTGTTATGCTGGGAAAAAAAAAAAATCCCCCCTCTGATGGAAGTCAGGGCTGCAGCGGGGCTGCACCCAAATCACTCTCTACTGATGCCTGTAAATGAGCCCACATGGCACCACTCCACCTCCAGCACAGGAGAGAGGATGAGATAGATCACCAGGGCTGTGATCACGATGAAACAGCACAGCAAAACACATCCTGCATGAAGGATGTACTGTTCAGCCAGAGCTACACTTAAAAGGGAGAAACAGGATCATCAATCTGGTGTGCGATGTGTGGATTTTCTCACCAGGTTTCATGTCAAATGTAGTTTGTTCCCAGACAGCGTTGTCCACGGCACATGCTCCAGGTACAAAGATTGCACAGAAAAATATACAAAACCATCACTAATGAAATGAAAGGTAGTGATGATTGAAAGATCCGCAGCTGGAGGGGACACACCATAATTCCAGTGACATTATTTAACTCAAAAACAGGGAACCTTGATCAATAATACATGGGGGGATTCTAACCATATGAAAATTTACATGAAACATAACAAGCATGTGTAGATATGGTAATTTTCACATTGCACTTTTCATGAATATACAGAGGTAAAATATACTCTACCTGGTCAGTAGGTGGAGCTCCCATGCTGGACAAAAGAAATGGACTGAATCTAAACTGACCAGGGTATTGTTATGACCTCTGTTCTTGTTATGGCAATTTTATTCCAAAACTTTTCAGCTTCATATAACAATATTATGAAATGTTAGAAATCATATCTTCTGTGACATTTGTGCAAGGCAGAAATATTTCAGTACAATTATAGAGGCGCATATTAAAAGAAGGAAATATTTGCAGTATTGGATCAGTGTTATGATATGGTATCTGGAGATATAGACGGTAATGGAAATGTAGTGGTGGAGGTTTGTACTCCAAGTGTAGGGGGAGGACAGGGCTTATAAATTGTGGTGCTCAGCTGGGGCCTGTATATCCCAAACTTAAACAACCTGCTTTTTAAGGAAAATGTTCCAAAAACTTGGGAGGATTGTCCTCCCAGTCCTCTTTGGACCAGCCTCCTTTGTGATGAAGGATTTAGGGTTGAGAGAGCGTCAGTGTGTGCATGTAAAAAATGCGCCGTCTGAGTTGACCAGTAAGAATTCTTGTGCTCTACATTCCCCATGTACACCTCATGGCATTTCTGAAGAGGCACATGTCAGCTGCAGGACCAAAGGGCATAATGATTGGTACCAAGTGTTAGAATTGTATGTTTCTGCTTTGTTACATTTGTAGGTTATTATGTAGCAGATATGTTGAACCTTTACTTTTATATATGTTTCAACTATCCTGTGGTTAACGTGTGGTGTAATGGCACAAAAACGTCTTGGTTATGGTTGGGAGAATATCATGTTTGGGCTAAAAAACCCCATTTCAGTCAGGAACATTTTAGTCAAGGAAAACATTATTTCCATTTGTAGTATTATATTTTGCAGTATGGCTCTGTTCTGGGGCCTCTCTGCCTTTTCTAGGACCTACACAGAAAGCCTCTCCCACGCGCCTACGCGGAGAGCATAAGGCAGAGAAAGCACACCTCTCCCACGTGCCTGCGTGGAAAGTCTTAAGGCAGAGAGAGCACACCTGTCTGCCCTTCCACGTGCAAATGAGGAAAGCCTTAGGCAGAGAGGGCAAACCTCCCTGCCCTTCCATGCACCTACATGGAAAGCCTAAGGCAGGGAGAGCAGCAGCAAAGACCCCTGGGAACAGAACAGAACAAACTGACAAAAAGAAATGACACTGATAAGTCAGACACGGGATGAAAAGGAGGAGCTGGAGTGGAGGAGTGAAAGGAATCATGTGATCTATCAGCTGACTCCTTTTCATCAATCAGCAGGGGTGTGAGCTGAGTTTGACATCGTGTCCTGCCTGATCTAATGCTATGCTCAATTGTGGTGGCACAGTCATGGCTGGAGAAGCTGCCAATGTTTCGGTAAAAGAACAGCTACTTTTCAAGGTTCTCTCTCAGCAGGTAATGCAGTGTTGTGTTGGTAAAAAGATAAATGATTTTCATGAAACTATCTCTGGTGGAAAAACAGCAATGGGTTGCTAAAAACATCCAAGTTTGGTTAAGCCACTAAAAACACAGCAATTACTCACTAAAAAATAAGCAGTTTAAGTTTCTCGGTCTTAAACAGTGATCTGCAGCTTGGCAGGTGTCTCACCGACATGTCACACCATCCACCATCTCTTAATATGATAGGTATTAAACAAAGAAATGTAATATGTTTATGGTTTGTATTAATGTACAATGCCTAAATTTTCTTATGGTGACTGAGCTGAGAGTCACTGCGTGTAGATAGTCCATTGAACTTTCCTGAATTTGGTGGCATTTTTCCTGTTTCAATTTCTTGCAATGAAAGAACTATTTGTGCATGAGTGTGAGTCACTGAATGAACTAGAATGAAAACTAGTCAGTGGAATGGTGCAATGCTGATCATTGACATGCAAATGCATTCTGTATCTGTGTGAGAACGACCCAATACGTGACCATCATCATTTTCCTGACACTGTCAGTGTGTTCTCACATGATCCTAATAATATGAACTGAGACTACACGTCTTATGAAAGGCTTTACCTAACAGCTAGGTTTTGCTTTACTTGGTACTGCTCATTTGTAGAGAGGAAAAAGTGGCCCCAAGGTGGCTGCAGTGTAAATGCTAGGGGCAGTGCTCGTCAATGTACATACATTCAGCCACAATCCAACAACAGCTCAACGATGGCCCAACAACAGTCAGCTGCATCCCCAACATAGCTGCCAGCCATGAGTATGAGCTTCGTTTGGTGGGAGCTTTGAAGGAGCTTTGAAGTGTATCGTCGATGGAGTGGGTGGGCCTTTGGTGATTATACTCTCAAATTGTTGATTCTTCCTCCCAAATTCTGCCCACTTCATCAAACCTGCATAAATCAGCGTTTTACCAAAGCATATGTCCTGGAAGCACATTCTGGAAGACAAAAGAAAAAAAAAGTGGGAATAAATCAGAGCCGGCTTTGTTGTTGGTCTCGGCCCAGTTTTGCTGACAAAGTATTTTAACTCTTGTCATACCAACAACTGTCTGAGGTGGCTGTAAACTATCACAATTGTTTGTGTTGACTTTTGGCAGTTCATCTCCATTGCTATGGCAACACATTCACCTACATGTATGGATTATTTCAAAGCTCAGTCCTTGTACCTTTGGAGCTAGAGTTTTACTGGTATTTCTGCTTACATTATGGTTAGCCCTTTGTGTGTACTGCGTGGTGTGGAGTACACAAACACTTTGAAGCTTCAGGAAGTCTACAAAAGTGTCAATGCAGCACCATGTTTGACATTTATGGCAAGTTTCTCTTTTCCCTTGTTGTTGCTTTTCAGAGTAAGACCAGGAACTGATTCCTGTGGGCCCAGAATGTCAGCCCAATGTCACCTTTTGTTAAAAGTAGTTCTTAGTGCTTTATAACCTTTGCTGTGCCTGCTTGATTCCCTTGCAGAGTAAAAATATAAGACTCACAAAATTGACGCTGCTTGTTCTGTAACATTTCTGAACCACTTTCCTCACTAATCTAAACTAAACTAAACTAATCTGCCCTACAAAGGCTAACCATAGTAACTACTACTACGATAACATTACAATGACCATGACAAGATCAGTGAGGGAGAAGATGATGATGATGTCAAGTAATCTTAATTTACCTTAAACCTGAAGTGAATATTATGACAAAATAATACTTGAGGGTTGCTTAAAATATTCTTGGTTATGACTTTATAAATTGAATCTAGTCAGAAATTAAATTTCCTCACACTTAAAAATATAAGATGATAAAATTGTAATAACTGCACTTTGCCTTTGCTTGTAGCTGTTTAAAGGAATAGTGTGTGGGATCTAGTGGCATCTAGTGGTGAGGATCACAGATTGCAGCCAGCTGAAACTTCCTGGTTGGGATTCCTACAGTGTTGATAGTTCAGAAGGTTTTTACAGGGGGCTGAATTATCCACCGAGGTCTCTTCCCCTCTAAAACAAATGGACCAGGTGATTTAAACTGGTAAAAACATTGAATAAAGCAGTTCCACAGTAAAAAATTAGTGTTTTTCCAATGCTATTCATCACGGAGGGGCTGCTAACTATGGTGGCTGGTATAAAAACACAAATGGCCCTATATGGAGCCAGTGTTTGGTTTATCGTGCTGGGCTACTGTAGAAATCTAGTGGTGTAAAATGGCGGTCCCCATAGAAGAGGACCTGCTCCCTGTGCAGATATAGATGCCTCATTCTAAGGTAACAAAAATACAAAGATTCTTATTTTCAGGTGATTATATTCCATTTCTGCCAATATACCCCCCCCCCCCCCCACCCCCACCCCCCAAAATCCTACACACTGGACCTTTAAGGAGTGTAGTAACTACATTTCTGGGGTCATAGGTCAAATCATTGATAATGGTTTTCAGGCATAAAATTCACTTAATGGATACCTATCTAATAGATGAATTACCATTTTTCTACCTGCAATAGTCAAAAAAACTTTGATGCCGTTTTTCTTAGTACTTACTGCAGTTAGACTTTGAAGGGCAGACCTGTATTTATGATTTTCTCAGAGTCTTAATGGTAAATATTTGAGTCAGGATGCATGAATGAGTGCCAATGAACATTTAAGACATGTCAGAAGCCACACAGACCACCAATAACAGACAGAGCCATATACATGTACAACAGATAGTCCAGGGCAACTAACCAAGAAGTCTGCCGTGTAACCAAGCATCCCCTAATTTTATCTCTGTTGGGGTTTTCAGAGGATGACTACTGCTTGTGTTTATGAAGATGGATAGAGCAGACAACATCTTAGCTCCCCCCTTCTCTCCCTCCTCTCTGTTTCTCCACTGCACAGTGATGGCAGTGATGGGAGACACCATCTGGTGGTGAAACGTATCAGTGCGGCTCAAACCCCTCATGTCACATCCACAGGGCAGGGAGCATCATCACTCACTGTAGTCAGAGCAGTAAATATGACAGGTACACAAACGTGGTTTCCCAGTTCAGTTTTACGAAGAAAAATGTTTTTTTTTTTCCCTAGATTTGAGTGATAGCAAACTGAACTCTGACCTCAAGCAGTCAGACCTACACACCCCAGTGCTTTATTCATTGATCCACTCGAGAGATCAGCGCTGGAATTACTGTGGCTGAAAGTTGGTTATGTCTGTGTGTGGCGCATTGGAAAAAAAAGAAACACCAGAGATATGACAGAATGTGTTCTGCATGGAACCAGCCACTGTTGCCACGGTGACAGTGTGACTCATGGCAGTTTGATTTGGATTTAGAGCGGCGCCCTGTTTTGTGTGTGTGATGTGTGTGTGCGAATGTGCATACGCATGTGTGACGATGTACCTCTCTGCATATATGTAAATGCATGCATATGCTTATACGTGTGTGCTAATTGGGATGAGAAAGGAAAGGAAAAAAAGGGAGAATTTCCTCTGACAGCAGTGGAGAGTAATTGTCCACCTCTCTCATGTCTCCGCGGTCACAGTTAGAGCCTTTGTTAGCAGACTGGCTCTGCCTTAGTCTTATTAATGATGCCAACACTTAGGTAATGTGCCTTTTTGATGAGAGTAGGCCACTTAATCTCTCTATTCAGGCTCCAACTCGCGCACACACTCTCCCTTTCTCACACACACACCTCCCCCTCAATCCTCCTAATAAGCTGTCTCTCTGTCTCCTGTAATTTGGCAGACGAGTCTATTATATGATACAGTCATATTTTATTAATGGACCCCCGTAGCGAACACACACACCCCTTAGTGGATGAGATTATGTGACGCACAGGGAGCATGTCTCCGTGTTAAAAATGATTTCAACTCCTCGGTTAGTTTTCATCTGCACCGTTTGTCTGCTGTGTTGTTAGTATTGGGCTGGAAGGCAGAACCACAGGCATTTCTGCTGAAGTTGGCACTGTTCCTCCACACTTCATTACACTTCCATCAGCTCGGTGATAGCATGGAACAGTGCAGCTTCAAAAGGCCGAAAACAGCGAAATAAAAGGCAACGTTCAATTATTGGGTTAAACATTTTGTGGAAATATTCTTGTCTCTGTCTCTCTTCCTCAGTGTTGTGCAGATAATTCATCCCATATGTTTCAGCAGTGCCAGGCATTTCAGGCTCTGTGGTGAAGTATACTCCTCCAAAACTAATTTGCTCAAATGCTATATTGCTTCAGTGATATATTACCCAACAAATTCAGTTGTTTTTGCATATCTGTTGCGCTATTTTAAAGAACATTTACTTTTCTGTGTGGTTAATTTCATCTATAGATGATGTGATTGAGCAACAACACTGTGCAGCCATGCTAACAGCTCTGAGAGATGACTGTACAATACCCATAATGACAATGCCAACATGGTGATGTTTAATGAGTATAATGTTTACCGTGTTAATCATCTAAAGGCCTGGTGTGTAGGATTTATGGGAATATATTGGCATAATTGGAATATAATATAATAGACTGTTTTAGCTGGTTGAAATCTGTAGTCCTCACTGCTAGATGCCACTAAACCCACCTAAATCGTACAGACTGTTCCTTTAACATTTAAATACAAATAGCTGAGCCTGAAGGGAACGTCATTAGCTTCACAGGTTTTTGGTCCTTAACAAAAGAATTGGATAAATGATTTTGACCTGATGGTGATACTCGATGAAAAGTTTCATCACCAAGGTGATTACAGTTCGTCCTGAGGGTGAACCAAATGTCATGCCACTGATTTCAGTACTTGTCAAGACATTTTACTCAAAACTACACATGTGAGCCTCATTGTGGCGCTAAAGGAAAAGTCAGGAGATCACCAAGTCATTGGGATTAATCCTCTGGGCACCATTAATGCCTGTACAAATTTTCATGGCAATCCCATGGCTGTTGAGATACCAAAGTCTGGACCAAGTGATGTTGGATTGACAGATATTTTCATCCATATAAAGCCATGTTGTTAAAAACAGGAAATTAGGAAGGTAGTGTAGATTGATTTCATGTTTCTATAGACTGGATTAAATTGCTAATTAACCTTATGCACAAAATTTGTAGCATTGATAGTAATCTGTGGGTTTTCATTTCATGCCCAAAATGACAAAACCTACGGAAGTCCTGAGAGACAACAGAGGAAAAAAATTTGGCAATCCATTTTCTCAGTCTGATCTAAACTGTTTTGTTTTCTGTGTTTATGACTTGAAAACAGGTAGGTAATTTTGTGCCACAAGAGGCTGAGTTGCACCACTACTCCATGTTCTAAAAAGGACTAATAGGATTTTAATTTCTCCATGCACTCTAAAAAACAAGAAAAATATAATGTGTGTTAGCAAGTTCTATAACATTACTATCATGTCTTTAATGGCTATTTATTTTAATCAGGGTCGATCTGCCATCAGCGTTAGTTATGTTGATGTTAGATTGAATGAAGACATGAAAACTCATCCGTAAGAAAGGATGAATGCTTTTAGTCATTATAGACCAGGATTAATGGTTCACCTCAGCCTCTTGTGGCTGAAATGAGTATTACAACAACAAATACTCAAAAAACATCATCAGCTAAAACAGATGAAAGTGACTTACAAAAATGATTTTGTGAGATTATTTTTTCTGAGGAGAAGAAGATCTACTTTATTAATCCCAGAGGGGAAATTCAATTTTTTCACTCTGTTGTCATACACACATACATGCCTGGAATACATACACATGCACAAACAGGATTACATTCATTAACCTCTTGAGAACCTGGGTCCTCGTATGAGGTCTACTTGGGTTTGGGTTTCCTTGGCCTTATACTTTATTCTACTTTACTTGGACCTATTGTCCCCGTTTGTGGACACATTTTGTGTCATCTAGTAGCAAGAGCACAATATACCAGTTCATTTAAAAACAAGATGGCAGCCATCTCTGCCAAGTCAGTCTGCAGCCCATCCCGACACAAAAGTGGACAAGGTCCAAAACCTGATCAGATTTTATTGGTTGGAACTTGTTTATTTATGATTAATAATGTTTGTAGTTTGATATGTCAACACATTTGATCAATTTTATCATCAGTAACAAGCTAAGACACTGTGAATTAGAGAGTATTTGTTTGAAGACATTGGGACTTCATTACCGTCTCGTTTGAGGACATTGGGATCTAAATGTCGTTGACAATGTTTAGTTTTTTATACTTATGGGGTCCTATCGATCACAAATAGCTAGGAGAAATTAAAAATGCATACCAAACAAAGTTCAGGTCTCAGAAGGTTAAATTGAGAGGTGTGCCAGAGCGAAGGGGGATGCCCATGGACAGGTGCCCCGAGCAGTTGGGGGTTGCCTTGCTGAAGGGCCCAGGAGGGCCGAGGGCCAGCGACCCCCCGGTTCCCAACCCAAGTCCCTATGGATTGAGCTGCTGCCACCCCAAAAAACTGATTCACAGACAAAAAACACAATATTATCCTGATAAAACCTTTATTTTTTTTTCATCAGACTTATAAAATGTATCACCAGACTTTTTTTCTCTCTTGCCTCCCTCTGCTGCCAATATAAGTCCCCTTGCAGTTGACTCTTGATATAACAATACCCAGTCATTCTCTCTCTCTGTCACACACACACACACACACACGCACGCACGCACACACACACACACACCCACACACACACACACACACACACACATTGGCCAGTCTGCAAGAGTCTGCGTGCGGCTTGAAGGATGAAAGAGGAATTCCTCCACAACAAATACACTCAGCTGCTCTTTCAAATTTGCATATTCATTGTATCTTTCTTTTCTCAGTGAGGGCAGGTACGTATGCCATTAAGCCATTTTCCAAAAGTACAGTAAACAAGTCATTAGTCAGTATTTACATACCATCATAATGCAGTACGATGTAATATTTCAAAGGGTTTCAAATGTATGCAGAGGAGTGCTTCAAAGCTTAACTGAGTGCATCTGCATCACCTCATACCCCTATAATCTGCAGTTTCATTGTAATCTGAATATAAACTTCCTCCGTACGAGCCGAGGCAAACAGTCAGCACAGTCAGGACCACTTCTCATGTTGTCTGGTCTTGTTGCAACAGATGAACGGTTTAAGTTCTTTATCAACGTGCTTTTGCTTTCCCGTCTTTTATGCTTGCAGTGGCTTGTCTCCATCGGACCAACAACAAGGACATATTTGATGGTTGCAGCTCCAGGAAACAGAGCAGCAAATATAATAGGATGTTGATTGCAGTACCTGTATGTTTGTGCATGTAATGGTATCGAAACAAGTCCTCTCATTTCTGAACATATGCGCCTACATGCATGCGCCTGCGTGTGTGCCTTTGGCATGTGTGTGTCCACTTAATGAAGAATAGTGAAGCTTTGAGCTGTCAGGTACACGTGAAGGTTTGACACCGTGTGACAGTCAAGAGTAACATGCTGAGAACAAACGACTGATTAGAGTCGGCAGACTGAAACTGAGTGGCTGCTCATTAGAGGCATGTTGACAATGTTTGGTTATGTGCCAACATATAGAAATGTTCTCAGGCAGTCATCATATAAAAACACCTGTGCAGATACTTTAGTGTGTCAACACAAGTGTGTGTGAGAGAAAGAAAAAAGAGAAACAGCTCTCTACCTGGAGCTCAGGACCCCCCAGGCAGCTTTGAAAGGAACAAAAACAAAGATTTGCCAAATGATTTATGTTGTGGAGGAAAAAAAACTTGCATTGCATAAATTTGTGATCATGTTTTTAATCTTTGTGATAAATAATGTTTGAGAAATAATGAGTATTTACAGCCCTTAGGCTCGAACCAATAATTAATTATGGCCTGATAAAGGAATGAAAAATAATCTAATCTAATATGTAGTGGTGGTGGTGGTAGTGTTGTTCAATATTTTGTGCTACAAAGTGGGTCAGGTAGGTTTTTGGGGTCCAGAGGTAGAAAATGCTTGAGTGCAGCTGCTATAGAGAACAGTAGGTACAGTCTGACCTCTGCCGCACCTCTGTGTGGAACCAGTGGTGTTTTTTTTCTCTCCCTGTCTGTTTCAGTTCCAACCCTCCGAGGCACATTACATAACTTCGCTATTATTTTTCCATCCCCTGCCTCTCTCTGTCTGACTGACATAGCAGGGGAAATACAGATCCAAACAAGGCAATGATAATGACTCGCTCTTCTCTTTTGATCAGTCTATTTGTCACACCCTGTCTCTGTATTTTCTGCTTTTTCTCCTGCTCTCTGCCACACCAAACTCTCTCTGTATTTCTCTCTTTTTCTACCCCACCACAAGTTGGTTCCCTTTTGCACCCATGTGGTACGCTAGCTTTCCATTAGTTCATTTCCCCTGCTTTGAGAATGCGCTTGCATGTTGCGTGTTATGTGTGTGTGCACTCTATGAATGTGTGTGTGTGTCTCTGTGTGCATGCATGTGCACATGTGCGTGTGTCTCCCGAGTCTCAGAACAGTATTATTGTAAACATATCATTTGATGGGGAGAGTGGTTCAGGTTGTTGGCCGGCTGCCCTGCTTTCATTTGGAACAGAGCTGCCAACATCTGGACTGTGTCAACACTCACTGACAGTGTTTTTGTGTGTGTGTGTGTGTGTGTATGTGTATCAGGGTCCCTGCCTCGGCCCCAGAGCTGTCAGCCATTGGATGGGGAACAGATTTGCTCAGATTAATCAAAGGTGTAGCATTAATAAAAGGAGCCCTATTCCTCCATGCCTCCAGGCAGCCATTTTAAGAGCCTGGGAGAGCAGCCTCGCATCCTCCAGGACGAGCTGCAGTCACACACAGGCCATGCGCAGGCACGCAGGTACATGCACACAGCCTGGGATGGGCTTAACCGGAATTGTCGCGACTAAAAATATGAACACCAGAAAGGTGAAAACGATCTTTTCCCTTGTTTGCGGTTTGTTCGTTGGTTCACACACGGTGAGGTGGAGTAACAGTTCAGTGTTCCTTTTGGACAGGACGTTGTATTTGATGATGTAGGAAATGTAAGAGAAGCCCAGATCAGAATCTTTGGCCACCCTGGATGAAACACCCACAAATCCAATAGAGACACATAATTTATGTTACTCATATAGTGAGAAATGCAGCAACCTCCCTCATTCATTTATTTAAAGGAACAGTTTGTGAGATTTAAGCAGATTTAGTGGCATCTAGTGGTGAGAATTGCAGATTGCAACCAGCTGAAACTTCTCCTGGTGAGAAATCCTTCACTGTCCATTGATCAGGAGGTTTTTACTGGGGGCCGAGTTATCTGCAGAGGTCTCTTCCTCATCAAATCAAATGGATCCAGTCAATTTAAACCGGTTAAATCACTGATTAAAGCAGTTTCATGTTAAAAAAATAAGTGTTTTTACGACACTCTCGTTGCAGAGGGGCTGTGAACTACGGTAGCTAACATGAACACACAAAAATGCGAGAACCCAAGTGGCACTATCTAGAGCCAGTCTTTGTTTTGTCCATTCTGGACTGCTGTAGAAATATGTTATGTCCAACATGGTGATCTCCATTGCAAAGGACCTGCTCCCTATGTAGATATAAACAGCTCATGCTAAGGTAACAAAACACAGCAAATCTTCTTTTCAGGTCATCATAAAGTAAAGAAAACATACCTATTATATTATATTCTACCAGTATATCACTCTAAATCCTACGCATTGGACCTTTAAACCCTTGTCAGCATGTGAAGCCACCATAGATACATAGACTTACAAAACCATCAGAGACACATTTCAGTGTGTGGGACTACAAGGGAAGGAAAAGAACAGAACTTACCTCATTAATTTATGTAAACTGACAGCAGATGCATTGCAATTATTGCTGTGTGCACACACACAGTGATGATGTGAATGCTGGAAGAGTGTAATAGATTAAAGAGTGTGTATGTGGGTATGTGCAAGTGATTATGTGCAAGGAAAAGCTTGAAAGACAGCGAGAGAAGAAATAATATAAACAAGTTATTTTAACATTTGCCCATCATGCCTCTTACAGTAGTTTCAACTGTTATTTGTGCAAAGCCGAGGCTAGAGTTTCCTTCCCTTTGTGGTGGAGTAACTACATCTTAAAACACACATATACACACATACACACACATCACACAAGAACTTTATAATCTTGTGGTTTTTGAAAACCATGAAACAAACGCTTTGCTCTCTGCAAAAAAAAAAAAAAATCGATCCTCTCTTTTTCTGTTCTGCAAACTTTATCTCCGACACCAGTGTCTGTATTTAAGCATTTGTGCATGTGTGTGTGCATATGTGCTCAATGTATATGAGCAAATGTGTGTGTATACACTGCTGTGAGAAGGGTGAATAATCTCCCCTTCAGCTGAGGCTAAAATCTCCGTCCAGCCTTTTTCTGAGTCAACCAGCAGTCTGGGCTGTTGGCTCTGGCAGGCCATCTGATCCGTCCTCACTGGGCTAAAGATATTTGGGTGTAGTGAGCACTGATGTTATTGCTGAGCTCTGGGTAGTGCTGGGCTGAGATGTATTTGGGTTGGCTGGCTGAGGGATGAAGCCTGTTTGCCTACCGGGGCCGAAAACTCTGCAGGGGGCCTGCCTAATCTGCCGCACCATCCGACAGCTTAATTAGTGTTTCACTGCTGCACTCGCATACAGTCTGCACACACACATTTTCTCTTTTACACACACACACACTGGGGCATAGCTTGTTAGTCTAATAAAGAGCCATTAGAAGGTTAAATGTGGGTCTCATTAAAGATTAGTCATTTACTAACATGCATAATAAGACTCTCTTGTGTGATTCTGATAGCTGTTCATATTGCTGCGAGAGTGAAGACCACAGTCAACTCATGCAATGCTAATTTACCATGCCATAGCCTGGGATTTGGCCCATCTCCTGCTGAGAGCATAAACACCGAGAGAAATGGATACAGTCACTTCCAGTCAGTATCTGAGAGCTTAAATGTCATTACACGATGGTGTCTTTATGTTGTGGGTGTGCTCTACACACTGTAAATTGTTTGAGATGATTTTGACGAGCAGTGATCCAAGGGGCTTAAAGAGGAAGAGCCTTGAGAAGGATAAGCTGTGTGAAGAGGATTCTAGATTAGCTTGAATGGATTTGGAAGCCCTCGTGGAAGCTCGGACTAAAGGCTGTATTGAAATGTCATAGATAATAATTTTACTTCTCTGGTTTCTGAAGATCCCCGTCCTAATGCCTCTACCATCTGTTTGAGAGCAGAGCGGTGGACATCCGTCAATGTGAGAGAGAGGGAGGGAAGGAGAGAGAGAAATTTGGCACGCCACAAAGATGCGTTTACTTGCTCTTTCCAGCCCTCATCAAGCTCTATCTGATCCAAACAGCGCTCTTGTCTTTACTTGGAGTCTAATAACATTATTCTCCTGGTCACGGCCACATAAAAAACAGATGAGCATGAGCCATAAAGGGGAAAATCAGTTTTCAAAAAGGAATTAAAACATTGGAGCTGCCAATGTTTTGACTTAGTGGATAAAGCCTCCAGGCAACTAGGGTTGGAGGGAGAGAGCGCAAGGAGCTGTGAGAATGTCAAACAGCAGACGGCTTTACTGACTCAAGACATGGATTAGCCATCTGAAGCCTTGTTTTAGGAGTTACAGTATTACTGAACAGCCCATGACTAACCTACAGTGTAAAGCACAGTGTTAGCTGCATATCAATTAGAGAGATTCTCTTCAGAGATAAACATTAGAGCTAAAAATGAGCTGGTAAACTGGCCGACAAATCCACTTCTCCCATCTCGGTCTTGATAAATATTTCAGCCAAGCTCGGCTCCATCGTAAAAAGAAAGTGATAATTAATTACTTCTGTTCGTTTACGTCTGTCAAGTTTTAGAAGTCATTTGTAGGAGCATCTGTGACAGTGAATTTGCATTTTGGAAATGCTCACAAACGTTAAAAAAGTCCTTTAGCTGGGAATGCCAAAACCTATTCCTGTGAGGCGTAATGGGAACTGCTCACGGCTATGATGTTTGCATTCGTGCAATATGCAGTGATTTAATATTTGTTTCTTTTATTAGGCAGTCCATCTAGCTGCCTGTCTATTACTTGTTTGGGCTTGTATGTGTTTTTTTGTTGACAAAATGGGGCCCATTTTCTGTGATTGTAAAATATCACATACAAGTTCTGTTTCCATTATCATATTTCATTTTGATTGTTTATTTGCTGACAGTATAAGTTGTAAAAATAGTTAACATGGGTGTTAATCTGTCATTCTCTGTGATGCTGCACAGCCCTGATTTGTCCCTGAGTTATTTACCATGTTTCTACTATTTAATGTTTATTATAGCTTGTGTGATTGTGGTTTTGTTGTGCTGTACACTCTGTATGCGTGAGCGTGTGTGTGTTTGTGTGAGAGCAATTTGTTTTGAGTGACACTCTGTCGCTTCCCTCGCAGGGAAACTTGCTAATTTACTATCTCTGAAACAGATGCCACATTATGCCTCCAACATTCACATGCACACAAACATACATCACCACCAAACCCGTTCACATCTGCTCATATGTCCTTAAATCAGTTGTCAGTGAATCTCTGTCACCACATCTCGTCAACCCCAGCTGAGTTCCAGCTCCACTGTTGTAACGAGAATCTTTATAAAAGCACCTAACGAGCTTTAAATTGTTTACCAGCATATGTAGGTCACTTTTTTTTCTGTATTTGTGGTAAAATGAGATCCTGTTGTAATTGCAGATATGAGTATCTGAATAGATGAGTAATTTACTTTGTAACACTGTATTTATGGTGGTAACATATGAGACTAGAAAACTGAAGGCATCCATTTGTACCAGCCAGAGAATGTATAAAATAATGGGGGTAGCCACTGTGACGTCACCCATTGGTTTGTGGACTCCTGAAGTGTCGAGTTCGGCATTACGGCCATCGCTATCTTGAAAATATGGAAGCCAGAAATAACCGTACCTGGACAAGAGGCTGGAGCTGTAGAGGAGCGAGGGCTGGATCGGACTGAGAAGCCAAGGACACTATCTGCAGACAGCCTGCCATTCAAAGCAGCTTGCACTTAATTATGCATAATATTAAGCATTAATAAAATGTAAACCAGTGAGTTATAGGAGAATTCAGTTATGATGAAGGGGGATATTAGCTATAGAGACCAAAACTGTTTTTGTACCAGGCTGTAAACAATTGAAATTGTCTTCGTTGGCATTAAGGCCCAGACACACCGATCTGACATTGAAGAACTAGTGGGAAGAAGGCCAACTGTTGCGTCACCTCAGGTCGCCTGTATCTTGGCCAGAATGTTGCACCTGAACACACTGCAAAGATTACAGCCAACAGCAAACTGGCACTTACATTTTGCACGTGTGTGAGGGGAAGTAATTTTACATACCAGCAGGTGGCAGTAGTGTGTATTGGTTATTCCCTTTTTTAATAATGTAAAAAATGTGTACAAATGGTACAGGACAGCACTCCAATTATAATGTTTATTGCCACACGAACGTTTCAGGTGAAACCCTTCCTCAGCATGCACAACTTCGTTGCTTGTGCACGCTGAGGAATGGTTTCATCCGAAACGTTCGTGTGGCAATAAATATTATAATTGGAGTGCTGTACTGTACCATTTGTACACATTTTTTACATTTTTCATTGAGGATTCAGCACCCATTCATACTTCTGAGGGTTGAGCGTGTTTGTTTGGACTTCTGATCCCTTTTTTAATAACCAATACACACTACTGCCACCTAAAGGGAAATTGACAGACGAACAGGACGTAATAAAGATGCTGGCTAACCAGTTAGCACATTAACAACACAACTGATGTTGAAAGAGCAAAGAACATTTACCGTGCCCTTAAATCTCACCTCATATAACAACTCTGTTTTGATCTCACCGATGGGGTCCACTATCTCTGACGCTGATTCAACATGCTAAATCTGCTGAAAATAGCCTACGAGGACTGAAGAGCGCGATGGTGAGGGACACACTGCAAAAACTAGGGTGACATACAGCCCAACACTGACCAACAGCCGACTGTCAGCTTGGTGTGTCTGGGGCTTTAGAGCTAAAGGTGGATGGGTGGTGGCAGTGCTGGAGTGGGTGTGAATGAGGGTCCCAATTTGTAAAATGTTGTCCCCCTATGCATAAGTCCTGATGGCCGGCCTGGTCCCCACTCTTCAACACTGCTATGGTAGCTGCTATAACGCCTCAGAGAGCTCTGATGCAGAGGTACATCTCTAAAAAATAAAACCAAATATTTGGCCATTGCCTCCTGCAGGTAGTGTGGACGAACACACATTTATATTTGTGTTATACATTTTCAGCTACCAGGAACAACAGGAAGAAATTATTGGAAGTAACAGGCCATTATTTCAATCACAAAATGGATTTTTCACGTCGAGCAACCGAGCATGTCACAGTTATTGTCAGAAACTACCAAGATCTTATGTTTATGGTGCATTACTGACTTGAAGCGAGCGAGTGTGTGTGTGTGTGTGTGTGTGTGTGTGTGTTAGCGTGTGAGTGCGTGTCATGAAGAGTTGGTCTGGCCGAGTGCCATGCAGCTGGAAGCCATCATAGAACCAATTACTTTCCGACTTTTGCTCTCCTTCGCTCCCCCTTCTTTCTTCCTTTCTCCCTCTCTTTCCTTCTCTTCATCTCTCGCTCTCTTCTCCTCCCATTTTCTCTGTCTGTCTGATTTTAATTCTGCAGGCCTGTCTCTTCGTGAGCCGAGAGTCAGCTTCACAGTTAACCCCTTAACTTTGCCCTCACTCACATCTTCCTCCCACCAACTGATTTAACTCATCACCACCAAACACGCTCTCTCCACTTTTCTCAGATCATCTGCAATCCCTTCTTTCATCCAGACTACTTCGCCCTCCTCATCATGCTCTTAAATATGTCTGCTGACTTCTCCTCATCTTGTTCAGCACCTCGGCTTATTGATTCAGATGTGAGATGTTTGTAAGCCTGCGTGTCCTGCCAACACGGCGTACGGACCAATTTACAGTAACATGTTTGAGCTGCAACTCATGTCATGAGTGAAGGGCGGCAAGAGTGTAAACACTGATTACAGATCGTGTACTGAATGAATGTGTCACCAGAGGGAGAGACGGTGAAGGATGGAGGAAGTGAGAGAGTTAACAGTGTAAACAAATGAGGAGTGTAATGAGGATAAAGCACCGCTGTGAACAAGTGAGCCTTTGTCTTCACTCGTACCTACTCTCACTCGCCTCTCCCGCTGTCACACACACACACACACACACACACACACACACACACACACACACACGCACACACAAACGACTGTATCATGTTTGGGTTTCTGGGAAGTGCAGTTTATTGAATGTTAAAGAAGGGAAACAGAATCCAGCACTTCATTCAGAGTGAGAGGGTGAGACACTTCATGATGTTTTTCAAGTGCCGACGCCAAAGAGAAGTTTTCTCTCAATATTTTCTGCTTGTCCGTCACTTTCACAAAACATATGAGAACAGAAATGTACAAAAACAGACTTTTTGGAGAAAGTTTGATGACTGTGTGGAGGAGCTGGTGAAAACTCTCAGTTGTATTTCATCAGCTTTCTTTAGGTTTAATGTTTAAAACGTCTGCTGAGTGAACCCATCAACTACATGTAAATCTTTGGAATCTGACCAGTATAAGCTCAGTGTCTTGCCATGCATGCTGGGTTTCACATAGTTAGATGTTGTTTTTCTACACTTTTAGGTTGCATATCAGTGTTGATTTTATTGAAAAAAACTATGACAAAAAAATTTTCGTCAACAACATTTTGTCCCATGACGAAGAAGAGACCATGAAGAGCTAAAAATAGATCTTGATACTAAAACTAAGATGAAATCTGTTTTATTTTCACTGAAGAGATCAGACATGACAAAAATGTTTATGGTCGATGATTGGACATTGAAAGCAAAGAACGGCACTTGTTATTATCTTCAAATGTCGCATGAGGGACGGGCTGGTAAACTCCACCAAATGGTCAGAGCTACAATGTTTTGCTAGCCAATGAAAACACTCACACCGGAGCATCGTTAGCCATTGGTATGACTTGTGAGCTGTAATTCAGCTGTCGATAATCAGCCGTGTGTGTCTGACTGTGGATGGTGGAGCTGCTGAGTGGATTTGTGGAGTCCATTAGTTGCAGCTGCCTGTTAGCCACTGAATGGCAGTGGAGCAAGCAGCCACCTGCTCCTGGACTTCACGTCTGATCCCCGTAGGACTCCACACAGACTGTCTCAGGAAGATTTATGGGTTGATGCTGTTTGACAGTTTGACACACTGTCAAACACTGCTGGAGAAATGACAGTTTGTAAGTGTTCAGAAATTATTTGTAGTTGTAGAAGAAAATGCCTAAACTGTCACCTTGATTGTAATTTCCGATACATGAATTAACCTAACTGGATTAGTTTAAAGATAAAAAGCATATAGAAAACATGATGACTTAAAGTAATGACTAAAATGTCATCAATTTTTGTCGACTAAAACCAAACTTAAACTATGATGGATAAAAAGGACTAAAATGTGACTAAAACTAATAAACATTTTCTGTCTCAAGACAAAGACTAAAAATTAACACTGTTGCCAGTTGGTTTCCTTTAACTTCCATACTTCCATAGAAAATCTATAGGCACACTCATGAAACTTGCTTGCTCTAAAGAAAAAAATAAAAACCTTTTGTATATTGCATCTTGAGGGTTGCAAAACCATGAGTGAATGCATGAGTCCTTTTTGCAGATTTCTCATCTCTTTTTAATACAACAGACCCTCTGATCCAAGCTGACAGACTGAAAGAGAACTTTGGATTGGAAACTAATCATATGGATTTAAATTTCCTCATAGGGAGATCCCAAAGGTTGGAGGTCTGCAACACTATGTCAGAGGTGTGTTTCACCTCTCTCGGCACACCACTGAGTGTTCTGCTTCCCTGCTGTATATTTCAAACACATACAGTTTCTGCTGTGTCCTCGGTCACCACATTATAAAGTTTGCAGATGACACGACTTTGGTCAGCCTGTTAGAGGAGTAAGATTAAGAACATGGCTCAGTCCTGAGTTTATTGACTGGTGTGAGGCATCACATCTTAATCTGAACACATGGAAGATGATCTTTGATTTTAGGGGCCATCCACCAGCCACTGCAGCTACGATTAGAGGAGAGGAGATTCAGGCGGTGCTGAAGTATAAGTACCTGGGATATTTCGTAGACCACAAGCTTTCCTGGGATCAATGTGCCGATGATGTTTATAGAAAGGGCCAACAGCGCATCTATTTTCTCAAAAAAAACTGAACTTTTTAAATACTGATTATAAAACTTTTATTCTATTTTACAAATCTTCAGTGAGAGCTTCTATATTATATTGCCAAACACAGAGATGCACAACAAGCATCTTATTAATTATTGAAAGGTTGTGATCATGGATTTTCGTGGTGTCTTGTTGTTCTGTGTATTAATTGTGCATACACCATGTTTATTATTTACTGTGCTGTACCACAAAGTGCCCCCTTGGGGACATTAAAGTTTTCTAAATCAAAGTCAGTTGTGTAATAAATCACAGTGAACACCATGTCTGCATTATTATTTACTGTCATTGTGACACTGTTGTTATATGTCAGTGCTGTTTTGCATTTGTGCAGGATGATTTGAAAATCTAAGAATGCTAATGTAACTTTGACAAACATACAGAGTTGATGTTCGCCGTGCTGGACTGACAAACTGCACACAAAGATCAACAGAAATCAGTGGCTGCCAAGGGAGAAGAACTTAAGCTTTGCATTAGTTCATGCAGGACAGGAAGTCATACTCCCCAGCTGTAACCAGCTGACAGCCAGCTGATTGGATCATCGCTTCTAATGAGTCACACACCAATCATAGCCCATTCTCACAACAAAACGGTCCATTTAAATATGGCCTCCTACTCACTGATACCTGCTACACCAGTGCTGTCACACACTGCTGCTGCTGCTGCTGCTGGCAAAGCTTTGCCTCTTCCACCCCACCCTCCACCTTCCTAATTCCTAAGATGGCTTAAAGGTGAAAAAGATATTTCATGTCTTGCTTTGGGCCTTTGCTTGTACACCCAGGGAGGTTTTCTGCATTGCGCTCCCTGTTTTTGGTTCAGCATGCTGTTTGTCTGATTCAGGGAGCATCTTAAGAGTGGAGCCGTCAGCACCAAGCATAACTGTATTTCCATTTGTTGCAATAAATGGTTACATCTATGGCGAGTGAAATACAGTATACTGGGATTTCTAAAACTATTTGGAAATGTTCAACATAAATGTAATCATCAATGTACGACCAGTCAGAGCTGAGGAGCCTCTGAAGCAGCTGTCAATCGTGTAAATCACTGCTTATAAACTGCGGGCAAACTGTCTAACTAGGCAGCGCTGATCAAATATAAATCAAAAATACTCTTACTGCCTATTTCAAATGTTTTCAGGAACAAATTAAAGTCTATAGATTTTGAGTGACTCACCAACTGGTGGCATTATTACATGAGGTCATAATATGTTACAAAATATGAAGGATAAATAATGTTTTTTGTTCAGGTGATTAGGGTTTATACTGTAGACATGCTAAAACTGTCCCTTGCATGTGTGTGTTGATTAAGAAAATGCAATTTGATAAAAGAGGTGTTTTACAGCATTAAAATAAAAACAGTTTGTTCTGTTGAAAATAGTTGAAATTACAAAGGCAGCATAAGGGTGTAATAAAGTACAGCAGACGTCTATCCTCTCTCCAGTGTCAGTGTCTTTTAATAAATTAGCTACATGATGGATTTTATGTTGACGCTTCTGAGGAGAAAAAAAGGAGCTGAAATATTTGACCATTTTTGGCCATTTATGTCGACTTTTACAAAGTGCAAAAATGCAGAGAATGCAGAAAGTGCTGAGAAAAGGTTGTCATTGGCGCACCTGCGCGCACGCACACACACACACACACACACACACACACACACACACACACACACACAGATATTTCCTGGGAGGTGACACTATTTTTTCCCCATCCTGAATTTTCAGGTTTCCTTTAAGGGAAAGAATTGGATATCACATTAACTGGCCTCTACTTCATGTTTTTTATACAGAACAATTCTTAATGCCGTTAATTTTAGAACAGAAAGAATGCTGTATTCTATTTAAAATGTTAAAGCCAATATTAAAGACAGGTATTGTTCACATTTATTTTCTTCAGCTAAAGCATTTTCCTTTCAGACAAGCAATCTTGATTTAATAACCAGGAAACATAACCAGTAGTTAATTGTGCCCCTGCAGTATTGTGGTGTTGTTATCCTACGTCTGTGAAGGTTTCCTCAGTTCGCGCCCAGACATAGCTGTAGGTTTTGGGGGGATGCAGGGAACACGTTCCCCTAAATATGTGGAATATGTGCATTTATCCCCCACAATAAAAACATTAAAGTAGCAGAGGTTTTTTATTTCGACAACATTACAGGCATTTACATGAACTGATGCAGAAAATGCACAAATTGGTGCACAAAAATTCAACAGAATTCAGGAAATTGTGTGTTTTATGCTCAAAATTTTGGGGTGGAGGACCCCCAGACCCTTCGTTTCATATCTGTACCCCTGCCCAACAATATCGACATGAAACCTACGCAGATGATCCCAGGAAAGGAAGTTAAAGAAGAACTTACCAGGTTGAAAGGGAGCACCTCACTGCCCTCTCTGGTCAACAGTTTCCAGTCTGTTGCTCTCAGCAGTGATGTCACACAGCACTAAGCAAGCGGTAACCTTCGTAACTGAGAAATGAAGCCAACACAGAAGAGCCAAAAACTGCAGTTCTTTGAATCGCCATTTGAAGCCAGCTCCAAAAGCCAGTTCAATCCCCATAGACACCCATGCTAAATTATATAAACATGTTGGTACAAAAACAGCATTGGTCTCTAAAACTAACTTCCCGCTTCATGACAGCTGTACAGGGGGTGCATTTTTATAATTCATCTACATTTTATTAAGGCTTAATGTTACACATAATTAGCAATAAGGGCAGGCTGCTTTGAGTGACAGGCTGTCTGCCTATAGTGCCCTCAGCCTCTTAGTCAGATCCACCCTTGTTTCTCCACAGCTCCACCCTCTTGCCCGAATATGGTCACTTCTGACTCCAAAAATACAAGATGGCGATGGCTGAAATGCCGAACTGGAGGCTTTTAAATGGGAGTCCACAAACCAATGGTTGACATTACTGTTGTAACGTCCATTATTTTTACAGTCTGAGGTGCTGAGACACCCTGAGGTAAACTTTTACATGTAGCAAGATGAGGAGTTAAAACCACTGGAGGGCAGCAGAAACATGATATTCATATTGTGAGTGTGACTGTTAATGTGTTACCCTCTGCCCAGGGAATTTCCTGTTACAATGAAGAAGCATAAAATGCCTCTGTCCATTAAATAACATCTGGGTGGGCTGGTTAGTAACACCACTTATTTTCAGGTTATTCGAATCCTAATAAATCTTCATGTAATCTGAAAATCTGCGAGAAACAAACACTTGAAATCTGATTTTCATTTTTAATTTCTGTCCCCTGTAATGAGACCCCTGTGGCTCAAAGCCTGGACGAGTGACCTTTTTTCCCTGACAGAAAGTCACAAATGAAAGTGACAGCACGTTAGCAAGAGGACTAAGAAAACAAATCAGACAAACCATCATAGAAAGAATGTCTCACTGCGCTGAAAGAGGCCACTCATTCTGAAAAAGGGGCAAATAGTAACAAGTAACACACTCTCACACACATACACACAAACACACAGATGGAGATGTGGCCGGGCGTCGGGCCAGATGCTCCGAGAGAAGGAAACTCACATTCTTGTGATGGGGAGTCATCAAGTATCAAGTTCCATAGACTCTGGCAGAGGCTGGAGAGCCCCCTCACCACCCACCACCCCATCACACACACACACACACACACACACACACACACACACACACACACACACACACACACACAGAGAGAAACAAACACATACATAGCCCTGTACTTTTTGTGTGTGCATGAGGGCAAGCTGGCTGCATGAAAACATTGAATTGCTGCCTTTTCTAATCTCGTCAGATCTGTTTCTGTAAAAATAAGGGCAGGAGTGTCTGATCCTGCGTGCAGCTTGGTCTTATTAGTTTGAATTTGTGCGAGTTTGTGTATCATCTATGAGAAAACCTCCTCAGTCTGTAGTGAAGAGGCTCTGTAGGTTTAATCCAGCGTGAGGTCAACAGGCCAAGTGATCATGGAGGAGAGGACAGACCTGTGCCAACCTGTTCTGACTTCTCCCCTCTGGGAGGCGCTGGAACACTGAACACCAACACAACCAGACACAAGAACAGTTTCTTTTCGCAGGCTGCCGCTCTGATTATCAGTTAAATCAGTGTGTCAGTAATCCTGTCATACCAAAAACCCACTGCTCCCATTATAGTTTATAATTTTATTGTACATATCATCTGTCACTGTCTTACCTTTATTTTTCCAGCCTTTTCCTCATTCCTGGCTGTGATGTCTATTTATGTGTTCATACACTGAAAGAAATGTACTTACACTTTGCATATGTAAACATACTTGGCGAATAAAGGTGATTCTAATAAGACACAGTTGTGTAATTTCTTATCTCTCCACTAGATGTCACTGCCAACCTACTCGTCTTTATCCCTTTGTCGTTCAAGTGGCTGTTTCATGTTAATAGGTCAGTGCTCTGGTTTTTCAAAACCTCTGTGCACAGTTAGATAACTCCAGTCATGTTAGTCCAATGACAGTTACATAACTAACATGTAAAGCTACTTTAACCATATCATTTGTGTCACAGAAACTTGGCATGCCATAAATAAATAAATACAGTTTAAACTGTTAGGTTTCAAGTTGCAAGTTCCTTTTTGTCATATGGAATCACAGAGGAACAGCTGTTGGCAATGAAAGCCTGAGAGCTCAGGTTCCCTCCAGTATTACATATGTATAAAAAGAAAATCATGCAAGTGAAAAACGGGACTCTAAACATGAGATAGTGCAGAAGTTCAGACACTGGAATAAAATATAGTATATATATATATGTAATATATTAAACAAAATAATGGTAATGCTCTATGAAACAGCATGATTTAAAGTGTAGTTTCCAGACATTTACCATAATTTGTCTTAACTTACATATAAAATATCAGTTCCTTCTGGTAATTAAATGCAGATACAGCAGAACAAGGCCGACATAAAAAGCAAGAGCAATAAGGCTAGGGTGGTGTTTAACATGCTCAGGAAGATCTGGAGTTCAAAACAGTAGGTGTTGCTGTATTGATCACAAAACACACAACTATCAGGCTGCAAACATTCATGAACACCTGCCTCAGGAAAATACATTTTAAGCAATGCAGACCTGTGGAAAAGAACAAACCAGGTTCCCGCTGACTGACAAATTCTAAGGAGAGAGTGGAGTTGGATTGGACACACCCTCAGAAAAACTGCCACAAACATCACCCGACAAGCCCTGAAATAGAAACCACAAGGAGCTAGGAAAAAAGGTCGACCCAAGAACAGCTGGAGAAGAGGTGTTCAGACCAAAATTTCTAGGAGTGGGCTCAGTTGGGGAGATCTAGTGAAATGGAGGACATTTGTCAGTGGCCTATCCTCCCCAGAGGAGCAAAGGGCTTAAGCCAAGAAGTCACAGCAGAACAAGAGAGTAACAATTGTTAATGTTAAAGGAAAATAGAAATCACTTACTGCAAGTATTTTAGTAAATACTGGGTTTATAAGGGATGTTTTAGAGGAAAGGAGAAAGAATATAAGTGCTCTCATATTAAGAGTCGGGATGGGGAATGTGGTGGTGTCTATCAGCTCAGCCTGGTGTCTGCCTGTCAGGAAGTTTGGGATCCAATCCCAGAGTGCGGTGTTAAGTCCAAGGTCTCTGAGCTTGATGACATGCTTGGAGGGCACAATATTTCAATTTGCCTGTATGCAAATTGAAGTGAGTTCAGCTAGGGTGGAAGGAGGTGATGAAGGACTTGACTAACTGCTCAAAGCGCTTCATGATGGTGGAGGTAAGTGCTACTGGGCTGTAGTTGGTAGACCACCTTTTTGAAAAAGTCTTTGGAGACATCTGCCAGTTGATCTGCACACACCTTAAGAGCTCAATCAGGGATGCAATCAGGTCCAGGCACCTTGCGTGGGATTTAATCTTTCTGAAGGATATGCACACATCTGCCCTAGATATTATCAGTGAGCAGGGGTCCCGGGCCTTTTGTTCTGTCTCAGCTGGGAGGTTGTTCTCAGAGTGTGCATAGACAGAGTTCAGTTCATCTGGGACAGATGCAGACATTACCTCAGCGGTGCTGCTTTTCCTTTTGTAGTCTGTGATAGCTCTCAGTCCAGACCACATGTTTCTGGTACTGGAGTCCTGGTAGTTTCATGTTGTCTCTGTATTGACTCTTAACACTGCTAACAAAGGGCATACCTGGTAATGTATTTGTAAGCATGGACCTCATTTATGGGCTACTGTAGAAACATGTTGCACCAGCATGTTTCTACAGTCCTGAGCTGAGGGGTAGGGGGTTAGGGGTTAGGGTTGGGGGGGTAGGGTTAGGGGGTTAACCCCTAGCTGACCCTGAGCTGAGAGAACTGTGAGAGAGTGAAGCAGATTTATGTGGCAGCTATGTAGGCTTTCATACTCATCAGCCCAGGTGAGTCTGCTCACTAATGACCTGCACTGCCAACCCACTACCTGAGAGGGGAGGAGAAAACACATGCAGGCCAATCAGAGCAGACGCACGGGAGGGGTCGTCACAGGTAAGCCAGACTTGTGATTTAGAAGAAGCTAACTGGAACTTCAGTGGGGAACAGTAAAGATTTAGAAGCTACAGAAATCTCCATGTCCACTCATTGGGATTTAGGATCAATCCCATCTATTGCTCACTACTAACTCATTTGTTTTGTACACATTGAACCAACAGTATTTCAGACAAAAGAGCGGTGCTCTGCCTGTTATAATTTACTTAATCTGTAACATCTCTATGAGCCTCAGGAAATAGGGGAGGGTATAATCTATACAATAAAATCCAATCTTCTTTCCTCTGAAGAAATACTGTAATGCATATGTAGCCCACTGCCAAGTACAGGATTCAATGTTAAAGATCAAGTATACAGCATTGTACATGGTTGCTTAGACATTTGCTGTCATTCCTCTTAAATCATTGATGGCACAAACGTGAATGTTCCAGAGGAAGGACTGGTAATATTACAAGCAGACGCAGATTTGGAAATGATTGTTATCGATATTGAAACTGAAATTGAATGAGATAATTGTTGCTATGTGTACCAGGGTTGGCTAGCATTTTCAAAGTCTATCTTGCACCAGAATGGAGATCAAAAACTTGCTTAAATACTACAACACTGCAAACTATACAGAATCACAGTTTACTCACAGCTCGTATCTTACACTTAATTCACATCACATAACCCGCATTTTATCTTACATCATGCGTTTAAAAATGACTTTATGTGCAACACCTTGCTGGCGTCACTCTCAGTCCCTCAGCCCAAATGCTGCTTGTGCCCATTCCAATGTGCAACAGGTGACGTCACATTTAAGATGCTGAACAAATTGGATTTAAAACAGTGTGGCTTATACTGACCACATTAACCTTTATAGTGAATACAGTATAAGTGCCCTTTGTCCAAAGTGCTATATCGTAGGCAACTGGACTTGCTTGAGGATGTTGCCTATGATACAGTACTTAGGATTACCATGACATGGATGACTGAGAGTCTTCACCAACAAGTGCCCTTTGTATTGTCACCATTATATGGAAAAGCAAACATTAAAGAATGATCAATATACTCTGTTCTTTCACTTCTTTCATCTCCCTCTAGCATATCTCACCTTGGCTTAAACTTACCTTGTTAGCACAGGGGCGTATCTTTTGTAGAAGTGTTAATCCACCACAATATTATCACTATTACATAAACAGTTTATCGTCATGATAACTACAAGCAACTCTAGATGAGCCATAGCTTAGCCTAATATTGGTTTGTGTGTCCTATGAACTGTCCAACACATGTGTAGAACAACCCTTTGGCTGTGACAGGTTTTGTGTTAACATGCCAAAATGACACATCTTAAGGTGTAGAAAATCTACCTGAAGTGTTGAAGCGTCAAATATTGTTGCATTGAAGTGTAAAAATATGGTGTGTTAATTTGACCAAATGCACTATAACACATTTAATGATGTCGAAACACAAAGTCTCACATACCATGCAGCAGTGCTAAAGCAGTGCTATATGACCGGTGTGACACCTTTGAATTTATGCCTTTAAGACAGAAGGACCGGTAAAACATGAGGGTTGAAGACCTTGTCCATTCAGTCACTGCCTCAAGCAAGAGGACTGACAGGTTGAACTTGCTGATGAACACGATGACATGATATGGTGACTCAACAGCTGCCATAAATGCCATGACCTACTTAAAGATTTAACTTCACCATATTTCTTTTAAGTGAAAGTGAAAAATGAAAGAGCTCACAGTATAAAGAGCTACATTTACGTGAAGTAATAGAAGTTGCACTGATATGATTGATTTGTTTTGTGCATGTAAAAAAAAATACAAGAATAACTTGAATATTACTATGAAATATTTTACACAATTGCAGGATCTGTTGAAAAGCAAACAACATTCTTCATTCCCCTTTTGAGTAGTTTGAAGAAATTGTTGTAAATCTCAGGCTACTCCGCTTCCTTCTTCAGTGATGAAGAGATGTCTGTGGTAGCAATCAATGTTGCTCATCTTCTCTCTAACTCTACTTTAATTGTGCTTAACGACTAAATAAATGCCAGAGGAACAAACATTCTCCTCTGTGCTCGCATTATCCATCTGTAAGTGTATGTGTGCGCATGTGTGTGTCTGCTGTTTATGATAATGTGACTTTGATATCATGTGATGATGGTAAAGTTTTTAGCGGAGCCACCTACGAGACATTTCCCTTTTAAACTCCTTATATGGGTTTATTTCAATAACTGTTGGAGGCTTACAGGGGTGAAATTATTTATTTATCTTGTGAGCCTTTCTGACCCCCAAAAGCTGAAACAATTCAATTCAAATCACAAATTTATTCACAATAACAGATGAAGAAATGGAACACCCCGATAAGCTTGAGAATAGGGGCCCAGACTTAAAGCAAATTGTATTTTAAAGAGTATTTTTTGGGGCTTTTGCCTTTATAATGGACAGGAGAGAGTGAAATGGGGGGGGATGACATGCAGCAAATGGTTGCGAGCAGGACTTACTCTTCCAAAGGCAAAGACATGTGTTGCTTTTTTTTACTGCTGTTATTTTTCACTGTTTTTCTTTTCGGCGCGCTAATGTTGTTTTTCTTGTAGGCACCTTGGACAGCTTAAGAAGACAAAGCAGCAGTGGTTTCCAGTGGATCTTCGTGCCAGTTCTGGTGAGGGTTTGTATAGCAGATTAGGCTGTTGTGGTGCTGTTGCACCATAGTAAGTAACTACTTTTGGTGTAGTGAGTTTCGTTGTAGCTATGGAGAAGAACTACAGGGGCACGGCCTACATATCAGTGGTTAATTGTAGACCGCAGTGACCCAAACTACGCCCTAAGTGCCAGTACTACCTGACATAGCTCGTCAATGGCTCGACCTACTGGAGCATCAACGTCTCTGGCTGTTCCTCCAGTCAGTTGTCTAGGTCCCAGCCTCTCCTTGTGCATATTAGACTCTACAAACAGGTATGCTGTTTTTTATTGTAGCTCTCGAAAGCCTAATTTTTACCTTTTAGCTTAGCAATGCTAATTTTACATTTACCTTAGGAAATGCTCATCAGCTGGCCAAGTCCACCTGACGTCACCACCAGCTGATTGGAGCTGCTGCTGCTTTGTCTCCTGCTTTTTCTCTTGCTTTGTCTCCAGCTGTGTCCAAGCTCTGTATTACTGTGTGCTTGCTTTGTGGCTCGGGCAGTAGTTAGTCTGCCTTGCAGTTTTGGCTACAGCCGGCTTGGCTGCGCAGTGGACTGCAGATGCCTGGATTTAATTCCCTTATTTAAATTGCGTGATTGTGTTGAGTTACTCCCTTATCTTTGTTTATTTTGTTAATAAATTTAGATCAGCCCCTTTAACTTTCCATTTAATTTCAATAGTTGGTTTTGATTAATTTGATTTCTTTGTGTAAATTAGATATGTGTTTGGGGCAAGTGTTTTTGTTACTTTACTTTGTTTATTCATCTCTTTGTTTCTGGGCGGTTTATTTGTTTAGATTGTTGTTGTCACCTGCCCATTTTTCCTCAGTTTGTATATTTTGTCTTATCAATCAATCAATCAATCAATCAATCAATTTTATTTATAAAGCCCAATATCACAAATCACAATTTGCCTCAGAGGGCTTTACAGCATATGACATCCCTCGGTCCTTAGGACCCTCACAGCGGATAAGGAAAAACTCCCCCCCAAAAAAACCTTTAACCTTAGGAAACCTTAGGAAGAGCAAGTGAGGAGGGATCCCTCTTCTAGGACGGACAGACATGCAATAGATGTCGTACAAAACAGATCAACATGATAAATTAACAGTAATCCGTATGACACAATAAGACAGAAAGAGAGACAGAGACAGAGAGAGATGCAGGACAGACGGTAATGACAATAGCTTACAACAACATTAATTAAAGTAATAATAGAATTCTAATTATGGCTATTGTGGTACAATATGTTGAAAGTATATATTAATATCTGATAGTGTACATGTGTGACAATAACCATATATGTATAATAACAGTAGAAGTATGACTTCTCCTCCGAGAACCGTCACCTTATCATGGTGGAGGAGTTTGAGTGCCCTAATGACCCTAGGAGCTGTGTTGTCGGGGGCATTTCACCCCTGGTAGGGTTTCCCATGGCAGATTGGTTCTGGGCGAAGGGTCAGACGAAGAATGGTTCAAAAGACCCTTCATGATGGAAAATAACAAGAGCTGGTGTACCTGGCCCGGAGGGTTACCGGGGCCCCGCCCTGAAGCCAGGCCTGGGGCTGGGGCCCATGGGTGAGCGCCTGGTGGCCGGGCCTTCACCCATCCCGAACCGGCTACAAAGGCTCGTCCCTCTGCAGGCCCACCCCCCGCAGAGGGATCCAGAAGGGTTCGGTGCAGTGTGGATCGGGCAGCAGACCAAGGCGGGGGCCTTGGCGGTCCGATCCTCGGCTACGGAAGTTGGCTCTTGGGACATGGAATGTCACCTCTCTGGCGGGGAAGGAGCCGGAGCTTGTGGAAGAAGTTGAGTGCTACCGGCTAGATATAGTCGGCCTCACCTCGACACATAGTTCAGGCTCTGGAACCCAAGTCCTTGAGAGGGGTTGGACTCTCTCCTTTGCTGGAGTTGCTCCGGGTGAGAGGCAGAGGGCTGGGGTGGGCTTTCTGATAGCCCCCAGACTCTCTGCCTGTACGTTGGGGTTCACCCCAGTAGACGAAAGGGTTGCGTCCCTGCGCCTTCGGGTCGGGTAATGGGTCCTGACTGTTGTCTGCGCTTATGCGCCGAACAGCAGTTCAGAGTACCCGCCCTTTTTGTTCTGCTGGGGGACTTCAACGCTCACGTGGGCAATGACAGCAGGACCTGGAGGGGCGTGATTGGGAGGAACGGCCTGCCCGATCTGAACCCGAGTAGTGTTCAGTTATTGAACTTCTGTGCGGATCGCAGTTTGGCCATAACTAACACCATGTTCAAGCATAAGGATGTCCATCGGTGCACGTGGCACCAGGACAGCCTAGGTCGCAGGTCAATGATTGACTTCGTAGTTGTATCATTTGACCTGCGACCATATGTCCTGGACACTCAGGTGAAGAGAGGAGCAGAGCTGTCAACTGATCACCACCTGGTGGTGAGTTGGATCAGGTGGCAGGGGAGGACGCTGCGCAGACCTGGCAGGCCCAAACGAGCAGTGAGGGTCTGCCGGGAACGCCTGGCGGAAGAACCTGTCAAGATGATCTTCAACTCCCACCTCTGGGAGAGCTTTGACCGCGTCCTGAGGGCGGAGGGGGACATTGACTCCGAATGGGCCTTGTTCCGCTCTGCCATTGTCGAGGTGGCTGTTGTGAGCTGTGGCCGCAAGGCCGCGGGGGCCAGTCGCGGCGGTAACCCCCAAACCCACTGGTGGACACCAGAGGTGAGGGGAGCCGTCAGGCTGAAGAAGGAGGCCTACAGGGCATTGTTGGTTTGTGGGTCTCCAGAAGCAGCTGACGGGTACCGGCGGACCAAGCAGAGCACAGCAGCGGCAGTCGCAGAAGCAAAAACTCAGGCATGGGAGGAGTTCGGTGAAGCCATGGAGAAAGACTATCAATCGGCTCCAAAGAGGTTCTGGCAAACCGTCCGGGACCTCAGGGGGGGAATGCGGAATGGATTGAGGAGGAGCAATGTGGTTTTCGTCCGGGACCCGGAACCGCGGACCAGATCTTTACCCTCGACAGGGTGCTGGAGGGGGCATGGGAGTTCACCCAACCAGTCCACATGTGTTTTGTGGATTTGGAGAAGGCTTACGACCGTGTCCCCAGGGGCATCCTGTGGGGGGTGCTCCGGGAGTATGGGGTTGGTGGCCTTTTGCTAAGGGCCATCCAGTCCCTGTACCGAAGGAGCACGAGTCTGGTTCGTGTGGCAGGCAGTAAGTCGGACCTGTTCCTGGTGAGGGTTGGACTCTGCCAGGGCTGCCCTTTGTCACCGGTTCTGTTCATAACTTTCATGGACAGAATTTCTTGGCGCAGCCGAGTGGTGGAGGGTGTCAGGTTCGGTGACGGGAGGATCTTGTCTCTGCTCTTTGTGGATGACGTGGTCCTCCTAGCTCCATCAAACAGTGACCTCCAGCTCTCGCTGGGACGGTTCGCAGCCGAGTGTGAAGCGGCTGGAATGAGAATCAGCACCTCCAAGTCTGAGGCCATAGTCCTCAGCCGGAAAAGGGTGGATTGCCCACTCCAGGTCGGGGGGGAGGTCCTGCCTCAGGTGGAGGAGTTTAAGTATCTCGGGATTTTGTTCACGAGTGGGGGTAGGATGGAGCGCCCGCATCACTGCTGATGCGGGCGCTTAACCGGTCCATTGTGGTGAAGAGGGAGCTTAGCCAGAAAGCAAAGCTCTCAATTTACCGGTAGATCTACGTTCCAACCCTCACCTACGGTCACGAGCTCTGGGTAGTGACCAAAAGAATGAGATCGCAAGTACAAGTGGCCGAAATGAGTTTGGCTGGCTGGGCTCAGCCTTAGAGATAGGGTGAGGAGCTCGGACATCCGGGAGGGACTCGGAGTAGAGCCGCTGCTCCTCCACATCGAGAGGAGCCAGGGCATGTCCAACTGGGAGGAGACCTTGGGGCCGCCCCAGGACACGCTGGAGGAATTACATCGCCCAGCTGGCCTGGGAACGCCTCGGGGTTCCCTCGGAAGAGCTGATGAAAGTGGCTGGGGAGAGGACTGTCTGGGCTTCTTTGCTGAGGCTGCTACCCCCACGACCCGGACCCGGATAAGCGGAGGACAATGAAGACGAAGACGAAGATGAAGTATGACTAATGATAACAGCAGGAGCAGGAGGCATCGGGCAGGACCACGGCAGCAGCAAAAGCACACACGTCACACTATCTAGGCGCCGCTGTGATATAAGTTAACCTGCGAGACAGTGGAGCACAAAGGCTACAGAAAAGAAGCTGAGATAGTGACATGCAGTACAGCCGAGTTAGCGAGATGCAGTAACAGGACATGAGTGTCAGCAAAAGAGAGAGAGAGAGAGAGAGAGAGAGAGAGAGAGAGAAGGAGAGAAGGTGCCTGGTGTATTATAGGAGGTCCCCCGGCAGACTAGGCCTAAGTCAGCCTAACTAGGGGCTGGTACAAGGCAAGCCTGAACTGGCCCTAACTATAAGCTTTATCAAAAAGGAAAGTCTTAAAGGGATAGTATGACATTTTGGCAAATTCGCCTATTGCCGTAATCCCTATAGTCATATGGGTAGGTATATTACCTTTAATTGTCAGTGCCTGCAGTTCTGAGATTGGTGGAGCAGAGCTGCCCGCTGAAATGGAGGTGAATGGTACAGCCCCTTCTCTCCCTCAAAACTTATCAAATACACCATCAAATGACTCCAAAACGCTCTTGTGGACAACTTGTAGCTTAGACATTCACCACACTATGAAATAATAATGTAAGTGAGTGAGTAAGAGTAAGAGTGATTTCAAACAGCGTATGTTTAGTGCAGTTACTCCCGTCATCAAAACAACAAGTTTGTTGAGAAGAAGCCAGAATTTACAGAGGAAGACTTACAGGTTTTGGAAGAAGAGAGAGCAAGAAGAGAGGTTGAGGCTGCCGAGCAACCAGGGGCTGAGGTGAGACCCAGAGCCAGTAGTGTAAATGTGGTGCTTACTGGCCACTTTATTAGGTACACCTGTGCAATATAAATATATAGTACGCCTCAAAATAATCACTGGAACACGGGGAGAACATGCTAACTCCACAGTCATAAATCACCACAACTCCTGAAGAAACATAAACATAAAATGCTCCCTAGCAGTCTGTTTATTCCCAACAATGAGAAGTAATGCCAGTCACTTCACTATATGCTCTGGGCAAGCACTTATCCATAACATAACCACAACAACATTTGCATTTTAGCCTTATTTACCATGCTTGGGTTGTAGGCTAATGTTACTCAACATGGAGGTAACGTTACAGCAGACAGATTGCTGAGCAAAATACACAACAATCACTTACCACGTCTGCTCGTTTAGTGATGCTGACAGATGGTATGGCAGTGTCTCTCAAGAAAGGAGTTTGAACTATTCCTGAGCTTCTGCGCTCCATCCTTTCAGCGTAGTCCTCCAGTAAAAAATGGCAGGAGCACACAAACATTTTCCGGACCATTTCCACAGGCGTGTTGGGGTCGATGTCCAGCACAAATAGCCATTGTTTCATCCTGTCCGTATTACTGGTTGGAACTACGTGAAACTTCACTTTGCTCCATGTCTTCGGCTTGTTACTGCAACCTTTTACAATGCATGTGTAAACCATGATTTACGAAAACACTTGTAAACTTTCCTCAAACCTTCTGGTGTGTCCAGCTGACGATACCGCAAATGGCTACAAGCAATAACTACGGCACTGTCTCAGCTGCGCACTGTGTCAGTCTGCCCAGTGGTTTACTCAAGAAAGTAGTTCCAAATATTTGCTTCATGTGTCGTAATGTTACTTAATTATACATTATTATTTCATAGCGTGGGGAATGCGCAAGCCATGTGTTTTCCACTAGAGCGTTTTGGAGTCATTTGATGGTGTATTTGATTAGTTTTGAGAGAGAGAAGGGGCTGTACCATTCACCTCCATTTCAGCAGGCAGCTCTGCTCCACTGATCTCAGAACTGCAGGCACTGACAATTAAAGGTAATGTACCTACCCATATGACTATAGGGATTATGGCAATAGGCGAATTTGCCAAAATGTCAAACTGTCCCTTTAAGTCTAGTCTTAAACGTGGAGACGGTGTCTGTCTCCCGGACCACAACAGGAAGATGATTCCACAGGAGAGGAGCCTGATAGCTGAAGGATCTGGCTCCTGATCTACTTTTGGAGACTTTTGGGACCACAAGTAACCCTGCATTCTCAGAGCGCAGTGTTCTGGTGGGATGATATGGCACTATGAGCTCTCTAAGATATGACAGAGCCTGACCATTTAAAGCTTTGTAAGTTAGGAGAAGGATTTTAAATTCAGTTCTGGATTTTACAGGGAGCCAGTGCAGAGAAGCTAAAACAGGAGAAATATTATCTTGTTTCTTAGTTCCTGTCAGTACACGTGCCGCTGCGTTCTGGATTAGCTGGGGAGTTTTCGAAGACTTATTAGAGCTACCTGATAATAGGGAGTTACAGTAATCCAGCCTAGAGATAACAAAAGTGTGGACCAATTTTTCTGCATCTTTTTGGGTCAGGATAGGCCTAATTCTCACAATATTACGCAGATGAAAAACACAGTCCGTGAGGTTTGTTTTCAATGGGAATTAAAAGACAAATCTTGGTCAAATATTACTCCGAGGTTTCTTACGGTAGTGCTAGAGGCCAGAGCAATGCCATCCAGAGAAAACTATATCATCAGATAAAGAGTCTCTGAGTTGTTTGGGGCCAAGAACAATAACTTCAGTTTTGTCTGAATTTAACATAAGGAAATTGGTGCTCATACAGTTTTTTATGTCTTTAAGGCATTTTTGAAGTTTAGTTAATTGATTAGTTTCTTCTGGCTTTGTCGATAAATACAATTGTGTATCATCCGCATAGCAATGGAAATTTACAGAATGATTTCTAATGATGTTACCTAAGGGAAGCATATATAGAGTGAATAGGATTGGTCCGAGCACAGAACCTTGTGGAACTCCAAAACAAACTTTAGTACGTAGAGATGTATCTCTGTAGCAGAATTTGATGGTCAATTGTGTCAAATGCCGCACTAAGATCTAATAAAACAAATACAGAGATGAGTCCTTTGTCTGAAGCAATCAGAAAATCATTTGTAATTTTAACTAGTGCTGTCTCAGTGCTATAATGCACTCTAAATCCTGACTGAAATTCCTCAGATAAATTATTATCATGGAGAAAATCACACAGCTGGTCTGCGACTACTTTCTCAAGGATCTTTGAAAGAAAGGGAAGATTAGATATTGGTCTATAATTGGCTAACACCTCTGGATCCAAGGTGGACTTTTTTAGAGGAGGTTTAATTATAGCTACCTTAAAGGACTGTGGTACATAGCCGGTTAATAAAGATATATTGATCATGTCTAATATGTGAGTGTTAACTCAAGGTAAGACTTCCTTAAGTAGCCTAGTTGGGATGGGGTCTAAGAGACACGTTGATGATTTAGATGAAGAAATCATTGGGGTCAATTCTTAAAGAGAAATTGGGGAGAAGCAATCTAAATATATATTAGGTCTTACAGCTGTGTTTGAGGGCAGATTGGTTCCGTTTGAGGGCAGGAGGTCATGAATTTTGCCTCTAATAGTTAGAATAATGTCATTAACAAAGCTCATAAAACCATTACTGCTAAGGGCTAAAGGAATGCAAAGCTCAATAGAGCTGTGACTCTCAGTCAGCCTGGCTACAGACCTGAAAAGAAACCTGGGGTTGTTCTTATTTTCTTCTATTAAAGCTGAGTAATAGTTTGCTCTGGCATTGCAGAGGTCTCTCTTATATGTTTTGAGACTTTGTTCCCAGACTAAGCGATATTCTTCCAGTTTGGTTAATCGCCAATTCCTTTCAAATTTCTGCGATATTTGTTATAATTTTCGGGTTTGAGAGTTGTACCAAGGAGCGAACTTTCTTTGCTTTGTTAACTTCTTTTTAAGAGGTGCTACAGAGTTGAGTGTTGTTCGCAGCAAGCCTGCGGCGCTATCAACAAGATAATCAGTTCGGGAGAGTTTAAAGTCGGTACGGGAAACCTCTGTTACTGAAGGACATGGTATTAAATTCAATGTCGATGGAATCTTTGCCTTAAATTTTGCGACAGCACTATCTGATAAACATCTAGTACAGTAACTGTTGCTGAGTGGCGTGTAATCAAGTAGAAAGAAATCAAAAGTTATTAAATAATGATCTGATAGTGTGGAAAGACTGTAAGGTTATGAATTTCAATTCCATACGTCAGAACTAGATTGAGGGTATGGTTAAAACAGTGAGTGGGTTTATGTACACCCTGACTGAAGCCAATGGAATCTAATAATGAGATAAACGCAGTAGCCAGGGAGTCATTATCAACGTCAACATGAATGTTAAAATCACCTACAATAATAACTTTATCTGATTTAAGAACTAAACTGGATAAAAACTCTGAGAATACAGATACAAATTCAGAATACGGGCCAGGAGCATGGTACACTATAACAAATAAAAATGGCTGCAAGGTTTTCCGGGTCGGATATAAAAGACTAAGAACAAGGCTTTCAAATGAATTATAATCTAGTTTAGGTTTAGGGCTGATTAACAGCCACTGCCTTGAGGAATGTGGGTATTATTATGACTGGGAGGAGTGGATTAATTTAGACTGACATATTCATCTTGACACAGCCAGGTTTCAGTGAGGCTGAGTAAATCAATATGATTATCTGATATTAATTTGTTTACTAACAATGCTTTAGATGTTAGAGAGCTGATATTTAACAGTCCACATTTAATTCTCCTGTTTTGTCTTTCTGTCACATAAGAGGTTTTAATTTTTATTAAGTTGTTATGCACAACTCCTCTTCGTTTAATTTTAGACTAGGTGGTTGGGGGACAGACACCGTTTGTAAAAAACTATGGGCGGGTAACTGCACTAGAAGCTCAGAGAAGCGTGTAAGACTGCGACTCTGATTCCTGGTCTCAACTCTGGTTTGTCAGGGTTTTGAATTACTACTACACATGGCCAGGTTTCTAGATATGTTCCATCCATAGTGGGATGAATGCCGTCTCTCCTAATCAGACCAGGTTTTCCCCAGAAAGTTTGCCAAAAAATTATTTTGGTAAAATAATTTCCGTTGTAACTCTGTTTAGTTTTATTCCCATTTTGGTTGCTGCAGGCCAGTGGTGGTGGTACTGGTGACCTGGGTAGTGGTATCCCTCCCTTCTGTGTGCTGTGTTTCCCCTGGGATCATAGGTGATTTCACAAATTATGTGTGTGTGACTGTCACATGTGCCTGGGTGATTTATATATACATATACGTATATATATATATATATATATATATATATAGTTTTTTCAAATATTTTTGTTTGTTGGATCCCCATCCCCTCACTAGCTCCTGTCCCACCAGTAGGCCTCAGCTCCTGACTAGGTTCCCTTCCCCCCTTCTGGTATGAATGGTGTTTTGTAGTTTTTAAAAAGAACATATATAACAGATCATTGTATTTGTAGACCCCCTACGCTCGCCACATTTTGTGTTGTTTTGTTTTGTTTTTCAAGAATAAGTCAAAATGTTGAGAATAAAAGCAAATGTTAAGCATAAAGTCGAATTGTTTAGAATAAACTACTAGCGTTAGCGCATATAGCTGCCTCTGCAAAATGCCAAAATGTGTATATGAACTGGTGATGTTATACTTTCCAATCAGTGTCATCATCAAGGAAATTATTTGTCTTTTAGCGCATTAACACAGTGTGGTAATAAGTACTAAGACTTTGAAGAGATTGTGCTGAAATTACATCTGTTCAGAAGTAAAACCACACAAACTTGGAAGAGGTGGCTGCATGAGTGCAAACTAAAATAGTTGGTGATGGACAGATGCTAGGATATCGATGGTTACAGCTGTGTGCAGTTGGAGAGGATAGGCTATGTTGTATCATTTCAAGTTGAAATGCAAAAAAACCAACCCTTCCTTAGAAATAAGTCTCAACTGACTTAACTGACTTAAACAGATCACCGTATTTGTGTAAAGCAAGAAGTTGCAGATTAAGCATGCTGTATGTTTGTTGTCATTTTAATTGTGTGTGAAGATCTGAGATGACACCCTTCATTATAGAATGATTTCACTGTGGTTTAGGAGAAACATTTGCTTCTTAGTGCTTCTCTCTGAGTACTGAAACAGTGATGACACAAAATCTACAGGACAGCTACATTGCTCTGGGTGTCAAAAGAGTTACATGTGACCAGCCCCAACATCACTGTGGCCTTAAAACATGTGCAGGTGTCATTCTTGACATACAGTACGCGTGTGTGTGTGTGTGTGTGTGTGTGTGTGTGTGTGTGTGTGTGTGTGTGTGTGTGTGTGTGCTTTAACCGTGTTGTTGTATCTATTTTTCAAGCATGATTGTCTTGATTTTGTCTTTCTGTTGTTGATCTGAACTTGAACAATCAGAAAATCTTTTTAGTAATTTATCATGATTTTGGTTTCTAATAACTACTTTTCAGATTAGTAGTTGTGCTTTTATGTTATGTTTGAGATAAATGTAAGGTAAAATGACATTTATTGAATAAATAAAAAGGCAAACAGATATTTTCCTTGATAAATATCGACAAACTAGCCTCTTTCACAGTAGACATATTGTGTAAGGTTGGTATAATGCCCCTTTAGAACTTAATTTCACCTGACCAAATTTTGACATCATTTCATCAGTGTAGGAGAAAGGGCAGAAATTTTGTTTGTGCCAAGAGACTTGGGTGTGTCAAAGATTATCACAGTGGTGTGTCAGTGATTCCTGTCAAGACTGAGAAGAGGAGGTGGGGTTTTCTCTGTAGTCTGCCACTATAAAGCCTTCCTCGTGGAAGTTTCTGTAGTTGGCAAGGGCTCGAGAGAAGCTGGCAACCCATGTAGCCGGTCTCTATTCTGGGACATATGCCTGGATCACCGTGCACAAAGGTAGGAGCACTTACTGCAGGTCAAAGTCTCTAAAGTTCAGTAGGACAGTAAAATGTGACTTAACTGAATGTTTGCCAGTTGATCGAATGAACTTATATTTAAAGAAGATTATAGGTGTGAGGTTATGTTAGGTATATCATTACCTATTCTGAGTGCATTGATTGTAATGGATGATTTATTAAAATTAAATCAAATCATTGACCATAGGTATCACCATAATATGCAGCAAATTAAACAACAATTAAAATTTCTTTGATACACAATAACATATTTTTATGACTCATAATAAGCAGTGATTAAGCCTTGACGTGTTGCAGAGAGACACCTTTTCTTCTTTCCCCTCAGGATATTCAGAAGAATATCAACGGCTCCACCTCTGCTGCTTCTCCTGTCACCTTCACAGTAAGTCAGTGCTCACAGTTTAGATGCACAGTGTGGGTTAGATGCCGTGTGCATTTTGACATTTGAATAGAATTCTTTCATTAATTTTTAACCATAACCGTGGCTGCAGGAGCTCCAACTCCTGATGGCGCACCCTGAGCTGCCGTCTGAGCAGGACAGCTCCCATGAGGAAAAGAAGGAGAAGGACCCTGTGCAGCCAGGGCCCACAAAGCTGAGGAGGGCCAGGGTTCGCTTCCTCAAGATAGTCTCCTACTTTGCTGGAGACATGGAAGTGTTTGCAAAATGGATGGAAAGTAAGTCAACTCTAATTGCTCACACCACGCAGCAGTTTACTGAAGATTACATTACTATAAAATAGCAGTATACCATACTAATGTTATTCTGATAACCACTGTACCCTTGGCCAATATATATTGAATCCCTACACCCTTTGTGGAAAAAACATAGGTAGATTAGAGTTTGTTTAACAGTGAGAGTGGGTCTTACAATGTCGCTGTCAAATTACTGACGTTGTGTACATCAGTTACTCCACCCTCTGTTACGTGACTGGTATAGATAGTTACTCAAGAGTGGATTTAAATGACAGACAAGCATGTAATGTATGGTATCTGTCAAAACAATTATGTTTCACTTACACACTCATGATAGGAACTTGAAAGTGTGCCTTATGCTACAGACTACAGAGTGTTTACTCAACTATTATGTATACTAGTATACTATGTTCCCAGTGAAGTACAGTTACTTTGTTCCAGTAGAAGAACCTGTTGTACATATAAGATAAAACGTCTGTGATGTCATTATTTTATACCTGAGAAAATTCACTTGGCATATGAAGCAGCTGTCAATGCTCTCTGTCTGCTCTCTCTCTCTCTCCGCTCTCCAGAGCAGTTTTTCTTGCTGCAGTTGCTGGACTGGGTTTTACGCGGAGCTGCTCAGGTGATGTTTGTCAACAACCCCCTGAGTGGCCTCATCATTTTTGCCGGCCTCATCCTGCAGAACTATTGGTGGGCTCTCAACGGCTTTGTGGGCACACTCTTTGCCACCATTTCTGCCCTCATCCTTCAACAGAGCAGGTTTGAGCAAAGTTATGCTGCAGATAATAATACACTAAATTAGATATTACTATATATAAAGAGGGTTGGATGTGAATTGAACACTCATTTACAGTACAACATACCTTCACACTAACACTAAATGTCTTTCAGGGGTGCAATAGCTGCAGGGCTGTATGGTTACAATGGCATCCTGGTGGGTCTGCTGATGGCTGTGTTCTCCAATGCAGGAAACTGGTACTGGTATCTCCTGCTGCCCAACATCTTCATGTCCATGATGTGGTAAGAAACTAAAATGACTAATGATAAAATGATACAGTAGATTCATATCAAATAGATGATTTAACCAAAACACGACATAAAAAGGCCAATAACAGATCAGTTTACTACAGTATGACCATATAAATGCCATGAGGTCTTAGCTCTGTATTTTCCTTTGTGCTTCTGTATCCAGAATTCATTAGCCTGAATCTCAGTTAATCATTGCTTAGACACTCAGCCATAAAGCAAATCAGTGATTTAATTATGTAAGTTAAAGTAATACTTCACCCTCCAAATGACCATTTATATATCAAATATTTAACTCCTGTTACCTTGAGTTCATAAAAACATTGGACAAAGACTCCAAAAACTGAAAATTCATAAAGTCATGAAGGATCACATTTACATGAGAACATCCATGAACAAACTCTCACAGAGCTCACGCAGTATAATCCAAGTCTCATTTACTCAGCTGTTTGCTCAGTACTTCCTAAACACATACTATTTAAAACACACTACACTACAAACAAGCAGCATGTGCGGGAAAATGTGTGCGTTTAAACACATGTGCTTGCCTAGGGGTAGCACTCATCATTGTATGAGACTGTTTAAGTGACAGTCTTTTTCAAATAGTAAGGAATTTTGTCAGTCTTTGGATTCTTTGTTCACCATTGAGGCATTTGAGAAATTTTCTTCATGAATTTAACAAGACACAGGATGAATAATTGATGTTCCAAAAAATGATTTTATGGTTGAAGTATTACTTTAGGTGAAGAAAACGTGTAGACAGTGGCACAGTCCTGCTCAAAATATGCAGAAGCAACTAGACTGTGATGGGGATTGAGATACAAACACTTATACTTCAGTAACTGTGCAAGTTAAATGTGGATTAAAGCTCATCCTGGTGATGTTGCATCCTTTGTTTCAGTCCAATTGTGTCCAGCGCCCTGGCATCTATCAACAGTCGCTGGGATCTGCCGGTGTTCACTCTGCCCTTCAACATCCTGGTGTGTCTCCACATGGTTGCCACCGGACACTTTAACCACCACTTCCCTCAAGTCCTCATTCAGCCTCGCTCAGAGCTGCCCAACATCACCTGGGCTGAAATCGACGTCGCCAAGGTCAGTGACAGACTAGTATTTGTTAATGTATGTTATATAATAAACTTCTCTGTGGGCTGGTACATTCTCTGTGAACACAGTGCATGTTAGGATCAGATGCTTTTACCTATCTTCTGTTGACATTTCAAAGTTATGTAATTTAGACGTCACAGATTCATCAGCTCATTAACAAAGGTTCCTTGCGCGGTATCTGATCGTCAATATTTGTAGGAGCAATGTGCAGTTACAAGGTTACACTACATCAGTGCCTACATAAGTTTACGTTTTACAGGTGCATCAAAGCTTCCAGGACTGTAAAATGACAATCAGTCACAGCCTCTACACACTCCCACAAGAGTTCAGCAAAGGAAGCACCTGACGGTTATAAATCAGGTTGTGGATCTACAGCTATGTAACCTTCCTCTCTCTGCCTCTTTAGCTGTTCATGTCGGTGCCTGTGGGAGTTGGTCAAGTCTACGGCTGTGACAACCCTTGGACAGGAGGAATCTTCATCATCTCACTCTTCATCTCCTCCCCTATCACCTGCGCTCATGCTGTCCTGGGATCTGCTGTGGGCATGGTTTCAGGTGAGAGGACCAGACCATACCTCTGCAGGGAGCCGGATGTAAAAGTCTGGCTGCCGCAATAAACAGCGCAACTTATTTTTGCTTCCTTGCATGCTTACAGAATGAATTCAAGCCACAGTCAATTTGTTCCAACTCCATAGATGGCCCCCAAAAATCCATTAAAGGTGTAAAATAACCAAGAGGGTCATTATTTATGAGGACAATCCAAACTTAAACTGACTGTGATGATGACTGTGATGTACTATTTTGTAGGCTTGGCTCTGGCAGCGCCTTTTGGAGACATTTACTTCGGCCTCTGGGGATACAATTGCGTGTTAGCCTGCATTGCCATCGGAGGAATGTTTTACGCTCTTACCTGGCAGGTGCACCTGCTGGCCATCACATGTGGTGAGTAGATGCCCAGGAGAACACTATCTACAAAAAGGAATCTAATCCAGACAGGACAATGGCATGACATGTAACATGTGCACCACTGGCATAGAGCGTCTAGAGATTTGTAATCTGTGGTCACACTTATCACAGCACTGGCATAAGAAGTCTCATGGTAGGCTATCTCTCTTCTTCTCCTCTGCAGCTTTTTTCTGTGCATACCTCGGCTCAGCCATTGCCAATATCATGTCTGCAGTAAGTATATATTTTCTATCACTCCAATAATTAAATCAACCCATAATGAACAAAAGTTATGAACAGCAACATGATGTCTTTTTCATCTGCAGTTTGGTCTGCCAGCTTGCACTTGGCCTTTCTGTCTCTCCGCCCTCACTTTCCTCCTCTTAACCACGGGGACCAAGAGGATCTTCAAGCTGCCGCTGGCCAAAGTCACCTACCCCGAGAAGAACCTGTGCTTCTACTGGAAGATGAAGAAGCAGGAGAAAAAGGACAAGGCTGAGAAAGAGAGGAAAGAGAAAGAGGAGCAGCAGAAAGCCATTGAAGAAGAGGTGATACTGAATGAGAAAGAGCAACTGAGGCTAGAGCTTGAGAGGATGGAGGAGGGGAGAGCAGCGAGTGAAGCATCAGAGGCTGGAAACAACAAAACTCGCGCTGAAGATGAGGCACCTGGTGTAGAACAGCAGGGAACTGAAGAAGAAATCAGACAAAATGAAATAATCCAAGTCACTATTGGTGAGAATGAGAGTTAGAATGTCTAATACTGCATTTCTGCAGAAAGAGAGAAAGAGAGAGGAAACATTAGTGGAACACAAATGTATGAAAATGTAAATAAGTGTATCTGTAAATAATCTTTCAGGGTATTTGTTGTGAAAAATATATAAGTGCAGCTGATGGTTTTTACTGGATACATTTGATGATATGTAGCATTTGTTTTCTCTATGGCATCTTGTTTATATATCAAATGAATATATTTTCAAATAAATTATTTTCTAATAATAAGTCTGGTCTATGTTTGTTTGTTCATTGTTCTCTAAAAGAACTTAATAAGTAGAATATAAAATATTCTTGCATCATCTGTTGGTGTGATCAGCTACCCCACTTGTCTGAAAAACACTTGTTATTCATCATTTAGTTATAGGGCACAGTCTTTTCTCCAACATGCAAAAGAAAGAAGAATTAAAAGCAAGAAATCAAAAAATCTTCAGACAATATACATACAACTTATTTTTTTCCGGTGCTATTATTATAGTGGAGTGTGTGTTTGGACCTAAGGAGGAATGGCTGGCTTTTAAATTAAATCAAATGTAGCCCAATGCAATTCAATGTGCTGACTAATTTCTGGAGAAATATTGTTTGTTGGCTGTAAACCAACCCCACAAGCTTCAGCACAGCAAGAAATGCAAAAACTGATCTATTTTAAGTACAGAGACCATTCTTAGGTGCTTCCAGACTCAAAAAGACTACTAAGGACCTAAAGCTAATTTGGGCTTTATAATATAAATGAGATTGGTTTCAGTCACATCGGTCCTGCATACCATCAATTTACTGTCACTTACTGCTAATGAACCCTACCCAAATTTGAACCAACCGAGTTATTGAAAAATGTGAATTGCTTACATGAAATTAAACTGCTTCTTAGCATTTTCCTGGTTCCACTGTTTCCTGCTTCCTGCAGGCGACTGACATCCATTTTTCTCTCCCGTAATTCTAGACAAGCTGTTTGTGTCAAAATCTTACTCTGAGCAGCAGAGGTCCCCTCTGGCTTTATTCAATTTGGTTTATTAGTCTGAAAATTCAGGAAATGCACTCATATGCTTTCTTGCTGATAGAGGGTTATGGGCCACGCTATTTTTAACTCAAGATGACGTGCACCTCCAGTAATCGCGCTTGCTGTTACCCTGTTACCAGTCTTTATGCTAAGCTAACTGGCTCTTAGCTCTAGCTCGATGTATTCTCACACAGTGGTTTGTAGGATATCTTACAAAAAGGTACATAAAGCGGTTTGTATAATATTCATTCACTCATTTCCCATAACCACTTAACCTGTTGGGCCATGGGGGGGCTGGAGCCTATCCAAGCTGACATTGGGCGAGAAAATAACCCAAAGTTGGTTTCACATGGGACATGAATACCGGTCTTCTTGGGCAAAGTCTTGTGTTTGCTTGACCTGTCCTCCAGCCCAACCTCCTTACACTGATATTTGCTTTTTATATAGCTTCCTTCTACACTCCCGTCAGTGCACTGGTTATGTGACCGCAGCCCTCCTGCTTACGTACTTAGATAGGACCCCTAATATTGGCCAGAACATTTGCATGACGGGGGCCAGGCTGTGGTGTGTCCTTAGTCACATATAGAGCTGTTCAGTTGTAATGCAGGTTTTTTTCTCAAGTGATTTCAATCAAGCTGTTCTGATGAAAAGAGGGAACCAGCAGAGCCTGTTCTTGGCATGTTTTATACAGTGGTTTTCTGTCAAGCTGCAACGTCTGGGGCTGAAAAACGAACTAAGTGTCAAAAACTGCAGTTCCTCAAATGGTCACCTGAGGCTGGCTCCAGGGGTGAGTGACTCCCCATAGACACCCTTGTTAAAATGCCCAACTTTACAGCAGTAACAAACACGTTTACAACCCGGTACTAATAAACACTTTTGTTCTCTATTGTTACCTTCAACATCCTTGAAACCTGTCCGTGGGTGATTTTCATAACTCACCTGCTTGCTATTATTAGACTTTTATTAGACAAAAAAAAAAAAAAAATCACAAAAAGATGGCAATGGCCATTATTTTATACAGTCTATGTTTTTAGTGCATGAAGGAACTCCCATAGGTGATGGTAGCATAAAGACTGGGTTTGAGTTGAGTTTGTATTTTAGATTGTGTTTTAGGCTGCTGTAGGTTTGGAGAGGTTCAATTTTGGGTTTGCTGTGCCACAGTTTTAGCCAATGAAATAAATAACACCCTCTAATGTGCAAGAATTTGTTGGTTGTCCTTCTTTAAACTTGTTGGAGCAGCAGGCTAAGGAACAGTTACTGTATGTTGTGATAATAACATTCAAATGTGGAGGTACAGTATATGTTGGACAACTCAACTTTCCAGTTTAAAGTGTTCTCCACCTTGTCTGGTAGTAAGAAAATCAAACAATGCTTGGAGTATGACCTTTTACTGATTTTAAAAGTCATGAAGTGAATAACATCCGTTTGGTTGAGTAAAATCAGGTCAGTAAATGTGACCTTAACTATACTGCTATGCTCTATTGAATGTACAGTGCATCTGTGCATTTATGCATTTTTGCGCAACGTGCCTGCAGCATTCCAGTGCTCAATGAAGCAAGTGGTTGCTGGTACATAGTTGCGTAGTTTACTCGGCCGATGTAATCTACAGTGATGTACATGCACCAGTGATCCTCAGATCACACGTGTTGTTCAGCATATTCAAGCTTTGATTGACAGACGGCAGAGGAACCACTGGCTGTTGATTCATCAGGCTAATGCAGGTATTGTGGGCTATTGTTGCCCCAAAATAAAATTGTTCTCAGTTGTGGCTCCTTTGAAAAGCAAAGGTTAGTATATCTAGTCAAACAAACATGAAAATGCATTTGCCTGCCTTTTTCTATGCTTCTTTGGCTTCTGTGTGTGTGAGTGTGTAAAGGTCACTATGAAGAAGATGTTGATTTATACATTGTGTTGACTCCTGAGCAATAGCACCAAAAGGCTACATGTCACTAAGAGTGAAACAAATAAACTGGTTTTTGCCAGATGGGAAAAGGCACTCCATAATTTGGCACACTTAGATCATATAGAAAACTGACCTTTTAGGAGGATGAAGATCTGAAAATTGATGAGTTAGATAAGAATGAACTTTTGAATTGGCTTTAGAGTAAGTCTTGAGATGCTCATGAATATTGCCCTCACTTAAATATATCATAAATAAAAACACAAATTTGAGAAATCTGTAGGTCATAAATAGCAAGAATCTAAAGTTTCTGAAATGGAGGACCAAATGAGGTGGATGGCTCTGATTGGGTTGCTATCCGAACAAAACTTTTCTGAAGGACCAAAATTTACAATATGAAAGACAGGGATAAATTACACTGTGATTTAAAGCAAGGAAACTATTTGTGGTACTTGAGGAAAGCCCAATCAGTGCGGCAAAATGCCGCCTACTTACTTTTGTTTATACAGAATGCGCCTTTTTCGGGGCAATGGTGGGTGTGAGCAAGTAACAAAACGTGTAGCTCAGCATGTGACGTAAACAGTGACGTGGGAGGGAAGCCGCTGCAATTGTCAACTGCAGAGGCATCAAAGGGCTGAAAGACCTGGCCTTCAAAGTCACATTTGTTGTAAGCAATGGCGTGTGTAGAGAATAATGTGCTGTAGATGTGTGGTTAAGTAATCAATCACCTCTTTCTCGAGCAGCCGTCATCGCTACAATTAGTTCCTTTCATCTTTGTTGGACGGCTTCAAGGAAGTCCTCATTGATAAGGATGTCTGAGCCCTTCAGGTTTCTATCTTTATCCAGAACAGAAGGTTTGTCCTTTAACCACAGAAACCTGACCACAGTGGGTCATGGCTTTTCTGACTATGAGTGCACTCCAGCACTCTTTTCAAATTACCCAGCTATAGTTTCCTCCTGACACCTTCAATTTACTCTGAACGGTGCAGAGTTCGTGAGGTGAGATTGGCGGAGAATGTCTGAAGGATTTGACACAAGTACTTTTATTTCTTTATATCTTATTATAAAAGTAATTTAAGACCATAATGATAATTGCATCAGGTTTAGTGGTTTAATACAAAAGTGCTTTCTGAAGCTGAATGGAAGACTGTCAAGCTTTAAAGAGTGTATATGTTATTCAGGGACCAATAAGCAGGTGAGACATAAAGTCAGAAAATTTTCTACAGCTGAATAGTTTGGACCTCAGGCCCATTAAATGGCTTTCACATTGACATCTCTCTATTCTCTATCCAGGCCACCATCAGCTAGTTTTGAGTTCGGGCTTTGTTTCTTGTTTCCACACATAACTCTTATAGTATCCGTTCACTGCAATCATTAACGATAACATTGATTAACACTTTTATGTTATTTCAGATCTTAGCTCATTTGAACTGGAGGGCAGCTAGAGCACAAATACAATTCTGCCCTTGTCATAGGTGCAAGCAGGGAGGGCTGGTCATCTCCAGCATTGCACTTCAGTTAACTCACACAGTTTGGAGTCACGAGACACTTTCAGTGGTGAAAATATGTAATCTTAACATTTCTAAAATCTCGCAGGGCCCTCTTCCTCCATCCAGGAATGTGAGGTATGAAGATAGGTTTAAGAGAAGATCAGATAACCAGGTGCAGCAGAACTACCCAGAAGCTTCCAGAAATCTGCCCAATGAATCGTTTTACAAAACCGCAAAGTCTTCCCTCTACCAACCTTCAGCCAACTTTTGCCAAGTTGCCGAAAACTGCAATTCTCTAAATAGCCACTTGAGGCTGACTCCAGAAGCCAGTCAGTCCCCATGTATAAATGCCGAACTTTACAGCAGGAATAAACATGTTTACAGCCTGGTACAAAAAAATGATTTTGGTCTGTATAGCTAATTTTCCCCTTCATGACAACGGTACAGGGTGAGTTTTTATATAACTCAACCATTTACATGTTATTAAGACTTAAAGTTACGCATAATTAAGGGTGGGCTGCTTTGAATGACAGGTTGTCTCCTGATAGTGTCCTCAGCCTCAGTCAGAGCCATCCCTTGCTTCTCCACAGTGCCAGCCTCTCACCCAAAATGGTCACTTCCGGCTCCAAAAAAAATGTAATGCCGACATCAAGGCTTCCAAACAGAAGTCCATAAAACCAATGGGTGATGTCACAGTAGCTGCTTCCGTTATTTATAAAGTCTATGGTGGGGCACTAGTGCTGGAGGGGGCGCCAAAACCGCCCAATATCATCATCATCGATCATAAGTATATCTATTGTATTACCTCTCCCAGTTTAGGCCCTCTCAGTAACTTAGGGCACCCAAATGGCCCCCAGCGGCCCTAAAGGTCAGCAAGTGCAACCACCATGAGGTGAACAAACAGTGACTAGGGACAGTTTTCTGTTGAATGTGTATCATGTCAATTCCATGATAACATCGTGATTTATAGCAGCATGGCATATTTTTAACCTCATGCAGCCTTACTGGGTCAGGGTTTTGTCTTCTCAGATGAATAGTAACTTAAGATAAGACCTATTGAGCAAGAGTTAATTCTAAAACACAAGTTTCAATATATTTTATATAGAGATGATGTGCAAATTGGATTCAAAGATGGTGAGAGAATAATATGATAATTAATTTGTGGTCTCGAGGCCTGTTTAAGTCTTTAAACCAAATTCTTTTATAACCAGATTGAGATATCATCTCCACCTCTAGGTGCATTTTTAGTGCCTAGACAGTCATATGACCACCAGCTATCATAACTTTATCATGATGTGGCACCTTTTCAACAAATAATATCCAGCCACTACCGTGACAGTGTTATAACAGTTGGTATTTTTTCACCTTATGAGTCTGTGTACGTGCATGCCCTCATGGCAAATGTGGTCATGGTGACCCCCATTGTAGCGGTAACTGCCTCAAGTATTTTTGCCATGTATTTAACTATTTGTCAGTGCGATAACATTGCAACTGTGCAGTCACGAAACTTTACAGCTTTGTAGTTGAGATCACAGTGAAGACGGCCACGTGCAAGGATAGGTGTGGTCCGAACAAGGGCACCGCAAATGGGAGTGTGAGGAGGGACTAGGAAGTAGGGAAGAGGCTGCACGTGCCTGGCCCAGATTTGCTTTGAGACGTGGATCGCTGTATCACAGCTGGGGTGATCCCATTGCAAGACGGTCTCTAGTTCAGTTTGCTTTGTGCAGCCTCACAAGAAAGTTCCCTGTTTTTTCACATGTACAGTATGAACTGAAGTGCCCACTGTTTAACCCTGTTTTAAACCACCTCGCTGTCTTTATTGGGAAACGCCGAGCTCCAGAGAGTCGGGGACAAGAACAGGTGGGCGGGCTGACAGGTGTCAGATCTGTACAGAGCACCAGAACAAAAACTCCTACACACCATGGAAATTATGATAATATCATCTGAAACACAAATTGCACTCTCAGTGGTTTCTGTGACATGAGAAATACTTTATAAACTACCAGGCCTCAAGTTACCCGAGGCCACTATTTCAACACAGACTGGTTGTTCACAGTCAGTCCCTTGCATCTACATCTGGTCATTTAGGGCAGAAGAGCTCCTTCGGATTGGCCAAATATATAGACGTGCAGTTCAAGCAGTCTTTTGCAATACCTTTATTGCACCAAAGCTAAGCCTATTTTATAGGCCTCTGCTTGAAAATTGCATACCCATAATGAAATGAATATATCTCTGTGTTATATATGAAGAGTAAATGAAGATGGCACACAGCACAAATAAAACATTTTGAGGTTCGCCTAAAAAAGAAAAGAAGCATTTTTAGGATGAGTATCCCTTTGGAATGATGCAGCTGCAGCTCTAAACCTCTATCAAATCATAGTACAATATGTGAACATTAACTCTGCGAAGGTTGATTCTGATAAAGTGAAGCAGAACAATATTAGAGAGGTTTTAGTACAGAAAATTCAGGCGAGCTCTCCAAAATTACATCATGTTTGCATGTGATTTTTGTCATGTACAATCCTATATCTTTCATTTTTTGTTTCTGTAAATCCCTACTGATGTTTAGGATATACACATACAACTGTGCGTTTAGTTTTTTCCCTCTATATCCCACTCCAAACTGACCAATACACACCTACTACATTTGAAACTGAGTTTCTATCCAGAGCTTTGGAGGCCCGTATCTCCCTGACAGCTTGGCCGATTTGAGTGATTGACACCTCGTTTGATTCCATAGAGCCAATAGAATGACGCTATACCCACCAAAATGAGATTGACAGCACTGTAAGCCAATCAGAGTCAGCAGAACACGTTGTGGGGCGATGTCAGCTGCTGTGAGTGGTCATTGTTATGCTTCCCCCCGGAACCTCCGGCCGTCAAGTTTTCCGCCCAGATTCATTTGAATAACGGACAACATCCGGTAAACGGGAATGAAGTGTGATTTAATGGCAGAATGTGCTTTTCTCATCAAAACAACAAGGTAAGAGAGATATTACAAATATATTTTGGCAAAAAGATTTCTTTTGTTGTTGTTCTTTGGCCTGTAGCTCTCTGATGCTTTGGGGTAGAGTGCTTTGGCGCATATGTGTGGAAACAGCGGAGTCTCAGCTTTCATTTGAGATGAACGGCGTGTGTTTTGAATCATGTGTGGTCGAGTTAGAGCCCGAAATATACCAAGTGGGTCGGGATATCGGTTCTGTATGCAGTTGGATTTGTTGTTGTTTATTTAGTTGTTGTTTGAGCTGTGTTTGGGGCATGTAAAAATGTTTTTTACAGCCTTGTAGCCCAGGTTCTGCTGTTTAATTTGATATGCAGCATTACTCAGTGCATTGTCACACTGTGTTTGCAAAGTCGCTCTCAAAGTCCCCCAGTTGGGGGACTTTTGGGCTTAATTAAACTGACGGTAAATTTTGTGCAGCCCTAGCTCATGCTGAACTGTAACAATATCATTCATACGAGTCCAGAGCCCACAGACGTACTGTAGACAGAGAGATGTGTGGTGGTGCAGCACAGTAACTATGCAGTGTCTGGTCAAATAGGTTACGTAGGTGAGGTTATGTAATGTGAGCCATGTTTGTCTAACATGTCAGTAACATGCAGGCTATTACAAAACCAAAGAGACTTAGCCAGTCTTATCAGACGACTGGCTGAAGGGCTGCCTTTGTAAAAGTGGTTAGACGGCCAGAGGGAAAAAACCTTTGCCTCCTGGGATCAGGAATGCAGTATCATTTCATAATGAGATGTCATCCTGTTACATAAGTGTAATGACAAAACCAGCAACTCTGAAATGGCACAAACAGCCAAACTCAGCTCTTTACCAATAAAGATAACCTAATCCCATCATAAAGCTTCACACCTAAGTACTTTAAACAAAACAACATCATTACTGAGGAGAATTCTTGACTGTTACACCCAAAATTGTACAGTGGTTTTAATCACAAGGGTCAAGGCTGTACCTCCAGTCACCAGAGTGGAACATACTCACTGAACATATCCTAACATCTCCAGCTGACTCTGCTGGCTTAAAACACTAAACACCTACAGACTAGTTCTCAACAAACGTAGAAACTGAAGCAGCCACATTTCTTTTCATGTTGCTGATATATAGCCACTATTTCACAGCAAAGGAGAAAAAAAAATGCTGAAAGAGAAAAATAGAGAAAAAGTCTGAAGAGTTGAGGATGAAGGAATGTGTTGTTGTGAACCCTAAACCCAAACACTTTGAATGGTGTGAAGACAAAACCAAAGTCTATGAAGAGGACACAAGGGAGTCCAGGTGATTAATAATACCTTTAGAAATACCACCTCAATGTAACTGTTTAAAATGCAAACATGTTTTCTCGGACAGGAAGCCTTCAGCAAATTCCAGCGAGTCACCCAGCTAACCTGCTGTTCACACTTCCTCATTCAAAACACAACAGCAGTGGATCACACAGATCAATCTGAGGCTGCAGAGGCAGATGATTGTGATCGTAACCAGCTCGGCTGATAATGTCAACTTGACATTTCCATTTTGCAGGGCTGCATAGTTTAAATGGTTGTTGTGCTTTTAACAAAGAATGTGACTGAATGTGGCCAACAGTGATTTGCAGATTGTTTGATTAATTGATAGAATAGGTGTGCAACTCTTGGCCCACTGCCCTATATGTATTTAGCATCTTCTTGGTGATCAGCAGTGTGTACGTGTCCAGACCAAGTTGGACTGATATGGCCTGATAGAACAACCTAATCTGCTTTGTAACATTTCTGTCCTTTATTCTCCTGTCCTAGAATATGGATGTGTGCATAAACATGAGCTCCAGCCCTCATGATGTTCTCTGCTACCTTTTCTTCATTATCATTTCCTGTTAGCCTAAACCTTGGGCCATCACAAGTTGATAACGAGCACCCCTAACTCGGGCTGTTTTGCCTCAGGGGGCCCAAAACCCCTTTTTGGGACATGCCATGCCATGCAAAATGATGTAAATGCAAATATTAGGGCAGTACGATGGCATGAATAGTCATACAAGTATGAAATTTGGGAAGGAGTATCCTGACACAAAGGGGAGAGAAGCAAATAAGATTCAGGAGGCATGCTGCCATTTCATTTCAAAATATCACACACAACATCCCCAAAAATACAAAAAGAAGGACTGTCCGTTTGACAAATTCTCATAAAAAATTCTCATTTTTTATCACTTTGTGTTTAATATCACTGCTTCACTTGTACATAGAAAAATTCCCAAGTTGATAAGCTTTAATTTGAGCCCAAGCTGACCTCTCTGTCTTGGAAATTACACTTGCTTCGGCCTAAATTTGTCACTATACCCCAAATCAGAAAAAACAGAAATCAGCATAATTAGCATTGATTAGCATAATCACCTTTATAAACTATATTTCAGCAATAATATGTACGGTATTGGAGTGGTTTGGGGGAGTTACTAAGGATGCTGAATCCATTTCTAACATTTTCAAAATTCAAAATAGCTGTTTAAACTAGATGTTTAGCCATATTTCAACTACCCAGGGGGCTGATTTTGATTAATGTGAAGTGGATTTAGTAGTATAGTTTATTCATTGTATAGTTTAGTATACTTTATTATACTTTCACTGATGTCCCAAAACCCCACATAACCCTACATGTTTTGCTGATCTCAATGTACACATGAAGATTGTACTTTGCAGATCACCTCATGTGTGATTGTTCTGATAATGTTGTTTACTGGTGTCTGCATTCTGTAACAAAAAAGATTTATATCAGCTGACAGACGTCAACACCGCCCAGATGTAAAAATATTGAGCAAAACGTAACTAAGTGCGTATGCACAAGTACTGCACTCAACTTCAGTTTCAAAATACTGGTAGTAGAGTTTTCATTTTTGGTGAGACTTTAAACTTTTAATCCAATGAATGTCAGACGGGACATTCTATATTTAATGTGTCTTGAGTTTTGGTTCAATGAATGTGTACAGAACTCTGCTTTTTATTACATAATATTTATCTGACATCCACAGTTGCGAGTTGCTTGGGATTTTTGTGCAGAAGATATGAAGCCTGGCTATAAGTTTGTTGAGTATTTTGATCTGATTTTAATGTTAAACAGACTTACACCAACATTATGACACCTCACAAGGCTTACAGACTTGAGGATATAAATAAAACAACAGAGCTCAATCCCTCTATACAAACCACTAACTGTATATTAAGTGTGTGTTAAGGGATTACATACAAATTTAAGATTGCAAATAGTTGGGACACTCAAACAAAAGTGGTTACTCGATTTAATCCATTTTTAATCTGATAATCATTCATTAAAATAAAATAAAATGAAATGAAAAAATATTTAGATATGATATTTTTTTTTCAAAAATAGCTCCAAAAAAGGTAATTAAAAAAAAAGAAAAAAAAAAACAGTGTCTCATCATGGCTCTGTACCCCAATGCTACAATGTGCTATGAATCCTAACAAATAAAAAATAATGTTGGGTCAAAAGTCCACAAAAAATACGGTTCATGGCCCCCATTCAGGGTAAAGTAACAGAAACCATTCAGTGCATGGATGGCATCTTCCTGCTCCAAACAAACAAAGACAATATATTGGGCCAGGTGTCTGTCAGAGCTCACACAGCATAGAGCTTATTCATTTATCATGGTTTGGACTTCTTTTATTTCAATACAAAGCCCACAATTGTCTTTATACCTTGTGCACTTCAGTTAACTGGCTAAGAAAGAAAGTATGAGGGTAAAAATACTGACGCTATGATGTCTTCCAGCTGTGTGGCCCTCGGCCAAAACAAGTCTGCAAGGCACAAAACAGATTTTCTAAAACATACAAATACACGCACATAGAGGGAACAGTTTGCCACAATGAACTTTGTTCAAATACACAAATACCTGCAATTGTTTAGCATGAAACTTCCCCTTTTATAACTACACTGAATGATTTATTGTCTTTTACAGACGTGAACTTAAGTGATGGTTTCAATTATGGCTTTGAGTCACTTAAAAAGATCATTCCCACAACACACACAAAGCAATCTACATCCACATTTTATGTCATATAACATCCAAACAAATGAAAACATGAATGGGAACCAGTGAGTTTTCGGAAGAGCTTGAAAGACCTCTGGTGGTAAAACTGAGAAGCATCATGTAAAAGGCGTTCCACTGTGCAAGCATCCTCGCAGTGGGTGTGATTTAAAGGTTTTGTAGTGTAGGAAATGTTGATGAAGAGTAGTGAATGATGAAGGAGATCATAGTAATGACAAAGCAGTTAACTGCACCTGTTGCTTAAAATATAAGATGTTTGCATTGCAAGAAGTGTACTTAAGAAGAACTGTAAGGTTAAAAGTAGAGGTGTGCTTTCATCAGATTTAACAGCTATCACATTTTTCATATCATTTGTATTAGTATGTGTATGTAGTGTTCTGACGGTGACTGTCTCCTAGCAGTAAGCAAGAGAAGATAAAATTGGAAAAATTGAAAATTGAAGTGTGAGTCTATGTGCTGTTTCATTTCCTCATTTTGGAGATCATCTATAGGTCACCTGTTAGTGTGTATGTGACAGACAAGACCAGTTCTTGACCGAAAGACACATGAGGAAGTGCAAGAGTTGATGTAATGGAAGATTTGTTTGTTGAAAGCACTCAGCTATACTGTAAAAATAGCTAACACTCCCTTGTTAGTTAGAAACTCTCCTGTACTGCTGTGTGCAGGCCAGAATACTCTCTCCAAGCCTGCTCAATGAAGAGGCGCTTGATTGAAGCTCAATGAGGAGGAAGAGTTATCAATCCTCTGCTTAGATTTTTCATTTTTAGTTCTAGGTTTTGCTCCAGAGGAAATTTGGGGGTCAATTAGTGACCCTGCTGGAGGTTTTACAGGCTCTTTTGTGCAACTTTATCTAAAGCACCTCCTTTTATTGCTGCAGGCTCACCAGCATGTAGAATCTGCCACACATTGTTTTGCATCATCTTTAGTTGTCTGTCATAGACACTTTTTTTACTGTTGTATTTTTAAAGTTTTATATTGCTTTAATGGGTTTGATTGAGGTGTGTATGGTGAACGCTGCAGCAGAAAGTGAGAATATTCATATTTAATATTAAGGTTAATGATAAAATAAATGAGTCAAAAAGAGGGCAGGATTTGATAAGTATTCAGTTCTTCCTGCTCCTTTTCAGACATGAAATACTTATATTGTTTACCAGATATGTTTGCTGGGTATTCTTGTTTTGTTTTGATACTTAAATATTTTTATCTCCATTTTTATTTCTATTTATTTTCACATTTGAAATAAAAACTAACGTATTCTCTTTGCATTTCAATAAAAGAAAAAAAGAAAATCCAACATCTTCATAAAACAACTTTTATTTATATCTTATTCACATAAAGAGCAACACAGTTTTAAAAGCATCTGCAGCATTTCATCCCAGTGCATAAACAAAAAAACATCTGATTGGGTTTTTACTGCACATGTGGTACTATCCTCTCACCACATCACTGACTCAACGACTTCATCTGAACCTGGTACCTGAATGACATCAGCAATTCTCATCTCTTAAAGCTTATTGCAACTGACTTCACATGAAACAGTTACTCTCTAACTAAAATATGTTGGAACATCAAAGTCCCAGAGTCTCAATAAAGCTGAATAATTCATCTCACTGCTGGCAGCTGGAAAAAGTTTTTCACCGTAAAATGGTACGATCCACAATTAGCCAGGGCGTAAAGCATTAGATGTGTATTTAAAGGCATAATCTCAAATGCCAAATTCTTGATGAATATTTGCACTGTCTGACTGAGTGGAACAAGTCAATGGCAATACTCCTGCTACCCTTAGACAGATTCAGACTCCCAGTTTGGAATACACAAGTCTCTGTGCTGGGATCCTTTACACTGCAACAATAATCCCTAACATTCACTGGTCTCCTTGCTCCCACTCCTCCTGGCAGTTACTTCAACCAACCAGTAGGGGTCGCCATTGCAGCAACAAACACATGAGCCTTTTAAAGGTTTCCCACCTGTGCACAGGGAAGAGGTAACAGTACCAGGGATTTAACCAATGTGTGTTGCATTTGAGACACTTTTGAGGACATAAATGAGACAAATAGACTTCCAAAGATGATAAAAAGCAAAGATGAAAGTCTCATGAAGATGCAAGGGATAAAAAGGAAATAAAATCTCCCATATTTACTCAATTCTCCTGAATATTTACGACAGTGATGGAGTGGATAAGTACGCAGTACCACATAAAATAAAGCTCGGGATGAGTGTACAACTGTATTCAAATAAAATCTTGGAAACATGTTTAGACACACTCAATAAATAGATGAGCTACCCCTCATTCTCAGGAGCAACATGACCGGGTAACATTGGAGTAACTTCTAAACCTTATGTGTTTTTATTTGGCTGACGAGCAGCTTACTGGACAGATTAGTCATGCCCAATATAAATGTTCTTCTTTACACTTTGTATCTTCAATATGCACATTAGCCCTTAAAACACAAACATTCGTCAGCAAACAACCTCCCTGGGGTGGTCTCAATCAAGAAATACAGTGAAAGTATTTGACCAAGACTCTCGGTCAATTCTACGTATACATTTCCTCTTTACATTCTATATACATGACACAAAGCAAATACTAAAATATTAAAAGTCAAGATGTTTAAAACAGTACATCCAAACTCGCAGGGGTAAATGCTGTAGGGTTGAGCATATTTACATTATAATTACAAGTTTACAAGCACACCGTGTTAAAGAATGAGCGTGTGCGGCGACTGCACTGCAGGCAGAAAGCTATCAGAAAGAAACCTGGTGATCGGAGCTAAACTGGGCTTATGGAGAAAGAAACATTTGGCTCCAGCGTGCACTGTCTGCTCTCAACTAAGACACATTGGTTGATTTAAACCTGCGCTGTTGTACAGTACGCCATCTACTGTACACAGTGGGAAGGTTTTTCAGTACATTCAATTGATGGCAACACAAGTTTGGTATTTTAAGCTATCCATCAATTACCCAACCCATCTTCTAGCCAAATCATGACAAACATAGCAAAGCTTCAGGTTGCATGAGTGTCTAAGTTTCATTACACGGCAATACAAGGTTAATTTAAAGAATAGTTCCTTTCTAGGATACCTGTGATTTCAAATTCTCATCACTGAGAAATCCCTGACAGCTGCATCAACATATATCCAAAGATTTGAGATAAAGTCCGGGACTGACTGACGAAACATACAAACACAGTAATGTTGACATTCTTCGTACTTGCTCTTGTTGAAGTGGCCGTTACACAGCTCGTACAGTTGACTGCTTGAGAGCAGGCTGAGCGAAAGGAGTGTGGGTGAAGAATGACTGTCTGCTCAGGCATGAGGTTTAGATGAGAGCCACAAAGGAGAGGTTTGGTCAACAGCATAAAGTGTGAGGAGTGTGTGTTTGCATCCGACTGCTTCCTGTCAGACACATGATCAGAGCCACCCTGAGCTAGCAAATACAACTCACAGGACCAATCTCAGAAGATCTAACGCCTTGTCCACCCAGGTAGAGCACAACCTCTGGCTGTGATTAGTACTCTGGCCTGGATAAAGGGAGTTAAGAGACACTGTCTTACTATAGTGCAAACGCTGCTGTTGTCTTGACGACACACCCCTGTTGCCTGTCAGTGGGGCAGAGACTGGATGGAGCGCCTGTATTACAGCCATTTTTGGAGTACGGCCAGGTTCCTGTCCATCCAGCGCTGGTTGAGCCTGATGGTTTCCAACGCTTCCTGCACGCTCCTCATCTGAGAGCCACGTTCATTCAGACTGGAGAAGAAACTCTGAACCTGCACAACACACACACATGCTGAGGTGTTAGCCAGGTCATTCGGCATAGGACATTAAAAGAATTCTGTAAACAGTCACCATCTCCCCACAAACAAGCGCACAGACCATCAAATACGCAGCAGAATTACATGTTATTCTATTAGAAAAAAAAAAGTCCTTTTGTATACCTCTGCCAACCAGTCAGGTTGCACTTAACGTCCACGTCTGTCCACACTCATATGTGGCCATGACAGTAGACAATGCTTCAAATGCGGATGTTGCTGCAAAGGAGCTACAAATTCTATAACATGGATGCCTCACACACATCCTCGACTTGAGCACAGAGGACCTAAACAATCAGCACAGTAATGTGTCACCAATTCAGTATCTGACCAAATGTCTCCCCTTCTGTTCCTGAGTTATGATGCTGAATAATGACCAAAAAAAAGTGTTTTTGCAGGACATTATGATATCACCGTGAAGGTAGCCTTTGACCTTTCAGATATAAAATGTCATCCCTTCATCATTTTATTGCATTAGACATGTCTTTGAAATCTCCTCAGAATTAGCGATTAGGGTATGAATATTAGAGTTATGGTCAAAAAGTTGTTTTTTTGAGGTCACAGTGACCTTGACCTTTGACGACCAAAACCTAATGAGGTTATTCTTGAGTTCAAGTGGACATTTGTGCCAAATTTGAGGAAGGCATAAAAACAAACATTAAAAAACCTACTTGATTGAGGTGTGCCTGTGTGGAGAACTGAGAGGTGGCAGACTTGATGATTGTCTGGATGGCAAAGGAGCCCACAGGGAACCTACAGCCAAAAACACAGATGTTGTTTCATTTTATCATTGTATGTGAAATAATTCTGAAATTCAATCTCAGCGATAACTTGTATTGAGCCGACAGGGACTACTTACTTCTCTATGAGGCGGTCCCAGTTCTCTTGTATGAAATCCCAGGCAAACAAGTAGCCGGTGAAGCCCTTACACACAGTGCTGATGACCAAAGGCAACTCCTGCGTCTGGATCATATACCCCCTCAGACCTGCATTCAGAATCCTAGAAGGATTGTAAAAGTGTTAAATGCTCACTTTCATACAGCATCAGAATAAACTGCCTCTCAGGCCATCTGTTCATCAGTGGTACATTACAAACATGTCTCAGGACGAACAAATTAAGAAAACAAAAAACTCAATACAGACAGAGTTATGACAAGGAAAAAATGTTTTTGTTTGTTGTCTGAAATACTGGTGATTTAGTAGCTGGAGCTCTCAACTGTAATCAAAGTAACTAAGATGAGTGTAACAATTTCTGCTGACTACTTACGAATATGTACAATACAATATTATCACGATAACGATGGCACCAAAGTACTGTAAATTAAATCCTACTACAAATATCAAATATTGGAGCCAAAGAAAACTTCTAAATTATGGTGGTATCTGTGTCTTTGTTTTCTGACTTAATTTTAGAAGCATTTCCTTTTTTACACACTGCCACATTTTGGTGCTAATTTAGAGGTCACTGAAAAACTTGATTCTGCACGACATGATTTGATACTTGACCCAAACCGGCAGGTTCAAGGGAAGGTATTGGGTTTTGGTCCGGAGCTTAAAGCAACACACACACACACACACACACACACACACACAAGCACTTACCATACTATACTGCGTGCATTCTGAGTGGATGCTAGGCCCCGCAGCATTTTACGCTTCTCTGCATCATAGGTGACACGCTGGTACCAGTCGAACAATGTCTCCCAGCCCTCTTGTGATTGAGCAGCCACGTTAAATACAACTTGCTGCAGATCGCCTGGGATCCTACCGAGAACATAAAAAGATACAAATCTATTTCAGGCTAAAAGTGCACCAAAATTAAGTTTACTGCCAATGGCTCAAATGTCATTTCAATTCAATCAAGTGCCATTCTCCCGTCCCTGTCTCTAAAGAGATGTTTGGGTTGCTCCTCTCACCTTGCTGTTGTTGTCAATGTGACCCAGAAAAGAAACTCAAAAATAAACTGTGTGCTATACGTACCGAAAGGTCCCATTGGACTCGACATACTGTTTGAACAGGGCCTTGGCATGCTGAATGCATTCTTTCTGATCCAGACTACAGGCTGTCTCTAGCAGGGCTGAGCGCAGCTCCTGTTTAGACACGCTCTCCTCCTCTGTCCATGTTTGGTTTTCAATCAGAGAACCAAACAGATGCAGAATATAGGTCTGTCATATGTAAGAAAAAACATGGATACATTAGCACACAGAAACTCTACACTCATTTAAACAGTTCACAAGAATTAATGAATTTTCACAGACTTTTGATGTCAGCTTGTATTGTAGAGATGCAACTAGGGCTGGACAACGTATTGATAATATATCGATACCATGACATGAGACTAGATAGCTTCTAAGATTATTGATATTGTGAATGTGTTGTCTTTTCCTGGTTTTAAAGGCTGAATTACAGTCAAGTGATATAATTTCCTGAACGTACCAGACTGTTCTAGCTGCTCTATTATTTACCTTTACCCACTTGGTCATTATTTCCACATGACTGATGATTATTTATCAAAACTGTTGCTGTATAAATATTTTGTCTAACAATAGTCAACCCTACAATATCATCACAATAATGATATTGAGGTACTCTGTAATGAAATAATGGCGGGCGCTTTAAATTTAAGGGCTTTTGAGTAAAGTTCAAGGTTGTGTTGGAAAATTTAAGAACTTAAAAGTTGCTTATTTTGTTGTAAGACATGTTTTTTATTATCAAAGGTTAATATTTACTGCTTAAAATCTATAGTCTTTATGTTACTGTTAAACACCTTAATTCCATATCCAAAGCATAGTGACAAATTTCAACTATATAAATTTAACACTTCATACTCCACACACTCATTAAAAAAACAAATCTTACAAACAGTTGAAGATTTTCAAGGCTTAATCTGAATGAGTTTCACAAGCATGGCTCAGGACATCTTTATTCACAAAACTTGTCATTTAGATGTCTGAAAGTGTGTATGTGTGTGTGTGTGTGTGTGTGTGTGTGTGCGTGTTTGCCTACTTTCATGCGGGGCAAAAGAAGGTGCTCTTGTCTCTTCTCGAGCAGCCGGTAGATACCATTGAGCTGTAACAAGGCCTCTGTCACAGGAGAAGTCTCAGTTTCTCTGGACATGTACTTCAACAGGTTGAGGACTTCATGGAAGGTCACACGTCCCAGTCTATTTCAAGAGTTTAGACAGTGAAGGAGCAAAAAGAAAGGTGGAGAATGAAAGCTTTTTAAAAGTTGAATACAGGAATTGGAAAACACTCCTCTACCTCAGTCTCTCCTGTCCCTGAATGCAACTCAAAGAACAACTATTTATATTGTCAGCTATACCTGGAGAGAGCAAAGATGTTGTGTATGAGCGAGGCACGGTCCTCGTGTGTGAGAACACTGACATCGTTGGACAAAGCATCTATGAGAGCAGCCCAGCCCTCATCTCCGTAGTGGACGACATAGAAGCCTGTGTTTCTGTAGTTCAACTTCAGCCACTTTACACTTTCTGGAACCTTAAGAGTGCCTGAAAACACACAGAATTTCACCATCTGACACAGTACTCCAGATTCGAGACTCCTGACTTGCTGAAAGTTACTGTTTTGTGTTTTACCTGACTTGGTCTTCAGAGTGAACATTTGTCTGCACTCAGGAGCCGAACTACAGCTGTCATTAACATACGTCACTGGAATATTCCACAAGCTAAAGAGAGTGCAGATTAAAGTTAGAGTGATGGGGTTGTATGACCTGTTTGTGTGTCTGTGTGTGTGTGGTAATGTAACCCACCTGGAAGTACGCATGGCGCTGTCAGATGTGAGCAGGAAGTGCTCCTGTGTGAGGGTCACCTCATCTCCATATCGGCTTACAGTGACCAATGGGAAGCCTTTCTGCGATGTCCATGAGCTCATCATCTCTGACACATTCTGGTGCTGCGTTGAGACTTTGACCTGACAATAGGAAGAGAAATCTGTTCAGTCAAATGCATGTTCAATGGTTTTTGTTTTTTTTTTTTAGATTTTTTTCTTCTGTGAAATATATGAAAATAATTGTGGCAGTGGTCTGAAATTCAGGTGAAACAGGTTTACCTTCAAGATTACAATTTCTATAAAACCAAACTCAAAGGGGAAACTAACAGAGGCAAAAATAAACAGGACATTTAGTTTTTATACCTTTATGATAGTAATTTTCTACCATCTGTATCTACAGTATTCTGTGCTTTGACTTCCCTTCAAAGGGGAGTGAGCAAAGAGATGGGATCAATAAGTTAGAACATAATCAACTGTTATCACAAGTCATTTGCTGCCTTTTATGTTGTTAATGCAGCTCCTGAGCCAGTTCTGAGTGATCACCCATTATAGAGTGCAATGCATCACACTCTGAAAACTACACCCATCAGAGGGGAAAACAACCTGCGCTACAATATGTAACTAAGGGCTAAAATTCAAACAAAAGGCCTGTACCTCACTGAAAACTTTAGACTCCAGCATGTCAAAGGATTATTTTAGCACCCTATGTCTACCAGAGAGCAAAAGGTACATAGATAAACCCAATATTGTCAGTCTATCTTGGAGAAATTATGCCACTGAAAGTCTAGAAGTGAAATGCTTTGTTATTTTAAACAATTTGATCAAATCATCAGGTAGTTTTCATTTAACCCAACAAATATAAAAAAAACAGGCATTCCACAGCTCATAATCATAGGCTGTAAAAATAATGGACGTAGCTACTGTGACATCATCTACTGCTTTGTGGACAGAAATGACAAAGAGGAACCTTCACAAAGTCAACAAAGAGCGTTTTCCCCTCCGTTGTGGACAGGACTTAATTGCACTCTGTCTCTATATGATAACAATGAAACCAGCAAAATGCATTTGATATATCAGGGAGAGTATATTTTAGCCACATGGCTGGCTGACAGATTACAAAGGAAGTTAAACGTTAACTGTAGCCTGAGTGATAAACTACTGTACTACTCTACTGTGCTGTCAATTGAGCCAAAAAACGAAAAAAGGCGCGCACACCTGTGTCAGGCTGTTCCAGAGGTCGTCAGTGTCTGTGTTTAATCCACTGAACTGTTTCAGGTACTGAATGATGCCCTTTCTAAACTGTTGTTCCCCTGGCAGAGAGGCGTTCAGCATCAGGAGAATGGACGCACCCTGGAAGACAGAGATACAAAGCATCAGTGATCATGTCCAGATCAAAAACAGAGCACTAACTGCAGTTACAACTGAGGTTCAGGTCCAGTAGAGGAATTTCTCACAGAGATGTAAGTCCAGTGAATTAGTGAACTCTGCAACTATGTATCTATGTATATATAAATTAGAAAAGTGTACCTTCTCGTAGGAGACAGAGTCAAACATCTCTTCCACCTGTTCTGGCTTATTAACCTCAGTCGACACAGCGTGGGAGGAGTTTAGTGCGTCTTTGTCCAAGGCTCTGAAGCGTACTGCTAGGTACAAATTACCCTGCAAACAAACACAAGATTTACTGCAAAAGGTACACAGTGAGGCACACAGCTTTATCTGCTGTAAAATATATGAGGCAGATGTGAACTTACAATGTCCAGCTTGGGCAACACTGTCTGCAGCGACATGTACTGCATGTAAGTGGCAAAGCCTTCGTTGAGCCACAGGTCATTCCACCAGCTCATTGTTACCAAGTTTCCAAACCACTACAACACAACATCAGAAACAGATCAGAAACTAGCTGTAGCAGATTCACTACATCTGCTGCTTTCACAATCACACAGGCAAACACAACTACCTGATGAGCGAGCTCATGCGCTATGACAGAGGCAACAACTTGTTTTTCCAGAGGAGAGGACTGTTTGCCCACCAGCAGGCTGGTCTCTCTGAAAGTGATGAGTCCCCAGTTCTCCATGGCTCCTGCCAGGAAGTCTGGGATGGCTACCAAGTCTAAGAAAAGAGAAAGGGAGCATATGCAGGTGTGTAAAGAAAGGAGCAAAGACAAAAATTCAGAGGTGGGAATAGTGTGCAAGTGTCTGTGTATACTCACCTAGTTTTTTGAGGGGGTAGTTAATTTCAAAGAAGTCGTTGTAGAACTCCAGCAGTTTGGAGGCTGTGTCCAACGCATAGTCTGTGTATTCCTTCTTCTCCGGCACAGAATACACAGACACCTAAAACACACAGATACAGGTAGTTTATCAACAAAAACACAAACTCAAAGAATATTAAATCAAAAACTTAATTGTACCACCTGCACTGAAAGCAAAAAGGAGTCAAAAGTTGGGTGAAACCTACCAGAGTTCCTGAGACATTTCTGCTGATTGGGGTGAAATCAGCCACAATGAAGGCCACCAAGTAAGTGCTCATGTTGACACTGGTCTTTTCAAACTCATCTTGTATGAGGCCATTGGTAAGTGGTATGCTTGTAGCCTGAAACACAAACCATAATGACAAGATTACAACCAACTAATAAATACGGCACCTCAAGCAAACACACAATACATGGTCTGTTAGCTTAATTGTACCCACGCTAAGACTTTACGAGTCACAGTAGGGACAGGAATGACCCACTGCTTCCTCAAGACAAGAAGTGATATAAAATACAGAGCGAGTGACATCACATACAGAAGTGTTGTACTATATATTGTGTCTATGACACACACGACGTAATTGTTCAGCTGTAGTTGATCTTGGGGTGCAGAGAATGAATTCTGTGCACATGACAAAGACAAAACAATTTTAGGTCATAAACCCAACATTTTGCCGGTGTCGTCACAATATTGGAATTAACAAGAACTTCAATACAATACCTACAAAAACATCAATATTTGATACCTATTTCAATACCACAGGGAAAACTGACATTGAGGGCATACAATTTAAAGTTTTTATTAAAAAATCAATATAACAAGGCTATAACTTGATGATGACATTTCTTTTCTTAAACTTTCATTGGATAAATAACACACCACCATATACATAAAAAAAAGTTTACTACATAAAAAAGTTAACTTTTTTTTAATCAGAACAGTGGGCTCTGTATTTGTATTTAGTCCCTCTAACATCCAACATCATGGCACTACTTTTTGTGCAGTCTGAACAAAGGAATTAAAGTTTCCCTCACATTTAAAAATAAAAATGCTTGCAGGATTCATTAAGTGAACAAATTAGGAAAATTAAAAAATCGTAAACAAATAAAAATCAGTAGTGTTTTTGAGAACTGATTCAGTATCACAGAGCATAACATCACAGTACCCAAGCGTATCAATATTTTCTTACACCCCTACATACTAAGCCCCTGGCACTGAGTGAATGTTTAGGAAGGAGGAAACAGTGACACAGACGTGCCATGGGACTTTCAAAATAAAGGTGTGTCACTTTGCATCGATTATACTGGATACTTTAAAGCTGAAACGGTTTAGCAATCCAAATCAATGTGTCATTGCATCCCTACTGTCCATTTACATTTTTGGTATTTTCAGAAAGAATCTTTTGTTTGTGCTAAAGCCATTTAGCACACTATGTGGTGTCTTTCATGCCATGTTGTAAAAATAACCAGGACTTAATCAATGTTACAGTACCTTAGGCATGTTGGAGAGAGTCATATAGTCTGGTTTTCTGTTGATTTTAATCAGGAAGGTGGCTTTGAAAGCTGGTTCATCAAAGCAAGGAAAGGCCTTCCTAGCTGATAGTGGCTCAAACTGGGTTGCAGCTAAGACCCTGGTGACAAGAGAGAGACGAGCATAATCATGCTGAAATAACAAATTAGATAAATGCTGTGAAATCCATAAAACAGCCTCCGATACCCGTTTTTAACTGTTCCGTTATTCTTAAAGCACTGTTCTGTTAGTGTCTGGTCATGAGTTGAGCCAAAGGTCATAAGATTAGCTGCGAAAGACACATGATCGTCTCTATAAAGGCTTTATATAAAGTCCTTATACTGCAGCACATCTTTCAGCTGTTGGGAAGCACTTACAGAACAGTAAGTTAGTCAAGTGTACCTTTTGTTTCCATTTTTATCAGTGTAAGAGCTGTTGTAGAAACCATCATAGGTGTGTGAGAGGTCAGCAAAGTAATCCAGGGTCAAAACACAGTGTTGGCCTGCCTTCAAATCCTTGGGGAACTGAACAGCTATCTGCTGTCTGGGTTTGTACTCCAGTACAGTAACGTCACTGTCCTTCCCATCACCCAGCTGGAAGAGAGGAAGTTTCAGTTAACAATGGCTATGGCTCAGGTTGGTGGTTCGATCTCCTGCCACTGCAATCCACATGCTGAAGCATCCTTGGCAATACACTATGTGCAATGACTAGAAAGGTGCTATATAATTGTTGTCTATTTACCATTAAAATAGCAGATAACAATTATTTTGTTCAGGCACAAAAGACATCTTTGCATAAAGTAATGTACATCTAGGTCATGACACAGAGCCATCTGCACACAAACCCCTTCCAATCCCACCTTGAAGGTAGCTTTGGTAATGTTGAGATTGTCACTGTGCAGGACAATGCGTGTGGTGTTGTGAAGCACAGACATGGTGATGACAGTGCGGCCGGTGAAGGTCATCTTGTCGAGGTCAGGATTCAGGGTGAGGTCATAATTAAGAGGGCGTATACTGCGAGGCAGCCGGAGCTGTGCCCATGGAAATGGTTCACCGTTTGTGGAGAGAGGGTAGACTGGCTCCATTGGAGCGGTCTTGTTGGTTTTAGGACAACCCGTCTGCAGAAGGACGGAAAGTTGGGGTCAGCCAGGGAAATGGATATGAGAGAAAACTTAAAGAGGGAAATAATCTGACAAAGATATCAACAGAAAGTCATGTTTAGTTTATTTACTTTATTATTTACTTTATTAATCCCCTGAGGGGAAATTCAATGTTTTTCACTCTTGCTTGTCATTAACACACAGGTCTGAAAGACACACATGCACAAACAGGACCTATACATGCACAAAGTGGAGAGATCTCAGAGTGAGGGGGCTGCCCTTTGGTCAGGCGCACCGAGCGGTTGGGGGGTTCGGTGCCTTGCTCAAGGGCACCTCGGCAGTGAACTGGCACCTCTCCAGCCACCAGTCCACGCTCCATATTTTGGTCCGGACGGGGACTCGAACAGGCGACCCTCCGGTTCCCAACCCAAGTCCCTATGGACTGAGCTACTGCCGCCCCAATCTAGCTATCAACACATTGTCACAAAACCTACCTAAACAGAACTTCTGAATGCTTTTCTTACCTTGGTGAAGGTGCATCCAGGTAAGAAGTACAGTACCATGGTCATAGAGGCCACTATCACCAGGAATAACACACATACAACCATGGTGCGGGCAGAGGGTCGTGAACATGACCTGAGACCAAAAAGAGTTTAACATTACTTACTCTAACTGTGAAAGAGATTTGAAATTTGAACACACCTTATAATAATCATTCTGTGCACTCAGTTATTATGCAGTGAGGCAAGGCTGCACAATTTGTACAAAAAAATATTCTGTCTAATAATGGGATGGCATTTCCTGCTTACTTTTACTGCTCTGGGGATTTCCTAAACAGTATGGTTGTTTCAGATGTTTTCTCCTTACATATTTATATTGTGATTAAAACTATATTTCATATTACACTGAGGTACACCAACTCTAAATTTTCGCATCTTACTTAACATGGCTTTGCTTCTTTACTCTGCAACTTTAACCACAATGTTTCCCACAGCACTTTGAAGGTAGCTGCAGTTTCAGGAAATATTTCTCTAAAAAATCTAAGAGAAAGCTGTTCACCTAAACCACCACAGCTTCTTTTATGATTCTATGTAAATCTGTCAGAGGTGAGGTCATAGAAGAAAAAGATTTTATTGGGTCCACAGAAATTACCCATGGTGCTGTGTTTGCTAGTGTGAGTTTATTGTTTCCATCTATAGTTACTGGCTCAGTGAGGCTTTACCATCTCAAAATAGTTTTTCCAAAAATAACACAAGTTCTTCAGTGTCTATTTCATATGGAAATTTTAGAAACGTAGCTAAACATATTCACCTAAATCCAACATTTGTACATGACCAGAGGCTTTGCATATGATAACACATTATTACTTATGCAGCACTGCTTTGAGACAAAGATGCCACAAGGCATACCTTGATTTTTTATGTCAACATACCGCACAGCTTCCCAAATGACGACCTCTTTTTTTGTGCGTTACCTGGGTGGAGCCTGCCTGGTGTACGGGGAAGAGCTGGATCTGTGAGCAGAGCTACGGTTCATGAAGGACATGCCCAGCAGACGAGCTGAAGACTCGCAATCCTCCTCATCCTCGTCCATGTCGTTCTCTCCAAGGCCTCGTACAAGCAGCCGTGAGCTACGAGGCTCATACACCACCTCATCTGGGTCAAGAGCAGGAAACGTCTGCAGAGAGCAAGTACAGTACACTCTGTTATCCTGAAGTTAAGCTGTGCAGTGTTTCCCATATAATGGTAATAACTGGATTGCCTTCTAAAATAAATTAATTAGCACAGGATAACATGTCATATGTGGAGGCTGCAAGGAGACTGAGAGCAGAGACAGCAATAATGGAAAATGATGACAGAGGGGGGCTGTCAACAAAGGGCACAGATGAAAGGTAAATCATAATGACTGTAGAGTGTTAGGGGTATTTTTTTTATTAGGATCACAGCTGATGCAGAAATAAAGATCTTAACCATAAGAGATGTGAATGGGCATTGAAATTAGCAGAGGGTTTGCTGGGTATCAAACAGTGAAGGAGGAAGGGGCTTGGGTTAAACAGGAAGCCATACACATGCCTTCTTATCCAAGACACATGTTGCCTTTTTATTTTTGAGCTTCTTTTCTAAAAGGTGTGGGTGTTTCTTTACTGCTCTGAACATGTCTTGAGCGTGCATCAAACATTTGTTTTTGATTTCTAAAAGCCTAAATATTTGAACACCATGTTAATCTCTTACTTAGGTTTGTCTGTTTTCTATGTAAAGCTTTTGTTTTGTGAGGAAAAAAGCACTGTAATTAAAGCGACTGGATAAAAAAATGTCAGTCCCCAGTCCCCATAAACTAAAGGTCTGTAAGACTTTGTTTATGGGGCTTTATGATACAGTATGTCTGTACCTGACAGAAGCTAAATGGGGAAAATGGGTCACTGTAGCTCTGAAGAGCAAGATACAGCGTCGTTCTCATGCTAAAATGAAGTTCCTATTTGTAATTCTCACAATTTTGACCACAGATAGCTGCGGTAGCTGCTGCTGACAGATCTAAAATAATATAGCAACCAAAGATGTATTGAGCTGAAAGCATGCAAATGATCATCACTGGCTACCCACAAGTGTCATCCTTTCTCAAATCAACTGATCGTTATTTATACCGCTGTGATCTGTTCACACTACCAAATTTACAGATGAAAGCACTTGTGCAGGGTGGTGCAAACATGCATTCAGAGATATGCAAATTACTGAGCAGGGCTGGTCCTTAAAATGAAGGTGTGCATTGCATGCATTTTGCAAGGTGACAGAAGAATACCGGAAATGCAGTGGAGTCTTTGGCCAAATCCACAACATCAGGCTCCTCTTCAAACATGCTGTTCTCAATCATGTTCCTCGGCAGGTTGGCTCGGTCTGCAACACACGAAGGAAGAGAAATCAGATAGAGGGTTCTCAAATAGAGGAAATGAGAGAGGTGCGACAGAGAGAGAAAGCAGAATAAGAACATTTATACATTGACACACACACACAGTACTTTATGTTAACATAAATGTTATTGTGGTATTTGGAGTTTCAGAGTTTTCTGCAGGAGAGTTACGGCAACAAGCCATTTTTTAAAACAAAGGTTTGTTGTTGTCACCTTGTGTGCAGGCATCATGAAACCTTGTATAATAAAGCTCTAACTGAGTTTCCTTAGCTTCCTGTTGGTAAACCTCCTACCGCATTTCCTTCCTGGTACTCTGACCTACACAGAATTGGTTCATCACTCTGGTGAGACAGACACTTTAAAGTACTGGTGTAGTGTTGTCACGATACCAAAATCTTTGTTTCGGTATCAATACCAATATGAATTTCGATACTTTTCGATACTCTTCAGTACTTTTCCTAAGGAAAAGTCCTTTTGGATACAAACCTTTAGAACAATAAATACTAGGGGTGTAACGGTACCAAAAAAAATCATGGTTCGGTGAGTACCTCGGTATGGACGTCACGGTTTGGTAACTTAAATGTTCCACCAAGTTTGTGTTGTCTCATTTTGTCTCCCTTTGCGAGGCAGACTTTCTCTTGTCTTTTTTCACGTGCGCCAGCTGCAGATGTTGATACAGGTGTTGTCATACACACCACTTGCGCAATCTGTGCTCCAATAGGAACAAGAAAGGTGTTTGTGTGCATAAATGAGTAAAATAAATTAACTAAATTAATGAATTGAATCAATTTCAAAGTACCGGTATTTTCCAAATGCAGTATAGTACCGTTTGGAATACTCTAGTACCGCGTACTATTTTAGTACCGGTATACCATGCAACACTATACTGGTGTATTGAAATCTGTTCAGACAGAAACTTCTGCATTTCCTTCACAGTTCATTCATTCAATTGAAAAAAAGAGAAAAAGTTTGCTCAAAAACAGAGGAAAGCAAATACATTGAATATTCATCATCTGGCCTTATCACATACTACTGCCGTTTCCACATTCTAACCTGCATATTCAGCACCATGACAAGAGTTATGCCTTGTCTCACAAAATCCATGTGATTTTGTGGCAGCTGGATTCTCCCCTCAGTAATTCTCAGTAATTCTTGAAACAATCAGAGGCATGTTCAACGTCCTTAACTTAATAATAACAAAAAACACTAAGCAATGCAAGTTTCCCGTTTTGCGTCACGTTCCATTCATGCTTTTACAGGCTTGGACAATGCATTTTCAGTCTCAGTTGGTGATGGATTGGACTGGAAAGCACAGACAGTAAACACTTAGTGAATAAGCAGTGTTCACACAGAAACAATGGCACCAAACAAAGGTGAGCTTCAGCTCCCCAAAAAGAAGACAAGAGTCCAGGAAATGCACAAGGTGAATTTAGTTCCTTGTCTGTCCTGTACAGTGTTTCTGATAACAACACTGTACGGGCTGTCACTGTGTCCCTGTCTCAACCACATTGCTGTGGTATGAATTTCTATTTATAGGCTAAGCACTAAGTAGTAGGTAATGTGTAATGTGCAGAGAAGGATATGATAAAAATATGACCCATGCAAAACCTATCAACCTATAATTGTTGTAATCTAATTGTTTTACGGTTAAATGTATTTCATATAAGCACAATGACATGTTCAGATGAGAGAGGTAGTTGATGTGATGATCATCATCTAGACTACAATAAGAACACACGGCAGGCAAATGCGAACAACCAACACCTCCTGTACTTTCATCAAGCTTGTTCAGGCTATGTAAATACAGCAGCAGAGCATGTACGTTGCTGACTGCGCTCTTCCTGTTTACTCAAAACATTTCTCAACCCTACCTTGGAGTGGCAAAAATACAGTTAAATATATGCGTGCAAGGTGGCAGGTTTGACAACTAATTCAAACAGACACACTACATAGATGCAAAGTACAGAGTCACAATACCATTGCAGTTTGCTTAAAAACATACAGAAAGGAAGCATCTGCTTCATAGATATCTGATCAAAGTGTGATTATGACATGTGACTTTGGGCATTTACTACAAAGACAGAAAAAACAGGAAGTCTAACTGTGATTTGGTGATTGACTCTTCCAGGCTGAGACCTACCTCGAATAAAATAACATCCACTGAGGTGAATATAGTGTGTGCACTGGGCCCTTTGTTTGTTTTAATAAAGCCATGGACACCCTGGGACCATAGCTGAGGTTATAAAGCAGCTGGCTGCTTGAGCTGAGCTGAGCTGAGGATGACTTATCAGCTCTGCACACCAAGACAAAACATAGCTATTATCAAACCACCAGGCTTCAACTGGGCAAACAGTGCTGCTGTGTTTTAACAGACAAGTGGCACACTATGTTTGAGGCAAGACAGACATTGTTTAAGCTGTTAGAAAGTTGTTATTGGCTTTGATCAGTTAAAATAATATCATATTATTACATGAATAAACAACAAGGTTTACAAACAGCCCATCCTGCGTTGTGCTTACAGTCATGTGCAGTAAAATGTTATCATGCCTCTGCAGGACCATCAACAGACTGACACTGATTAAGTTAGCTTCTGAGAATCCCCAACTGTAAAAAAGAAACCGGTCACGTAGAAAACACAAAGGCTTGTCTTGTGTAAAGTCAGACCCACCCCTCTAAACATGTGTCCTCGGGTGAATGTCACTCCTAGTGAGCTTTCTGCTAATGTCCCGTTAGTTATTAGCTGGCCTGCTGCTGTTAGCTTGCTGTTACTGAATATACCATCTCCCTTCCTTACCTGTACTGTTACTGTCAAATGGATCCATGGTGGGATATCTCAGACAGCTCCCCGCGTCCAAAACAAGGAAACACGTTCACGGCAGCTCAACAGACGTGATGTTTTTTTTAGCTGGCCACAACCCACCGCAGGCTATCAGACGCTCACAATAAATAGCAGCCTATCCTCACTGTTGTAACGTTAGCTACGTAGTAGCTAGCTTGGAACTAGCCAACTTCTGACAAATGTAACTGACTGAAAGACATTCAGTTAGCTAGCGTTAGCTAATTTCCATAACTTTATCGCCCATAGCTTTTCAGTTGACAAAAACATTAATGCGTCGGGGTTGTTTAAAAAATCAAACCGTGCACTAAAAATACGTAAAATCTTTCAAAAATTAAATCTTACTCTAACATGCTCGGTAAACTAACGAACGAGCAAATGCCACTTTCCTTCCTCCCCGACCAGTTGTTGACAACCTCCCATCAACCTACAATACAGGCATCCTATTGGATGTTACAGACAGGGGGCGGGGCCAGGACGTATGACGCGCACACTGACACACACACACACACACACACACACACACTCGTATAATATTTACTGTACTTGTGAGAACATTGTTTTTCCCTTGCATCATAAAATGGAGGTTAATCCTAACCCCAGCCGTAAAATACTTAACCTCAAACCTTACCCTAGCCTTAAACCATTTACTTTGAATCTACAACCACGTCTGAATCCTTATAGAAATGAGTTTAATGACGAAAACCAAGCAGATAATCGCACACTTTTAACTGCACTTGTGAGGACATTTCATTGTTTTATTTTCATTCTCAGGATGCCAACCCCAATGTTGCACGTCTAACTTCAAAACTAACCTATTCATAGTTCTTACCATACAGGTTTTACAATAACACCTAGTGTTAGCCCTAAACTAAAATGTTCATGTGATGAATACCAGGCACACACAATGATTGTACATAACACAAGGATATGTTTCAGTTACAACACACACAAAGGTGCCAAGAGGTACAATGAACACTTTTATTGTCTTTTTGGTAAAGCATCCAGTTACACAGCATTTAATCTCTCTTTCAATCTCTCTCTCACTCTCTCTCTTACACACACACACACCCACACACAAACACACACACACACACACAGCGCTTCTAACACACCACTACTGCTCAGCTGGCATTTCTACCAGTAACATTATTTAGTCTAACAAAAAGATTCCCTGAAAATTTACAAAACACACTTATTCATAAAAAAACAGTCAACTCTTTAATGGTGTCAAGCGCATTACAGTTAGACACATTAAACACACATACAACTTTAAAAACTGTCTTCCTCTGCTGTCTTTCACTTCATTTGCTCAATCAGCCAGTTTCTAAGAGGCTCTCGGTTCCTCTGAAACCAGCGCACATTTTTCTGCATGTTGTCCAGGGCAACCTGAGTAGCTCTCAGCTGAGATGCCTGCTCTTTGATGGACTCAAAGAACAACTGCACCTGAGAATCAAACACACATTTACAGAAACACAAAACCACATAAGTGAAAGACAACAATTAGAATTTCTGTTCGACTACAAATGCAGCTGCGAAACAGATTACGTTTCTCAGACACAGCCATCACCCTATTACCATCACTATCACTAATATAGGCAATGCCAGCCAAAACACCAATAGCATGTTGAAATATTGGTAATTTCTAAACTGCCTTATATATTACTTAAAGATATAAGAGGGCATTTACTTCAGTGAGTTCCTCTGGAGATGAAAACTGGCCCGTGGTGCCAATGATGATGTTTCGAATGCAAGATGAGCCCAACTGGAACCTGCAAAGCAGAAGGACAACAGCGAGGACAGTCACAGATTGATAATCTGCTGTCATAATTGTAGAGTCAACTACCCATTTTGTTGCTTGTGGTATAATCAGGTCATCACTAAATCGAAAACCTGTTCCACTTGTTATTAAATGGCATGGACGCCATTAAAAAGGCAGGTCTTACTGGTTTACACAGTGCTTTTGCATCCAGCTCACACCAGCTCCATGAGTACAAAACACTTTTACAGAGGCTATATATTGGGTAGGATATTATTGTTATGTTTTACAAGAGTAAGGAAAACTGCATTTTCATAGCATTTCATAGTTCACATGGGTTGACTTATTTTACTTATTTTGTCATTCACATTATCTCCATTGTGATGCACTTACTTTTGAACCAGTGTGTCCCAGTTCTTTTTGACAAAGTTCCAGGCAAGGTGATGTCCCCGCGGGTTCCTGGCCACCATCATTATGAGACTGGAGAGGTCCTGGGATCGAATCACCTTCCCTTCAAGACCTAAGTCCAGCAGTCTGCAGCATAAACACAAAATATAACCTGAAGACAACAGCAGATGAAGTGCTCATGTGGGTTGCAGTATCATGGTATCCAGGAAGGTGCTCTTTGGTCAGGAAGTGTAGTGCATCTTGAAAAAAACAAAATCCAAGGCAACTCTTCTCTGGCGCAAAAGTTAAAACGCCTTTATTAAATGGCTAGTTCATGATGAACATTAAAATCACCAACATGTTTCGGCCATGCTCACTGGCCTTCACTGGCCTGAAGAGTTGCCTTGGATTTTGTTTTTTCCAAGATACAAAATATAACCTGCTGTATTAATGCTACATTATCTGCCATCACTTTAAGAGCCTTCACTGACAGTTATTTAGCACATTTGGAACATAGAGAAAACGTTGGCTGCAGTACAGTGACACAATACCCAATATTTGCCACATGGTGGCAGCATTAACTCTGTGTAAAATGTAAGCGGGAGCTGATGTACCTGTGTAGTTTGTCTGTGTCTTTGCTGCAGGTCAAAGCAAACAGGATTTTGCTTTTTTGTGCCGCAGACATGGAGATGTTATATGCGCGTAAGAGTGAAGCCCAGCCATGGTCATCCTGAGCTCCGACTGAAAACACCGTCTCCACCACGTCAGTTGGCAAGCTAGAGGTGCACACAAGCAGAGACATGCACATTAAGACATGACAAAATATCAAATTGTATGGTCCAGCCAAGCTCAGGGAATAGCATGCTGTTTATGTGTTTGTTGACTGATCGTGATGTGTGTTTAAATATAATTTAGACGGACGTACTTGAGTGTGCCATTGGACTGAAGCCAGTCTTTGAAGCTCTGACGTGCCCTCTCCAGACAGGGAGGGTCATCCAGGTGACAAGCCAGTGACAGGAGCTCTGACCTCAGCCGTCGCTCCGACACAGAGCCGCTGTCACTCCACGTCTGCTGGTCAATGACCGCACGGAAGAATCGCAGGATGTACGTCTGCACACAGAGAAACGTCATCTCACATGAACTTAACTGCATGTCATACCGACATTGGCATCATCATCATACTAAATGAGCACTCTTGTCTTCTTACCCCCAGATTAGTGGTTATGTCAAATTCATTCCTTTTCTCAACCATCTGATAAAAGGCCTCCAGATAGCCCAGTCCTTGGAGGAGAGGCACAGTGTGTGTCTCCAGTTGCAGGTAACCAATCAGGTCCAAGGCTTTATTGAGCGGCAGATGACCTGCCCTTTAGAGACATACAAGAATATCTAAAAGGTTAGGTGCTATTTCAGGTGGGATTAATTATTAATTAATTAAAGCTGCTTTGTGTAACTACAGAAAAAAACTACCACTGCCTGTCTTCTTGTCTCACAGAAACACACAGAGATGCTTACGTGACCAATTGAAATGCGTTGTGTATCAAGTGAGTCCTGTCTTTGTAGCTCAGAGTAGTGTGGTTTTCCCTCAGTAGTTTTACCATCTCATCCCAACCACCGTCCTCGTAATGAACCACATAATAGCCCGTCATGTCAGTGTTTACTTTCACCCAGCTGACGTCCTCTCCAATATGTATGCTGTCTACATTAGACATAAAAAGAGGATGATAAACAATATAATGGCAAAGCAAAGGTGAAGATATGCATGAATTATACTTGACACAGTCTCTCTTCCCTGTTACCTGTTTGTGTTGTCATCAGGTGTCTGTGGATAGTGCTGGAAGCATCTGTCTTGTATGTCAGAGGGATATGCCAAAGGAAACTATACAAGAAAAGAGAGCATAATTTACAAAAAAAACCTCAAGTAACTTCAAATTAAAGGTAATAGTGGGTGTGTGTATGCAAAAGCAAAAGACAGAGTTCTGTTTTTTTCATTTGCTTAAACATATTTATCCATTCAGAAGTTAAACAGTTCACACACAGGCCTGAACTGAAAGTGGCTGGCCAAAATGGCACATTTTGTTCGCACAAAACATTAAAAACATGCAAACAAGCAAATATTTCCATCAAACAAAAGAACTTAATAGTAAAACAAAAAAATGCACAGGTGTATGCTCACCCCTGTTGCAGTGTGGACCAGAGAGGGTCAGAGGGCATCACTGTCCTCAGGAACCTGTCCTGTCTCAGCAGCAGATGGGGCCCTTTCCTTCTCACAGTTACCAGTGGAATACCTTTTTGCAGAGTCCAAGTGTTCATCATGGCTGTCAGATCCAGGTGTTCCCCTGCATACAGGTACTGTAGGAGAAAACACATGCAACCACACCACATCATGAAGTCAGAAAAAAATCTTAACACAATGTAAAATGTATGCAGTAAGAGGAAATGCATGACAAGAGGTCAGTTAGTGGATGTTTATATGTTTACTCACTGCATTCTTGGCGGCCTGGCCACTACTGTAACAGTGTTTTCCAGAGATGAAGTCCTCCTCAGAGCATGTCTGGAATACAACACAAACATTTTGCAAATCACATGTACCTTACATCACAAAGGCAGCTGTTCAATTAAATTCCTATTCAGTACAGATCAACTAACTTTGAGAGACTTTAACTTGCTTGAGATTGGTAATCCATCACAATGGGCACCACGTCTGCTTTAATTTTTGTCAGTGTTTTGTTATTGATGCATGGCAGGGCAGTGTATTCTTTTGAAATCACTTACAATTGAATTACTGACCAAAGATAACATAACTTTGATGTCAATAAAAGCAGACATGATGTTCATTTTGATTAATTACCTACTTTATGGAACCTTCAAGTCTCAGCAAATTGATTTATGCAAACTGATTTATCCAAAATTAAATAAATGGTAAGCTATGACTGTTTGGATTTAAAAAACAAAATCTAAAACACTACAGTATGCATTATGAAATGCTTAGCATAAATGGAATAAATACCAGATTTCTAATATATGGACTAAAACTTAAAGACATAAAATAATTATTAATTGATGCCACAGTGAATTTAAAATTGAATGTAATTTGTGTTTGTACATTGGCTAGGCTGTCCCACAGGTCCTGATTGTGTGCATTTCTGTAGCTGTATTTGCGGAGGTATCGTACTATCCCCTGCTGGAACACATCATCTGTCAGAAAGTGTCGCAGCATGTGCAGAACACATGCTCCCTGGTGGGAGAGAAAGAAAAGCTTTATTCAGTCAGTGAGCCATGACAAGTTTTGCTGCAGGTTGGTTTCAAAGCAGTTTTAACAGTGTTAGTCATAAAAGTGAAAAAGATATATTTTCCGTTACAATATTGTTATAGAGATCCATAGTTATGCAGTCACCAGTGTGTTTAGAGGCTGTTTTCCAATAATTTCAAACATGACCAGGCCAATCAGAAGAGGGTAACATAACTACCTTTTTTTTAAATTGACTATATTTGTTTTACATATCTCTGATTATGTAGGTAATACATTTCCACAGATAACATACTCATAATGAATTTCCATTTATAGTTAAGTAACCACTTGTGACTTATGCACAACATGTGTATGAGACTGAAAGCATACTTTATCGTAGGAGATTGTGTCAAACATCTGTTTGATCTGAGTGGGGTTCTCTGCTGGGTTGGATATTGGCCGAGAGGAGTTCAGTGAATCGTAACTGACTGCTGCAAAGCAGGTGTGCAGTAGATATTCCTCCTGCAGGATTGTGCACAGAACGGAATCAGAACAGTACTCTCTCCAAGGCTTCATATTAATATATGACTATCAATCAATGATGTTGATTCTCAGATTAAACAGAACACACACCACTTTGAGGTCAGGGTAGGTGGCCTCCACTGAAATGTACTCCATGTATCTAGCAAAGCCTTCATTCAGCCAGATGTCGTTCCACCACTCCATGGTTACCAAGTTACCAAACCACTGCAGGTAAGACACATATTGAATTTTAGCATTCTGCATTTACTATCTATGTAATGATTTTATAAATGAGCATCTGAGCTATTGAAACCAAACACACACTTAGACTCCTGCAGATAAAAAGTGACACTCACCTGATGGGCAAGCTCATGGCCAATCACCATAGTTACCCAGAGTTCATCAGAAATGGAGGATGTGAGGGGATCAAAGAGAAGGCTGGTCTCTCTATAAGTGGTCAGACCCCAGTTCTCCATCGCACCAGATTCAAAGTCTGGGATGGCTATCAGATCTGAGAGAGGGAAAATACAGGTCAGAGGACAGAATGTGACGGGGTAAAGAGGGGGAAATACCAGACAATATAAAGTAGTTACAGGAAAACGAACAAACCCTGTTTAGGTAGAGGATAGTGGATGTTGAAATACTCTTCGTAGAAGTCCAGCATTTTGACAGCAACCTCCAGGGCATAGTGGGTTTGCAGCCACTTCTCAGGGGCGGCATAAATGGACACCTACAGACACACAACAGTGCATGAAAAAACAACATGTCCTTGACACACACATACACACACACACACACACACACATTCAAATATTGCCATCGAGAAAACACTAACCTGCACCCCAGATGATGTTGTTGCACTGACAGATTTGAAGTCACAGATGACAAAAGCGAAAAGGTACGTGCTCATCTTGACACTTGTGTCAAACTGGTCCTCAAGCAGGCCGTCGTTTACTTCAACCGTCTTGACCTGATGTACACAAAAGGTTAATTGTAGCCATTTTTCACACACATCTAAATATGTGTGATAACTAGCATACATGCCGCACTCACTATAGGCATGTTGGACAGAGAAATGTACTCTGGCCTCCTCCTGATCCGTACAGAGAAGTTGGCTTTGAAGCTCGGCTCATCAAAACAGGGGAACGCCATCCGAGCACTCGTGGGCTCAAAGTGAGTTGAAGCTAAAGTTCTGAAAAGAGACGTCAGCAGATACTTTTTGTTTTGTAAAGAAATTAGAAATGTAGTTGGAACCACCCTGTGTGTTTAAGATATTTTACCAAGCTTAAAGTGAAACAGTCTATCCGGTCTAACCTGGTCTCTCCGGTGCTGGTTCTGTAGGTGCTCTTATAGAAGCCATAGAAACTGTCTGCAAGTTCTGCCCCAAACTCAATGTACAGAAAATACTTTTGCCCACTGCTGAGCACCCTTGGAGAGAAGATGCCAATCTGCTCATGAGAGGGATTATGAAGAACTGGAAGAACCTGGAACAGAAGAGATGGAAAGAAGTTGGTCCCACTGTTGACACTGACCAATTTTCTAATCTGTAATAATAACTGCTTAACATTATACAACTACCCGATCAGATAGATGAGCAAAGTTCTCATCCAATATCGTGGCTTGGGAAATCTGCAAATTTTTGCTGTGTAACACAACCCAGTTTGTATTGTTCTGGACGTCAATCTGGATCTGCACTGAGCCGGTGAAACTGAGACTTGTGAGGTTTGGGTGCAGGAGGAGACGGTAGTGCAGAGGAATGATGTACCTGAGATAAAGGAACACTTATTAAATCAATGAATTGAAGACAGGGGACGGCAATTTTCTTGTTAATTTCCTGAATGTTTAAAAACAACTGTGAAGGGCACCTTGGCAGGCGAAGACGACTCCAAGGAAAAGACAGATTGTCAGAACCCAAAGGAGACTGTTCTCCTGGGGGGTGAGGAGGGCTTGATGCCTGTTGTGACCTCTCGGTGGGCTGAGAACTCACCAGAGACACATGGAACAGAGACAGCACTAACAGCCTGAACAAGCCCATTGTAGAGGAAATGTCCTTCAACCACTGATTAAAAGTAAAACAAAGCCAACCGTGTGTCAGGCTGGCAGCTAGTATTGGAATTGGTCACATCTGAAACATGAGGAGCGATGAAGGACCACCTGATGTGAGTGCTGAATGCCTGCCGGGATGATCTGTTTAGATGTCACGCAACCATAACATGGCTAGATCAAAAATGCCAGGACCTTAAACCTGAAAGACAAGAAAGCAGAATTAAGAACACAAGACATGCATCTCTAAATGGAACATTTACATAGATATGTACTGGGAATGCAAGGATGTTGCAAGGATGCTCACGTTTGAATAGATGTATTCTCCTAACGGACATCACTACTGCCAAAAAGATGCTGGCTCTACGCTTGAAACCTCCTCATGCAGTTACAAACCTCAGTGGATTAACACATACATTGCTGTAATTAATACGGAGTCATAAGTGGCGAAAGTGCTATGGCAGACAAAATCAAGGAGTTGCTGTACACTTAAGCTGACCTTTGACCTTTTGGATACAAAATGCCATCACTTTATCATTATTTCCTATCAGATATTTGTATGATGTTTTGTCATAATTAGCATAATAATTCTTGAGTTATGGGTAAAAACACAAGGTCACAGCGCCCTTGATGTTTGACCCCCAAATTCTAATAAGTTCATCGTTGAGTCCACAGAGACGTTTGCTTTGAAGAAATTCCCTCAAGGCCTTTTTGAGATATCGTGGACACGAATATTGGATGGACACATGGATGTACAAACCAAAAACGTAAAGCTTCTGGCTACAGCTATCATCGGCATGGAGGCATAAAAAAGAAGTTTAAAAATGATTTGATGGCACTAAACACCAGCCCCTCTCCAAACAGGACATGCTTTGTCACATGACAACTGCCTACATGACCATTAATGAGGAACTCTCTTTGTTATTTTATTTTCTTAGTCACTGTGTATGATGTTTATTTAGATATAGTATGAGTACTTGTCATTGTTAAAGTACTGTCATTATTTGTTATATACATTATTTGTTTTACTGTTATTACATATTTGTTCTACATTATGTTGTGTGGGCTTCAGGAAGTGTAGTTGCTACCTTGGTAGTGGCTAATGGAGATCCAAATAACTAACAAAAGTAATACCACTGTTCTCTCTATGTTGTAGTAGAGTCTTATCCAAAATGTTCACATTTATTTTTGCCTCACCACTGATGTCTTCCTTCCTCTTGCCAGGTTTATGGTTGTGGTAATACTTTCAAAGGTCACTATATTCACTATGAAACCTGGACGTAACATTTACTACCACTGTTAAATTGTTATCCTACAAATAATTATTCTGCCACAAACCTATGAAGCTACAGCTTGCAGTGTAACAAACCTGTTTCTACATACAGGGTAAAGTGTTCATGTTTGGACATTGCAGGCATCCCATACTATTGTGCTCACAATTCTGTCGAGTGGTCAGTTCAATGTGGAACACGGAGCTTTAGTTTCAGGCCCCAACAACAACACACATCAGGCTGAAGGAGACTCAAACACGTGACAAACAGCCCACATGATTTTCCATATGGACAAAGCAGGATGAGGACACAGCTATAACTGTGAGGTGACAACAGCTGCAGAAGCATAACTGCAGTTCAAATCAGGCTGCACAGGCTGTAGTTGTGCTGTAACATACTGATAATGATCAATTATAATAGTTACAACTGACTCCTTGTAACTGAATGTGAAAGATGAAGTTATAGTTAATAAATGAATGCTCATCCTGCTATAGAGGTCATGTTTTAACAGAAATCAAATAGAAATTGTCAAAAAGGTTTACCTCGGTCATTTTAGCTTCATCATCCTTCCCTCCTGTTCCTGCTGTTTAGTTTCACTTTCTCTTTTCAGCTCCCGCCCACTGCTGAAGCATAAAGTATTACTGTGTGTGTGTGTGTGTGTGTGTGTGTGTGTGTGTGTGTGTGTGTGTGTGTGTACACGCAGGTGTACCCTACAACAGTACTGTCTACTGTTCTAGGTGTGTTGATATGATCAGTTTCTTACCTCAGAGCTAACAGCCATGTGCAGGTGTTCTCCAGTTATTCAAATGACTCCTCAGTTTTTGTCCTCTTTATAAATGCAAATAAAGTTCACACGCACACACACAGACAATATGTATGTGAGAGCTAAGAGCTAATACTGTCTCCCTACCTTTCTCTCTCTCTGCTTGTGTGCGTTTGGGGTTGTTTGTTTGTATGTGTGTGGTGTGGAGGGGCTGTGGGGGGGCTCATTGTTAGTATAAGGTCACAACAATGTGACATGTCAATCTCCCATAATGCAATGCTCCTGGCAAAGCCAAACAGCATGCCCCCATTCCACATGCTCACAAATACACAAAGTGCACAAACACACACACACACACACACACATACACACACACACACACAGTCGAGGCACTGAAGCTACTCCAACAAAGCAGACATGACTGAGCCAACCAGGGGACTATTTTACCTGCCTATCATCTATTTATGGACAGGTAAGAGCTTTAAATTTAGAATGTATGATTACCATAGGATTTATATTTATTTATTATATTTATATATTTATTTACAGTCAGAAATGAATCAATAGGCAAGAAAACTTAATATTTGATGCATGACTGCTGTATTTAAGTTTAATCAGTGGCTGTTGGAAGTCATGTGAATATAAAACTATTTATATTTTTATAGCCTAAAATTAAAAATTAGCCCCAAAGAGCTTGGAAATCTATAGAACATATAATAACCTCTATCCTATAGCAGCCAACAGAGAGGAGCACTGACTCCTCATGGATTTAAAACATCCAGATCAGAGGGATTAAACAAATGACTGACAGATTTGGAGTATTATCTGACAGTAATGTTAAATGCATGTAGGATTCAATTATTAAGTGTTACACACTAATATGTAACAGTGATATTTCAATGCCCATGTTTGAAATTTTGTCCTTATAAGCAGCAGCAAACATGCCATTTTTAAACAAAAAGCCTCATATCTACATCTATTATATACATTTTCTGTGCAACATTGCATTATTTCTTCTGTTGGATCGAGCTCTCTCTGCATCTTAATTTCTGTCTTCATGTTGACCTCCATCATCCTTCAGGAGGGGTGGAGGGTGATGTGCTGGCATCTCTGGCCCCTCCGGTCCACCTGTCAGGGGAGAGGCTGGGCTTGACCCTGCTGGTCTGTATGGTGAGTGACTTCAGGAGAGGACACCTAGAGGTCAGCTGGAGGTCAGCATCAGAAGGCCACGTGTCCAGATCGCCATACAGCATCGCTGTAAACAGGAAGCATCGTGGCAGCAGCGCAGTGGCGATCATCACGGTGGCGACCGGTGACTGGCCATCGTACAGCTGCTCTGTGAGTCACAGACGACGCCACAAAGTCACCAGGAGACACCACATCAGCTCATCAGGAGGTAGGACTTCAGCTGATCATAAATTTGGTTTCTGAACATTCTACTCAAAAATATGTTATGTTTTATTGTAGACTTTTATTGTATTTTCTGTCATTTCAGATCATAAAGACGAGATCTGTGATGAATATGAACAAACAGACGGTGCGTTGTAACTATTTGCAGACAATAAAAATAAAATCCCTCTCTGATTTATAAATGTTCCTTATGTTGGTCTGTGTGGTTTGGTCCCCAGATGTTGCTGTGTGGACAAACACAGTGGTTGTCCTGGTTATGAGGCTGCTGCTCATAAAGATTATCGTCTTCAACACTTTAATGACCACTTATGCTGTTATTAAGTGGTGAGTCTATGAGTCTGTGTGGCATCAGTGAGAAAATACCCAGGTTTTTGCTTCATGGTGTAGTACAACAGTGTGATGTTTTATCTAACATAAAATATATTGTATTTCATGCTGTCTATCCTCTCAGATGGCTGGAAATGGAGAGCTTGTGATGCACCGTGACCTTGAAAAGAAAACTAACCCAGAGATGGGAACTCTTTCTTGTCTGAAGTCTGCAAAGTGAGGATTTCTGCACTGCAAGAAGTTGAGTGTCCTTGAGGTTGGCTTTATGATAATGGTTTTACACTGATCTTAAGACTGGAATCTCATGCATTAAATGGGAAATTATCCACTGTCTTGATCATGGGAGCAGCAGGTTTCAAATGCTTGTCGCGCCTTTTCTCATTGACATCCCAGGTGTTGCCGACTGTGGCAGTTGAAAGCAGATTGTGTTTGTGAGGTCAAACCCAGTATCTGATCAAAACCAAACCTCAGACAGATGGGTTATTGCACATATCGTTACACGTGTGTGTGTGTGTGTGTGTGTGTGTGTGTGTTTGGAAGATATGTGTGTATTCTGACTCTAATCTTTAATCTTGAATTGCATGTTTTATTAAAATAAGTGTGGCGAAAACTTGGTTCAAGTTACAAATAATCATAATTTTACATTTTTACTTTCTTGCTTTTTTATATTCCTGTTAAATGTGACATGAATAAACGGGAAGTAAGCGTGGACTGTTTTGACTTTATTGTTTTTTTTTTTTTAAATAAAACACTTGCACAGTTTTTTCCTCCATGTTCTTTTTTTTTTTGAGCGCCTTGAGTAACACACTGACATAGCAACGGAGCACCACTAAGTGGCAGTACAATCACATCTGACATTTTTTTAAATTATTATCCAACAGCAAGAATATGGAGCTTAACTTCCTCTACAGGACACTACGTTCATAAATAAGTTAAGTATTTCAACACTGACCAGTCACTCTTCACCAAACTGACACTCACACATGATGTAAGGGATCACATTAACAAAAACTGAGATAAAGCTGATATGGCCAACTAAAAGGGGCATAATTATACACAATGTTACATCTGAAAAAGGCTCATAGTCTTGAGGGTTGACATGTCTCACACACTGCTGAAGCATATGTCTCAGCAGACAGCGTGGTAGGGTTTGCAGTGTTTTGTTTACACCCCAGTATCTTACACGTATCCCAGTAATGAACAGCTCGTCAACTCTGGCAGTAGGAGTAAAACAGTCTACAGTAGCAACTTTAAAAACAGGAGAGAGTGTGAGGAGGAGGAGGAGGAGGAGGAGGGTGCTGGTTTGGTGGTGAGTTATGATCTCCTTTGTACATTAAAACAATACATTATCTGTCTTAGGCTCAAATTAACACAACAAAGAATACAGAGAGCAACATACATGAGCCGGTATCGTCACAGCCTCTTGGCAAAAAGGTGGGAATACCTCTGACGTGATTCCCAAGGTGTGTTCACACCAAACACGAAGCAATTTTTTTGCGCAACATGATTTCATACTAGTTGATCCTTAAACTGTAACAGATGCCACTATGCATCCACACAAACTGAAATGTTTCAACTTGAGCAAAAAATGTGCATAAAATCACTAATCATGAAAGCCATAGGTGGATTATAACACAATGGGGCCCTTGGGCTGGATGCGTAAAAAGCCCACCCACCCCCATAAAAAAAATAAAAAGGACAGGGGTTGGAGAAAAGTGAGCAAAGCCATAGGACTACATGGTAAGTTCTGAAAATATGTATTTGTTACTTGATTACAGCAATCAGTTGTGTTTTTCTAAGACCTAAGTCAGCACCAATCTAAATGTTAGCGGCCTTCCCCAGTTAGTTAGCACAGCTGTTAGCATAGCTGGCACTCCAGTGGCTGTGTTTCCGCAAGTAATCTCAGGCACAAATTCACTTTGCGTTTGTTCTGAACACAACTTTAGAGGAAATAAAACAAATCCTAGCTTGTCAACAACTGTTAAAAAAAAAGAACTGACACACACACTCGCACATATTTGAAATCAGGATTGAGGAAAAACAACAAATTCATACAGCAACAAAACAGTGCTGATGGCATTTGCTGTGACAATATTAATAATACATTCAAAAGAGAACAACTCACATTGACTGACTTAAAATGAGACGCTGAGTCAAATCAGCTACTGGAAGAATGATGCATTTTAACACAAATGGCAGCTCCTTGTATTCAACAGACTTTTACTTTAAAAGAATTAAAAAAAAACAAATTGTAGATGATCCCCAAAACTTGAGCCATTGGAGATTTTGGTGGAGAACAGTAAGTGAGAGGAAGAAACACTGATGTGGATTTGTTGGAAAAAAAAACAAAAAAAAACCAACTAAATAAAGTGCTTCTGTTCAAACAAACATCCTCTGTCTGAGGTATTAAAGAAAAATCACATCAAATGACACAAAAAAACAAACTCTACGCCATTACACTGTGCACTGAAGACAAGCTATTTACAGTTTGGAGTGTATATCCACACACTCTATTTACCCACACAGGTACATTTGTGTCATTGTCAAATGTCTTATCCAAAGATGAAGACAGATTGTGAAAGCCATCATCACATCTCCTGTGTTATTCCCCAGAGGGCTGATTCTGCCAGGTCAGATGCAGTTAGTGTTGCCAGTATCTCCTGTGCCAAAAACGCTTGTTCCCAGTAACTATCCAACCTGCTGTTCCCTCTCTACATGAGAGAAATCAGTGCTCAGTATCAGTGCTCAGCAAAAAAACTCCACAAACTCTCTCTCTAGTGCACACACACACACAAGCCTCCCAGTCCCGCTCTCACATCAACGCCATGCTCAGAGCACATAACAGGAGCACAATCAGCCGTTTGATAGGCTGACAATCAGAGTGTGAGGTGGAGATGGCAGAGCTACGGGGGTAGATCCTCCATCTATCTCTGTGTGGGTGGAGACTCTCCATGTCTTTTTGGGCGCTGTACGCTGCCACTGTGAAGTTAGCATCCCCGGTGGTCAGGAGATCAAACACACATGAGTGGAAGTAAATGTCTTGCACCTCCAGCTGCTCCCTACAGCGGTCCTTCGCCCCCTCCACACTGAAAACCTGTGTGACACCGTAGGGGGATGCTTGTGTCTGTGAGGAGTAGCTGGGCCGTCGCAGCTGCTGCAGCTGTAGGCCAAGCGCGGGAGGGGAGAGGGGCAGGGGAAGGTGCCCCGCCTGGTCGATGCGTTCTCCTCCGGGGCAACCATTCAGACAGAGCTGCAGGTCCTGGGTGGCATCGTAGGCCTGAGCCAGCTCTTCCGGGATCCGCACTGCCAGGGTCAGGTAGCGGCCCAGCTGGCGAACAATTACAGTTACACCAATGTAGCCAGCGTGCAGCTCCACATGGCGCCCCGGGCTGCGCTCAGAGATCCACAGAGCCCGGACCTTCCCAGTTGCACCTTCTGCACCAGAGGAAATGTGGATGGGGTCTCCGCTGCTCACGGTTCCATCATCAAAGGCAGCAGGGAGGTTGTCTGTGACGGCCTGGTAGACCCTCTGGTCGGTACAACCCTCATAGGGCTTGAAGATGATTGTGATCTACAGAGAGGGAGAGAGTTTGGTAACATCAGGAAAGTTCAAGACATTTAAGTTTAAGTTCAAAGAAAAACAATGACTATTATACAGTTCACAGTCACAAAGTCAACTCACGAGATACAAAACAAACACAATTTTCATCAAGCAGATGAGTAGAGCTGAAACAATGAGTCAATATACTGCAGAGCCGCAACAATTAGTTGATTAATCGATTCATTAATTAAGAGAAACAGTCGAGGGTTTGAACAAAACACAAAATGAACCACTGCCACAAATTTTTGCATGTAAACTATTGATAAAAAATGTATGCAGTGTTTTTATGAATTGATACAGTAAAACATAATATTGTGATACTTAAGTGTATTGATATTTTCCTACACCCACATCAATTAATGGAGAAAAAATGACCGGATAAATTGAAATTGAAAATGATCAATGGTTGCAGGCCTGGAGATCAGGTAAATGGTCTTTCTCTCGCTCACACACACACACACACACTCACACAAACATACACATACAAATATTAACATTCACCCATTACACAGGTTGCTGACTCTCATCACGCTACATTTGAAAATGACTAAATGACTTTTTAACAAGTTGTAATTTGACACAGCTATGCAAACATGCTGACACACGCACACACGCACACACACACACACACACACACACACACACACACACACAAAAACACACAGGGCTCAGTGGTGAGTGGAAGCAGTGGTGGATACAGGGTGTGGTGTGAGCATTACGGTTAGCACTAGCATCATAGTTCCGGTGAATGGCTGCTTTGTTCACATGACAGCCGTGAGGAATGAGGCCTGGCAGGCCATTAAGCCTGGAGGACTGTTAATGTGCGTGTGGGAGTGTGTGCGTGTGAGAGTGAGAGAGAGAGTGTGTCCCTAATAATCGTGACTAATAACTTGCCCCACCTCTGACACAAGGTCAAACCTTCAGCTCCACGGTGTAGCAACACCACTATTTGCTTAATGTGTGTGTGTTTCTGTCAGCGTGTGCATGACTAAGTGTATGCATGGGTGTGTATGTGTTTTAATAATTAAAGCTATCGACTAAGCTAGAGAGGGCAGATCATCGGGGAAATATCAACAAAGCTTCTTTAACACCACAAAGATCACCTTGTGTGGCTCGCCATCCATTTGGTGCTGCGTGTTTGTGAGTGTGTCTTTTTGTCATAAAAGGGATAAGGACCCTTAACACACACAGTGCCTCAAGCTGAGTGCAAGGAGTGCCACTTATGAGACACACACACAAGTACTTGCAAACACATGCAAGTAAACAGTGGGTCCTTTCACACGTCTCACTCCATGTTATTAGAGGTCAGACTACACGCAGCCATTAACCAAGTTAGGTTTCCAGCACTGCTACAGTCACAAGAGATAGTCACAAGATCAGGCTGCTTGTCTGAGACTCACAGGTGTGAGTCTACGGGAGCGAGAGACACACAAAACGACATAGAAAGAGGCAGAGAAGTAGAGCAACTTCGAGGTCATTACAGAACATGCTTCTCTCACACACACACACATACACACACACAAATAAATTGGATTACACCAGCTGCTCTCACTTAAGGAACTCTTCCAGCCTTAACAGCAACAAATTAGACCCCAAAAGCCCATTTCCAGTGGCGGGGAAGATACTTAGATCCTTTACTTAAGTAAAAGTACCAGTAAAAGACCTGCATTGAAAATGTTACTTAAGTAACATATTAGTAGCATATAAGAATAGCAAGGAAAATGTATTAATGTATTAAAAATTAAAGTACTTAAAAAGGACTTAAACGACTCTCAGAATAGTTACCAGTTCCTATTCAAATCAATCGACTAATCGATTCATCTGCACTCTGTCCAAAAATCTGAATTTGTAATGTAACTAGTAACTCAAGTTATCAAATAACTGTAATCAAGTACTCAAGTAAAGTAAAAGTACCTGAAATGTGTCCTTAAGTACAGTATTTGATTAAATGTTAGTTACACCACTGCTCATTTCCCTCTGCTTCCCCTTTTATGAAAATTCTCTTCTCACCTTATTGGTTGCCGTGGCACTGGAGCCAGGTACCACCGGAACATTAGTGACCTGCACCGACAGATAGTCATTATCGATGAGAGGCCACGCCCCCTCCACCTTGCAAGTCTGGAAGCTGTCCTTAAACGTCCTCAGGTGTGGGTCCCCGAACAGCCCGCAAAACAGGTAGACAGGGTGAGAGTGGCCGTGGCCGTGAGTGTGGGAGTGCGTGTGTGCATGCGCGTGGGGGTGCGTGTGGGCGTGTTGGGTGCGACTGTGGTAGTTGCAGGGCTCATGCTGGACCTCGGGGCGCGTGGGGGACGTGGGCCCATCTCTGGAGCAATTCCTCTGGCTCATGAGATCGGAGATGCCCAACACGGCTGAATGGAAGACCAGGTTCCCCCGGCAGGACTTGGCTGTCCTCTGGGTGCAGGCCGAGTATGCGCGTAAAGCCTTGCAAAACTCAGTGTGAAAGCCATCCACCGCCGGCGTCAGGTGGGAGGTCAGGGAGACGAAGTCAGTGGTGCACTTCTGGATACGGCACTGAGGGGTGGCCACCTGGCACTGACCTTGAGAGAGATGCAGAAATATTGTTAGCAAAGTGATATCATTAAAAGAAGAGTTACAGTGACCAGCTCAAACAGCCTTAGAGATTATCACACATCTGTAAATGTGGGTTTGTGCTACACTGAGAGCTGAATTTAACTGGAGGCAAGATGTGCACACAGAACTGAGGTCACTTTGAAGTTAAATCCATAATGATACCAGTCAGTTACAATCCAACCTAATAAAACTGGACAAAGAACCACCTGCTGGTTAAAGTCTTGATTAATCAGTAGTGCCGCTTTGTGAGTTTAACACACCTGAAGGGTAATAAACCAAAGAGCAGCCAGATAGGAAAGATAAAATACTTCTTTCCCACAAGGAGTGAGATAATGCAGGGAGCACATAACACATACAGTGTTAAAGAGCAAGACAACACAAGGTTCTCTATGTAGACTAACACACCACCATTTTTGCTATGACTGTGTCAGAAAAGATTAAACTCTGTGGTCATTTTTAAAGGTTTTGTATTTGTGATCCAGTGTAACTTTAGCAGAGAAAATACACAAACCAAACTGTACCTTTATCGGCAGAGGTGTGTAGGCAAGTCACATGACTTGGACTTGAGCCAGACTGGAGTCACAAATTTGATGACTTAAGAGTCAACTCCACAAAATCAAAACAAGACTTGCAACTTAAGTTGGACTTTCACACACAGACTGTAACAATAATGGACGTGGCTACTGTGACGTCACCCACTGGTTTATGGACTTCTGTTCTGAAGCCATGAGTCTGGCATTATGGCCGTCGCCATCTTGTTTTTTTGGAACCAGAAGGGACCATATCTGGGCAAGAGGCCGGCACTGTGGAGGAGCGAGGAGTGGATCTGACTGAGAAGCAGAGTACACTATCGGCAGACAGCCTGTCACTTGACGCAGCCAATGCTTAATTATGCGTAAGTTTTAACCTTAATAAAGTATAAATGGGTGAGTTATCGAAATATTCACCCCCTTTACAGCTGTCGTGAAGGGGATATTAGCTATAGAGACCAAAACCTTTTTTTGTACCAGGCTGTAAACATGTTATTTCTGCTGTAAAGTTGGCCATTTTAACACGGGGGTTAATGGGGATTTACTGGTTTCTGGAGCCAGCCTCAAGTGGACATTAGAAGAACTGCAGTTTTTGGTACTTAATGTTGGCTTCATTTTTCATTGCTTACACACCAATGACTCGTGACTTTACTTGGACTTGAGCCTTTTGACTTGAAAACACTTGATACCTTCGAATGAGTCCAAAGATTACGAAGTATGTGATTTAAAAAGTGTGCCACGAAAGAATTAATTTCCCTTCATGTTTTGAATCAGCTAATTTTTTTGCTATTCATTCCCCGCAAGTCATCACTTAATTCCTCAGATCCACTTTGTTTGAACCAATCTGACAGCATCCAATCAAGTCACAGGAGAGAACCATGAAGAACCTATGTTATGTTACAGAGCGCCAGTTGGAAAACATCAAAGATAATTCATTCATGTACAAAAACTGTGTAGTGGTCAACAAAAAATGAACTGCAGTATGCAAAATGTGCGTGTTGAAAATTATAGATGGAGATGCAACAACTTCCAATTTTGTACGACATTTGAGGTTGCACGAAGAACTGTAAGTCTAATATTAACATAGTTAGCGAGCTAATGCTGAGCTAATATTAGCTTAACAGCTAGAGAACTTTTTAACAAATTTTCTTTAACAAATAAATATAAATTTTAAAAAGCAGTCATGATTTTTGTAAATTTAATGTATAATTACTCTGTTTATAAATGTCATTACATTTGGTGGAGAGCACACTGTGACTTGTTCAGGACTCGAAACTCTAAGTGTAAGACCTGGGACTTGCCCGTCTTGACTTGGGACTTGAGAGGAAAGATTTGACTTACTTGGGACTTAAAATATAAAAGTAATGCACACCATGAATTATGATGAGGTGATCACTGGCAGTAGACTCTATAGTAGAAAACAAGTGTCACACACTTCAAGAAGGCCCAAAGGCTGACATGTCATCAAAATAAAAGACACGCACATGGAGCCAGAGTGTGTGACGCTTACTTGAGACTTGTAAAAGAACGACTTGCTCCCACCGCTGTTCATTACATATAACTTTTATACTTACTGTCACTTTAATGTTTGTTTACAGCCATGAGCAAGCTGAAATAAGGAAATGCATCCAAAAGACTGATCATTCTGTCCCTGTATACCCGTCAGGAACAAATTTCTTGGTCGGAAATTGTCCCTGATGTTTTATCAGTTGCTATATTTCTGAATGTAACAAGGGTCAAACCAGCCTTTTATATCATAGATCATCAGAGAGAGAGAGAGAGAGAGAGAGGGAGTTAGAGCCAGAGAGAGATTAGAGACCAGACCTAATGCATCAGTCACAGCGTGCTCCTATTAGATTAGACCAGAGAGGCTCTGCAGTGTATGGGCAGCTGCACACACACACACACACACACACACACACACACACACACATGCACACAAACAGCTATCTCAGAAAGAATGCTTCTGTTAAACGCACACAGTCAGTGATCATCAGATGGTGGTATGATCTCCTAATGGCCAAGCAGAGAGCAGGGAGACCGTGGTGTGCACTGAAATCAGCAGATTCCCTTAATGTCACACCATCACTTCACAACCACTGACACACACAAGCAAACAGCACATTCCAGCTCTTCTTTGCACATTTATTTGATTTTGGGGCATGACGGAGTCGGGCACCACCATTTGGGGGCAGTAGTGCTCTGAGTTTTAGTAAACCAAGGTGCAGGTACGGACCCCCACTCACACCACGCTTCAGAATCTCTCTCCTGCCTGTTAAATACTGACACCAACCCACAGACACACACACACACATACACACACACACACACACACACACACACACACACACACACATACACAGGCTGCCTTCCGTGCCAACCACCACTGTACAGACGGTCTGAGTACTGAGGACACATTGTGTCTTTGACTGGCGCACCAACAGCCTCCCTCTTTCCCTCCTATCTGCCCTGCAGTACCTAAATACCCAATCTAATCAGAGTGGGTTTATTCTCTTTCGGAGGGGTATCAGAATCATGAGCTGCTCTAAAAACACACAAAAGCACTCATTCACTGACATTTTCCCAGCAGGGTGACGTAAAAGAGAAGAGAGACGACGCTGTAACTGAAGGACTCGGGTTCAAACCACTGACTTTTATAAAAGGTTAAAACCTCTCTGATGACAAGCATCTGCTGAAGTTTCACGCCCCTGCTGCAAAGAAAGTGGATTTTCATGTGCTAATTAACAATATTAAAGCACAATTTTCCATATTCTTGCTCCTCAAGGCTTCCAGTGATCTCCCTCTTTGTGAAGCTGTCCTCCTAAGCGTCCTTTCTAAGCACGCGCAGCTGTACTTTCAAAAGAAAATCCAATCTATGCATATAAATAAGCAATTTGTGGTACGTCGAGTCGATGTGATGAATACTGAATTGACTTGAAAATATAGTTAAGAAGAGAATAAAGAACTCCTCGTGTAAGGAGCTGAAGCCGTTCAACACGTCCAGAGCTTGGTTTGTTTCATCCCCTGGGGTGAGTATCTAATATAGACACAATAAAACAACCAGCAATGCCCACAGCACTCCTTCCATGTCCTACCACAATATTAACCACTCTTTTTCACTCCCAACCCCCCTCCCAGGTCTCATCTCGTCTTTTCTCTCAAGCCTCATCTGTTGTTAGATTTTTTTTTCCAGCTCAAATCATTTCCCTCCATCAGCACTCCTCTGATATTATATTCTGTTTTCAGCCCTCAGCCCTCTCAGTCTGATTCCCTGGCCGGCCTCTTTCCCCCGCATCCTGAGGCACCCTCTCCACCATCAGACAGAGGTCAAAAGATCCCCCAGCTGAATCTCTCCGGCTCAGTTTAGCGATTCTTTGTCTCCCCATCCAACAGCCTCCAACTTCTCTGATCTCCGGAGATCAGAAAAGGATCTACTGGGATCATCTCTCAGCCGAGGGAATGGCTTGTGAAGTGCTTATTGATCACCTTGTTGTGTGCACTCTCTCTCACACACACACACACACACACACACACACACACACACACACACACACACACTGAGCTCAAATCACACAAACAGCTCCTCCAAGCTTAGAGATACAAAGCTTTACAGGAGCTCACTACAGCGTGCACTCCTTCTCTCTCTCGACCAGACACTCAGGAGTGCGAGCAACAACTCAGACATTCCTGCCTCAACGTCTAAACAGACACACGAGGCTGACGGCCGAGGCGACAAAGAAATATGTCTAAATGCCTTCAAATGTACAAGTTATAATAAACAAAACAACAACACACTAAAATAATACACATTCTTTCCAGGTGACGCACGTGTAGCAGAAGGTGCCAAGAGGGTCTTTAATGTGAAGTGGGTCTTTCTGTTCCCACCAGGCTGCGTGCAGAGGCGGTTTTGTCCCGCTGCCTGAGCTGTGTTAAACTAATTACTGGAGGTGTGACTGCTCAACAGACAGCCGCCACAACAGCCGACCCCCTGCACACACAGCAACACACACAGACTCTGCCCCCCAAAAAAGCTGGTTCCTGGAAAGAGGACATTATACAGCTTTTTGCAGCATATGAATAATGCATCTGTGATGATGAATTTAAAACCAACAAGCAATGTTAGAAGATCATGACCTCCGCAGAGAAGGGATCATGCTATGTTTCAGTCTTGTTAACCTTTGGCTTTCAGTGAACAGACTTTTCTTTTGTTTAATTCTTTAGTTTTCCTCTTCTGTCCAGCATGCGGCACAGACTGTGAGGTTTAAGTTTTTAAGCATTTGGTGATTATTACAGGATGAACAAGCACAAATTCTGACACACTGATGTTCAGAGAAGCTTTTTCCTTTACATTGTGCAACTTTAATCACTTTAATACTATCTATTAGGATTCATTTTACTAATTTGCACCATGCAACTGAGCATTAACTGTGCTCCCCAATATGTTTAGTCAGATTTACAACACAGGACAGCCCTGATCTTAACTTTTCATGATCAGATTTACACTCGGATAGACTGTTTCAGGATTGCTCTGAGTAAAGGAGAGATAGTCACCCTCTCTTCCCTTCTCTTCCCCTCCTCCACGAGCTATTAAGGGGCAGACAGGAGAATGACGGCCCAGGAGAGAGGAGGAGAAACTCGATCCGTGCTCAGACTGCTGCACTGCCGCTGGAGAGAGAGCCATTGTCAGGCAACACTGCGCCCTACACAAGGATCGGCCACGCAATGATTACAAACAATTAATAACTAATAATTAACTATCTGATCGCGATGAACTGCAAATGACTGAAAATAAATGTTGTCACTGTGGTTGTAGTTTGTGCAGCGCGCAGCAATTAGTGCGAAATTGGATAACAAAGTGCGTGAAATCACAGATTAGTTGGGAGCGTGACCGAGAGGCACACTAGTTGTTGCAGTGTTGGAGTGTAGTTAGTTACCTATGTGAGCACCGCAGCAGAGAGCGATGATCAGCAGCAGCAGTGGCCGGAAGCGGCGCACCAGAGACGGGGAGGCGAGGCGCTCAGCCCCGCGGCAACAGCATCCGGCTCTGCCCATCCCCGTCCATGCAGGGCCAGGAGGGGAGAGTGGACAGACCTCCAGAGGGCGAGGAGGGGTGGTGTCCAGGCCTTCTCACTTCTTCTTTTTCTTCTTCTTCTTCTTCCTCTTCTTCCTCACTCTTCTCTCCTTCCTCTCCTCCTCGGGTGCGCAGGGGCATTAAAACACAGCTGCTCCGCGGAATGCAGGGCGGAGGGGGGTTGAAAGGCAAAGAGAGGAGGAAAACAAAGTGCAAGGAGAAGTCACTCCAACGACACTTTTACTTTCCCCCCTGTATAAATCCACACCCCCCACGTGATTTTAAGTGCGCTCCCTCCGCGGTTGGACTTTCGCCTTGATTGTGATCACTCTGTGCTCTCCGCTCTCGTCCCCAAACACGCACAATCACATCTCTCCTTTCCCCACCAGGCCGGGGTTTCTCCTCCACTCCTCCCCTTTCACTTTCTCCTCCTCCTCCTCTGCTCCTCCAACAAATCAATAGAGAATCAACCAAACCCTGCTGGCGGAAAACCCGCCTCCCACAACCCTCTCTCTCTCCCTCTCTCCCAGTCCACAAAATAATGAAGAGGTCGGAGATAAAAGTTGTAAAACGCTGGTAAGATGCCATTAAATCACTGTGTATACCGAGGAGAATAATGGGTTTCCGATGTAGTGCTGCCAAGGTAATTTATTTGGCAGAGTGAAAGCTGATCAAAACAAACCACAGCTTCCTAGAGATCACCAGATTTCTGAGTGCTCCTTTTTTTCTTTCCTATTCAGTAATAATTGTAGGCCTACCAATAATAATAATAATAATAATAATAATAATAATAATAATAATAATAATTCCTTTACCCGAACTACAGAAGGAAACATATCTAGCTGCCTGAGAAAGCAGCTGTGATAAACAAAAGGTTGCGGTGAGAACCAGCGGTTGATATGTAAATTCATTTTACGACCTGCAACAGTTTTTTTTTACAGTGGCATTAATTCAAAGACAGATACACACACACTGTCACGAATCATTTTCTTGGGAACTTGTTTGTCAGAGAGAAATAAATTACAGAATATCTACATCATCCAAAATACAGAACAATATAATCATGTTTTAAGAGAGTGAGTAGGTCAAAAACAAAGCGGAAAAAATATTTAAAAAGCAAAAAAAAAAAAAAAAAAAAAAAAATGGTACTGAAAACAAAGATGAATATTTAATATTAATCCCATACTCTTTACATATTTTAGCACCCATGATACTGTGTTGAATAAACATTAAATGCTTGACTTAACGAAATGAATGAATAGAATGAATTAGATATTATTCTATAATCTGCTTGATAATCTGAGAGTATTCTAAACAATAATAAAACTTAATATTTTGAAAATGGCTACCACTTATAAATAGTAAAAATCCTATATTGTAGTAGGCTATTTACTTACCAAGGCCTTCTTGTTTGTTCTTCTTGTTGGTTCTATATTTCTCTATATTCTCTCTATATGCAAAGGCAAGTCAGCACAACTTTATAGATTCAAGTTGAGCCAACTTTAACCTTTGTAAATAGTTGTCTCAACATGAATCCATGTGTTCATTCAGTAAGTATATTGCAAGGTTTTAACTGCACAATGCAATGTGTTGTCTCAACTTATTCTGATATAAAAAGTTGGTCCAACACTACAAAATGTATCAGCTCAACATTATTCAAGTTGCCTTTTTTCCAAAATCATATATCAAATATTATAAGGTCATCATTCTACCACCTGAGATATGTATCGAAAGTAAAAAAAAAAGATTCAGATCACAAACCGCTTCAGATACTGCGGTGCTCTATTCACTGGATTATCAAAATATTTAATAGAAATGCTTCAACTCAGCTCCTCTGTATATTACTGACCTGTTCATTGACTAAACCCCCCATCAGACCACTCAGATCTTCAGGCAGTATGTAATATTTTTTTCGGTTGTGACCAGAATAAGATCAGGAGCTTGTAAAGGTGCTTTAGATTACTGTGGACCTGCTTGCTGGAGTGCTTTAACTGATGAGCTGTAATCATCTATAAGAACTGTATCTACACTTAAAGCTTGTTTAAAAACCTTCCTGTTTTCTCAGACCTATGAACAGTTTTTAAACAGTGTGGGCGTGTATTAAGGTTATGGGAGTGTATTCATAGATGTTTCATTGTTATGTCATTGCATGGCATATACTTGATGATTTATATGTTCCTTTTTTAAAAATGTAAAGCATATTGGATTTCTGTTAAATGAAATGTGCTCTACAAATAAAGCTGTCATGCCTGTTATTCCAGAGCTGATCAGAAAACATGATTTATGATTGGCTGTATGGTGAGGAAGACTTTAAGCTTTTTTCTGTAATGCAATCCAGCATTATATGTACATATAAAACAGTTCTTACACTGTTTTCTGCAAAACAAACCAACACAACTATAAGAACTGCATTATTTTAGTGAAAATTAAACACATTTCTGTATTTATTTTAGAAGTCATAATGCAAATTTTGAGCTTGAAAAAAAAACTACAACCTGAGGAGTTTCTCTTGGCACTCGTCATAGCTTTTAATGCAGGACGAGTTCTTCTCACCGCTGTGATTTTAATCTGCTTCACGGAGCCTTTGATTTCTTTGATCCACTGACCAAATGAGCTGCAAATACTTTGTGGGAGAAATGTTATTAATTGGCTGGTATGTTCTCTATTGCACGGCTAACTCCATGTTTGATTTCTCGTTTTATGTTTTCTGATGAAACCCTGTAGGACATATAAACATCACACTTTTAACTTAATTCCAAATAATTATGTTGCACTTGGAAGGAGCTGCATACCAACTTTCCCTCTGTGGATTTCATAAGATAAGTTTGTTTCTCCGCTTACTTTATTGGGAAAAAAAAAAAGCCCACAATAGAGAACAGAAACAGAACACAATGTGAAAGGAGCAACTCTGTGACAGGAAGCAGTCCAAACATAACACACATGCAGTTCAAACTATAACAGCAGTATATCTGTACAGTTAAAAGAACAAAACTGCAGAAGGCACAAGGTGAGCCAACAATGTAAACACCCTCAAGAGATAATGACAAGACACTGCCAATAATGTAAAACAGCCTGTACCCTTGCTATCGCTATTGTTCCCTCCACCTACAGCTATAATTCATAAATGAATAACTTCACACCCACTTTCTGGAAGCTGTTGAAATGCATTTAAACTTTTTATTGCAAAGAAGTTGAACCTAATTCCAAACTGCCTTTTCTCCTCTCAAGGTTATATAGTTGGGCAGGCTTCAAAGAAAGCACCAACGCATCTACAATTGTAGATAATTTTTAATGTGCATATTTACAGTGTCTCTGCTCTTTTAATGCTCAGTTTGTATCCTGTCAAGAAAGTGTGTTGAAAGTGTGCATGTGTGTGTGCAGAGCTATAATCCTCTTCTGCAGTCTGCCAGAGTGTGCCACCCTGGCTTAACTTGTTTGCAAGTGTACAGTATGTGCATACTATATGTGTGTGTGAGTGTGTGTCTCCTTAACCGTGACTGCTATGCAGCAAACAGAGCTTCTCTGTGGCTTATATTTTATGTGCTGTGTGTCATAGCCGGATAGTTTCACCCTAACATGACTCAACCACAGTATGTACACTCACATCACTGCTGGCCATAAGTTTAGTCATGGCCACTCGTTCCCAGCTGATTGTGTCAGTAAAATAAACACACACAGTCACTATAAAGCTCATGAGGATTTGACAGTAAGTGTGGCCAGAGGAGATGATGTGTGCAACTCAAACAGGCTCTGATATTAGATTATATTAGCTTCCTGTTTGTGCCAGAAGCCTCTGATCTCACCACTGAGGAAGTCTGTGTGTGCCTGTGTGTCCGTGAGTCAGGAAATCTGGTCAGATGTTGAATTGTAGTGTATATATGTGTATTTGTACAGTGTGAATAAAGTTTGTACCTTAAGAGTAGGCCTTAAGGAAGTAAACAAACAGACAGGTGACATATTAAAGGAAAGTTTTGAAGGAAGTTTTACAGGGACAGTTCAACCAAAGTCAAAACCGAAGTCAAAAATACATATTTTTCCTCTTACTTGTAGTGTTATTTATCTGTCTAAATTGTTTTGGTGTGAGCTGCTGAGTGTTGGAGATATCAGCCAGATGTCTACCTCTCTAATGTAATGAAACTAGGTGGCACCCGGCTTGTGGTGTTCAAATCACCAAAAAATACAGCCATTCTTCAGGGCGCAATGTGTTTCAGATCTTTCGCCTTCACATCGCTGTAACACTCAGAGGGGGCATGACAATTCGTCAGTATTGACCTGGGATAAGAATGTGTTGTCAGAATTAAACAGTAATGTCTCTTTCTAGAAATTATGCCTCGCTCACTCAAGATAATCCAAAGATCTTGTTGTGAGCAGTTTCATGGATTAACTATTTGCTATATACCGAACTACACCATCACTGCGCAAAAAGGTGCATTTACTCATGGACGAGAGGCTCATGCTTGTGACAGCACAAGATGTCAACATCAAACATTGTAAAATACAATAAATTTGATCTCTCAATTGTAATGGAGTAAAAGTTACAATAAGGGAGATTTTGGACCAATGTGCTAAAATGGGGGCGACTGTGGCTCAATCGGAAGATCAGGAGTTTGATCCCCGGCTCCTCCAGTCCACATGTCGAAGTATCCTTGGCCAAGATACTGAATCCCAAATTGCTCCCGATGGCTGTTCCATAGGTTTGTGAGTGTGTGTGAATGGTTACTGAGTAGCAAGTGGCACCATGTATGGTAACCTCCACCACCAGTGTGTGACTGTGTGTGAATGAGTGAAAAAGCGCTACACAAGTGCAGTTCATTTACCATTTAAACAGCGCTTCCATGACTACATGATTTACAGTGATGGTCCGTAAATATCGAAGGATAGTTTTCAGGCCTCCAACCGAGGTCCAGAAATGTTGAAAATTTTGTCATCAAGGTGGCCCAACACCTTTCTAAGACATTTTATGCTTGTGTCTCCCTAATTTTCCACGTAGCTGTGTATCCTGTGCATCAAATAATGGGACAGAAATTAAACAACAATCAAAAAAAGTGTACTGATAGTTAAAACTAGCTCTCTGATTGACCTGCTGCCACGCCTCTGCAGGATGAAGCACACTAGGTGAACATTTCATTTATGCCAGCACCCCGAACACAGGTTGGGTAATTCAATTACATGCACGCATATGGTGCTATTCATCATGACTAATTTCATATTTCATTCCAATCACACATCTGCTTACACAGACACACACACAATGCTGGATAACGTATGACCCTATTCATGGAGTTTAATTCTACATTTCATACTAATTCATCTAATCAATTACACCGCAGCTGAGACCTGGGAGCAGAGGATACTGTAGCTAACTCACCCGCCCTCCACACACACACACACACACACACAAATCTCTGTGGAGCTGCTCTGCCTAGTCACACACGCATCCACACACCGTGCCTCGGGCACAAAGACAGTCTGTCTCTGAACATCCAGCTTGTCTTCACCTCCACACCTCTGCCTCCCCTCTCCACTTGTGCCTCTCTCCACCTCACCCTCACCCCATCTCCAAACAGCCTGTCACTCAACAAATGGCTCTAGCAGCACCATGTACACCTGTGTATGCATGTGTGAGTGTGTGTGTGCGCCAGAGTGTGTAAGTGTTGAGAGTTTTGCACTGTGGCAAACATGTCTGTCAGAAAGTTAAGGTGTTGCAATGAATGTCTACTTACCTGTCTAATACACACACACACACACACACACACACACACACACACAACACACACACACACACATACAAATACACACAGTAGTGGAAAAGGTACAAAATCTACTTCAGTAAATGAATATTAAAATACTTTGTGACATGTTAAAGTTCTGCAAGAAAACTTGCAGAACTTTGAGCAAAATTTAGTTAATATTAAAAAAGGTATTGTAGAATTAAGATTGTATTGTTTGATTATTGTAACTGATGCATTTCAGTGCAAGTAGCATTACACAAAAAAATAATTATGTACAAAATTGAGTCCTAAAAACTTTATTTTCTTACACCAACAATCAAAAAAGCTATTAGTGCAGTAAGACTGTTTCAAATTAACTTGTCAAAAGAACGGACTGTATCTTGGAACAAATGAGGAAAAGAAAATACTTGAAACAAATTGTTTTGCATTGAAAATAGGCTGAAAAATTCTTACTTAACTCCTGAGAAAATAAGTGCAGCTATTAAAAAGGGAGGAAAAAGTGCACTATATCCCTCTGAAGTTGTACTGGAGTAGAACTATAAAGTAGCATGAAATGGAAAATGAAGTACAAGTACCTACAAATTGTTCTTGCGTAAATGTACTTAGTTTCATTCCAACACTGCACACACACACTGTATCCAGTTCTTCTCTCTCACCTGCTCTCAGTGCCAGCCACCACAACAACACACACAAAAAATCCCACACACCCCATTCCTCACAAATGGCTGGAAAAGGTAAGCGAGGACTGCAGGTGTGTGTATGTGTGTGAGTGTGTTTATATTCCTGATGTGAGACGATAACATAAAAGATAAAATCCAGGTATCAAAGCCTCTTGTAATGCGAGTGGAAACCCAATCCCATAATAGCCTGTTTGATAGCTGTTTCTCTCCCCGGCCAAACTCATGTTGTGTTTCACTTGAGTTGCCCTTATCAGACCTCCTGTGTCTGCACATTCACTTCTCTGTTACAAAGACAGGAGGGAGACTGAGGCTGGTTTCAGGTGCAAGAAGTGTCAGAGTGGGAGAGCAAGACAGCGCTCATCTTGGGGTCAGTGAAGAGAAATGTAGCGTCATCACACATCAGTGGGAGAGGATCCAGAGAGGGAGATTATCACATTGATCCTTCTCTCCTTACACGCTTAGCCCCAGTCTTCTTTCCCCAGACCAGCCCGCTGATGTGCACTGATTGACTACTGACGTAAAACCAAAATACTATCATGATAATACAGTTAAAAATAGAAACAGAGAAGAGAAAATAGAACACATAATTATATAATGCTTTCTCTCCTTCCGCTTTTTTTCTGGAATCCATAGACTATGTAAAAATAACAGATGTCGCTGTAAACCACTGGTTTATGGACTCACAGTTTTGATAGTGGCATTTTTGGATGCACTATCTTGGATTTTTGGAGCCAGTAGTGACCAGATTTGGACAAGAGGGTGGAGCTGTGGGTTGGATCTGATAAAATGCAGTGACGCCTCGCAGCCCAGTCGCCAGAAGAAAATGTTGGCACTGTACGTTCCTGCAAATCACGAAAACGTTAGGAGGTGGACGGGATGATGGACGGTGAGACATCTAGGCAAGACGCCTGCCAGGCCACAGACCACTGTTCGAGACCAAGCAAGTCATCCCTGCCTTTTCAGCCACCAAACTTGGGTGTTTTTTAGAGACCAGTCACTATGTTTCCACCAGGGATAGTGGCAGGAAAAGTGGTTGTTTACTACAGAGACATTACTGTGTTACCAGCTGAGATCGTGCCACCAAACCCAAGTATTTTAAGCCAAACGTAATGTATCCCCAGTTTGCATGCTAACATTTTTTCTAGCAAATGGTCCTGTCACTAAAAGAGCCCACACCCTTAATTATGCATACCTTTAAACTAACTGGGTGAGTTATACAAAAATGTACCCTCCATACAAGTTGTCATGAAAGGGGAGATTAACTATAGATATCAAAACTGTTTTTTGTATCAAGCTGTAAAATTTTTCATTTCTGTTCTAAAGTTGGTCATTATAACATGGGCGCCTATGGACACCATATGATGAAGATGGTGAAATGGTGAAACCGGAATGAAATCTTCAGAGCGATCGTCAGAACTTCCGTCGCCGCAGTGGGCCCTTGGTCCTGGTGGTGCAGGATAATGCCTGGCCTCTTGTGGCCAGAATGTGTAGGTAGTTTCTGGATGACCAAGGCATTGATGCCATTGACTGCCCATTTGTTTCACTGACCTAAATCCAATTAAGTACCTATGGGATGTTATGTATAGCTGCATTTGCCAAGTACCACTACAGACTGTCCAGGAGCTCCAGGTCTGGGAGAAGACCCCCCAGGACACCATCCACCAACTCATCAGGAGCGTGCTTAGACATTGACGGGAGTGCATACAGGTACGCAGGGATCATACAAACTACTGTGTCACATTATAAGTTGCCATAATAAAATTCACACAAGTTGGAGCAGCCTGTGATTTCAGTTCTTTACTTTGATTTTCAGTGTGATTTTGAATCCAGCCCTCAGTGGGTTGATAATTTTGGTTTCCACTGACCGTTGTTACATCATTTTGGTCTCAACAAATTGTACAATGTACATCTGTAAAGATTTTCAACTTGACTAATTCGTTCATCAAGATCTGATGTGTGATTTAAATGTTCTGTATTTCATAAATTAAATAGACACATTACATACCTGTGTAGGAGGAAGAGGGCCAAGTCAGGGTCGGTTTTGAATCCTTTCAAATCCTGCAGTCATCTTGATTGTTGAATAACCAACCAAGGTTGACTCGTGTTTTCACCTGTGCTCTATCACTGTCTCTTTTATTATTTTTTCTCCTCCAGCCTATTTCTTTCCTTTTCTTTATCAGTATAACATAAACAATAAAATTCTCTACCAATAAAATCTCATCCGGCTTCCTTTTAACTGGCTAATGTGCTACTCATTGGGAAACTTTGCAGAGAAAATGTAAACATAGGCTCTTCTGGTCTGTGTTGATATAGAAATAGCCAGTCTTCTTGCTGATTGGTTTCAGAGACATCAGTATTAAACTGACATTGTTTCATGACCTGTTAAAAAAACTCCTAGCTCCTTTTAGACTCAACTTGTACAGAAGTATTGTTAAATTGTGGTATTACTACTTGTACTTGAGAAAAGGATATGAATGTCACCTGCTCCACAGGGACACTTTCCTGTTTTAGTGTGACAATGTATCAATCTTTGGGAGAGAGAGAACACATCGTGGTGTTGTAAAGTGAATTATTTGTCACAAAGGGTGTAACGAGTTGGGTATAAATAAATCTGAAACAAACAAACAAACATGACACATTTTGACAAATTTATACATTATTTTTCTACCAGCTCCTCATCGTCTTTGTCTTTACCCTCTCTTCTCTCCCTCTTCATTTCCCTCATCTATAATTTCATCCTTTGTAAAAACATCTGAAGCGCACACAGCTGCATCAGACAGCATGGTGACAACGAAGCTTCTGTTTTCTCCGGGCAAACACACACACACACGCACGCACACACACACAGCAGTAAGAAGGAAACAGCTGAAGGATGTAATAGGGCAGATGAGGATCATGGGGTTGCCGTTTGGTTTGGGTCAGGGTGAATGTTTGGCAGCTGTGAGACAAAGACGCGCTATTAAAACAGCTCCCTTTCCGCCTCCAGCTCGCTCTGCACTGAAACTTGTTTTGTCAGTCAATTTGCCAGCTCACAACGAGTCAAATAAGCAGCAGCCTTGTGATTCTTCCAATGCTCCTTTTGGGATAAAAGGCATCTTTTTGTTTATACATGAGTGCGTAACTTCCAAAAACTGGGACATTTTCAAGCCTGCACATCTGATCATGAAGGCAGCGGCGGTGATAATTGTTCATCTACTGTGACGCTGATTTCTATGCATTACTTTGATCACATTATACACACACACACACACACATACACATCTCCCTTTCATTTTTTTCTCTGTCTTACACACACACACACACAGATTTTACTTTGGTAATGTGCTGTGTATTCCACACATGCAAACACATGTACACACACACAGATATTTTGAGTCTTGCGGATACAGATGGTCAGCTTCCATCTCCTGCTGGGCCATCCACATCCTCCAGTGGTAAACACAAATCCTCTCAGCACACACACACACACACGCGCGGAAAGAAAAGGTATGGGCATCTATAAATCACTCACACTCCAGAGCCATATGCTCATACCTGTCTGTGAGAAGGAAGCCCAACACAGGTGAGCCGCTCACATTCCAGCAGCCCTAAACCTTGAAACCTGACAAGTACACAGATGGAGAGAGAGAGAGAGAGAGAGAGAGAGAAAGACAGAGAGAGAGAGAGAGAGCGCTCACTTTCTCTCTCTAGATCTTCCTCGAACTCACCAAGCGTAAAAATGTTTTTGTGAAATTTTGAGAGGGTTTTGTAGAAGTTACGGTACCACTCAGGTTTCTAATGCCCAAATTGAAAATGTGCATAAAAACAGGTGGATTGAAACACACGTATTGAGAGAGAGAGAGAGAGAGAGAGAGAGAGGGAGAGAGAGCTCACTGCCCCTCTATCTCTCTCTCTCTCCGACATCCAGCTGTGAGTGCCTCCCTCTCTTCTCCTCCCCCTCTCCTCCCCTCTCTTCCCCTTGGGATAGAGTGCTCACAGAGTGGCAGATGGGTGGAATGCATAATACATAGACTATTTGGGGGGCTGGGAGTGTGTGTGTGTGTGTGCGTGTGTGTAGTCAGTCCACGGGGAGTAGGCTGTGGAGTCATTATAGATCTAATGGTTGTGTTTTAGACGCTGCGCCGTGCCAATCTCATTTGAAGTGCAAAAGCCAAATGAGTGTGAAGCGTTTCATTACTCATGCTCTGTGTGTGCACGCTCCCCCTCGGTTCATGCGAGGCAACAGATCAGTGATGCAGTCACAACTTTCTAACTGACATGTGAGATGTATATGTATATATATGTGTGTGTGTGTGTGTGTGTGTGTGTGTGTGTTTTGAAGGGCGTTTAAGGTGGATGCCAGACTGAGGAGTGAATTTGAATCTTTTGTTCTCCACAGTCGTGGTTCTTCTGCCTCCCTGCTCATGTAGATGGACTTTATTTCCCTAATTACTGTGATTACAGCAAGATGAGGCCTATGTATCATAATGTTGTGTAATTAGCACTCAATTGTGAACTAACAAGGCCTCCTCAGGCATAGGTAATGGATTTTGGATAGACAAGCTGAGCTGAGGCATGACTAATACAGCATGGGCAGGTCTAATTAAAACCTCCTCTGTGGAAGAAGGTTCCTCCTCACACACGGCACAAGTTGGAGAAACAAAGCATCAGTCTCTCACAACAGTCGCTGTTGTGAGAGAAGTTTATCTAATCCACATCTTGAATAACAGCAAGGTCTCTCACGGACTATTTACTTCCTTGGGAGTTAATGGGGATATGTAAGATGTGTACCCAGAACAGATAAAGGAGGCTTGTTAGCTGATAGAGGCGAAATCCACCGCACTGAGAGAGGCAACGTCGGTTTAGGCAGACAAACAGCGAGGGGGGGGGGGGGGGGGGGGGGCGAAGAAAACAAGAAGGAGAAAACAGAGTGAGAGAACAATGAAGACAAGACAGAACAAGAGAGAGCTGGCAGGTAGCGGTTCTCTGGAGATTCATTAGGCTTGTCAGAAATGCTGGCTGTGAATATGCTTGCACAGCAAGCTCCTCGGTGGGCACACACAAACGCACACAAACATACACACACCAACACAGGTTGCCGCAGGTGTATAGAGCTCTCATCTGCTGACAGGTAGGGATGAAAGCGCGATAGGGACGGTGGGATTTGGAGTCACACTGTGAAAACAGCAGGCCGCGTCTCTCCAAATGGCTGCTGCGGGAATTAACATATCCTGACTGGCATTAAGTCCCGTGCTCTGTGGCACACAGCGTCTCAAGTGATGTGTGAAAAATTCATTTTGTGTAAATTTGAACTCGGTTTGATTCAGTTTTAAAATTCAATGAGTTATGGGGGGCTGTAAACACAGCAGCCTAGTTTTCCAGTGCTGTAAAACACTGTCACTCTGCCCTGTGACAGTTTGTGCAGGCATCTCTACAAGTACACTGGTTTAACTGGTCAACTACAAGGGTACATCATGATACAATATTATATTGATTCTGTGAATGATGACACAATATTTGCTGATATCACAAAGTCTGCAATGATACGATTTCCATTCAGTTCAGGGGCCTGTGATCAATAAAAGACAATATCAGTAAATATCCTCATTGTCTTTTTCTTGGCTTCTTCCCATTATCTGCATGGTGCTAGGCCATTAACACCATTTGAATGAATGGAAACTTCTAAACAAAGACATATCTGAAAGATGACAATGGTATCAATGTTTTCCCTTTGCATCGATGATACTGGCTCATTAATCACTAAATCAATACATCGATCTAGACTGATGCATTGTTACACCCCTAACAATTACCAGTGTAAATGTGCTCAACATCTTGTACTCAATATCGGTGCTTATTTTGTCATTTGTCCTGGTAAATAGGGCTTAAAATGCTGCAGAGTGAGTGTGTAATGAACTGAAACAGTAAGTAGCATATTATATCAAAAGTAAGCTGCTTGAACAGGAACCAACAAGAGACTCTCTCTGTCGTTCCATCACCCTGAATAAATCAGTGAGTGTATTATCATTGTTTGTTTAAGGTGAAATGCTTTAGGATGAAAAATGACTACCAGATGATGAAACGACCTGAAATGTATGATGCAATCTGTGCAAGTGGAAAAGCCCTTTGTGTGTATGCGTGCATGATTGCATGCATATGCATGTTCGTCTTGGCACGGGAGCACGGTGTGTCTGTGCTTTGGGCAATGTGTAAATCCCAGCGTTTAGGTGGGAGAGAGAATCACCGTCTGACTCCCCAGCTGTTCCTGCAGCCGTTTCTCGCCCACAAAGAAATGTTTACAGTACACACACACACACAAACATACGCACACACATGTAGACTTCCAGGCATGCAGACAAATGCTTACTGACAATGAATAGAGGTTTTTCTTTGCAGACAAGTGTCCAGTGAGTGAAGTGCCAGCCCCCAGATGCAGCCTCTCATCACACATAGGACCTCAGTGAGAGATGGAGAGAAACTCCACACCAGCAGCTGGAAGCTAGATGACTGTTCCATGTGTTCATGTCTCACTGGAGATCCATAAAGCCTGACCGACACAGCCTGGGACCCATCCTGTGTGTGTGTGTGTGTGTGTGTGTGTGTGTGTGTGTGTGTGTTTGAAAGAGAGAGACAGAGAGAGAGAGAAAGACAAAGCCAGAGAACCGCCTGTATGTATTCATCAATTCCAGGAAAGTATTATATTTCATCTACACCACACTGGCAGTATACACTACATAACATTTTATATCATTTGTGGCCCCTGTGTAAAGTCTCACCGCTAGTGGACACATAAAAATAGTCCCTCTCTCTTGGAAGACATTTTTTTCTCATACACATTTTGACTCGGTGTGACCGTATTTATTTTCATCTAATTTCTGTGGAAATGATCTGGCTGGTATACACTGCATCTCTTTCTCTTTCCGGGGGTCTCAGCTGCGGGCTCGGGATCATGGGACTATGTTTCCGTGACAACCAGACATCAACACCCAATGCTGACACTAAAAAAACAGACTGAATAATTTAGACAGATCCATTTTTAAACATCATGTCAATTTACATCACTGGCCACAGACACCCTGCTTGGCACCCTGCAGACAGGCCCACCCAAGCCGGGTGAAGGGCGGGGTGCAGCCTCCAAAACTCATTTAACAACAATCTGGCTGTTAGAGCCAGAAATGTCCTGGAACAACCACAGAAATTAAAGTAGCTGTATAATCTAGGTCAGTGTTCCCTCTTGAGATAAAATAAAACTCTCAGAAAGTTTTAAATTAATATTTGCATTATAAAAAATGAATTGTGTTACAGTAAAAACCCAAGCAGAATATGGAAAGGCAGGAATTAAATTATACAAATAACTGGCCAGCAGGGACAGTGTGGAACCGCATGTCATAAAATCTAATTTTATCTACCACAGCACTGAACTGAACTCAAAGTACTTGTTTGGTGTTTGTATCGCGAGGGATGAAAGCAGCCTAGTTTAATGGAAGTAGCATCATGATCAAAGTTCAAGAGACGTCATCCATCAGGACTAATTTTCACGTCTGATTTTCTCATTTAACTGTTTAAAAAAGACCACAGGAATTAGCACTGATGACTGACCATTTATCAGCATGAAGCATCAGTGCAACATGATAATGAGACGGTCTAATTAATTAAGACAAATTTGTAATGCAGGTTTTTTCAAGAAGTATAATTCTGGGCCAAGTGAGAGTTTAACAGCTGGAGTCAACCGCAGATCTAGTTTTATTTCATGTATTTTTTTTATAAAGCATGCTTAATTTGCAAATTTTCCACTGTTTCACCTCACATATAATTATCATTTGTTCCAGCTGAAATGACAAGCTAACATTTACAGTGCAACTTTCATCTCCCTCAGTTTTCTATAAAGCTTCAAAGTTCAGGTCTTTTCTGTGTTTTATGACAAGCCCGTGGAAGAACATATGCTACAATTATGTATATATGCACAAATTAAAAATAAAAAAACAAGACACAAAGCAAAAAAAGACATATGTGTTCACACGTCAAATGCACAGTTGCTACTGATGGCTTATTCAGATGGAACATCGCGCTGTGGATCAAATATTTACACACATGATTTATCCTGCTTTCCTCAAGGCCTGTGTGTTGAGAAATATTCAGACACCATTGTGTCTGCACATGTGTGTGCGCAGCTATGTGTGTGTGTGTGTGTGTGTGTGTATGTGCATGTAGGAGTGTGTGCGTGTGGTTTTTTTTACAAGCTCCTACTCACACCCACGCACACACACCCTTTCACCAGAGGGCTAAACGGAATAACGAAGCAGAGATGGTAAAAGGCCTCGCAGGTGTCTCCCTGCCGTGTCTCTTTGTCTCTCTCACTTAGTCTCATTTGAATAGTGTCTCATTATCCTCTCTGCCTTCTCTTCAGTTCTGCCTTCACACAATAGCTAAGCAAATTTTAGGCATTTTCTCTGGAATTATAGACACTAAATCAGCAAAAGTAGAGCCAAAATGTTCCTTTAAAGGGACAGTGTGTAAGATTTAGGGGATTTAGTGGCATCTAGCGGTGAGGATTGCAGATTACAACCAGCTGAAACTTGTTCAAGAGGTCTTTATCGGGAGCCAAATCAACAGAGGTGTCTTCCTCTCCAAAAGAAACAGAGCCGGTGATTAAAACTGGAAAGAATACTGAATAAGGCAGCTTCACATTACAAATCAGTGCTTCTTCAACATTGTTCGGTTGACTGCAGATGGGCCGCTAACTAATCTCCACACACCTTTTTTCTTTGATAATTAAAGATCCAGACGTTCAGGGGGGTTTACCAGGAACCGAATTATCTGCAGAGGTCTCTCCAAAACAAACGGACCGTTGATTTAAACTGGTAAAAATGCCAAATAAAGCAGTTTCATGTTATTTTTTTCCCCCAACATTCTTGTCATAAAAAGGCTGCTAACTTAGGTGGCTAATGCCAAAACGCAAAAGCGCAAATATCCCTACCTAGAGCCAGTGTTTTGTCCATTCTGGGGTACTGTAGGAATGTGGCGATGCAACGTGGCGATCTTCGTGGGGGCTCCCTGTTCCCTTTGTAGATATAAATGACTCATTCTAAGGTAATGAAAGTACAATTTTTATTTTCAGGTGATTATACACTAAAGCAGACTGTTCTCATAAACTGTTTGTGTGTTTTCCTATGAAAAGCAACGCACCCAAATTCGCACATATTTCACATATTTTCAAAGGCTGCAATCGCGCGACCAATGTGCTGAAAGGAATAAACAATGAAGTCTTGTATGGAGGCAGAGTGGGACTTTCCCTGGAGTCATGTATCTGATCTTTGAGTGAACTCTGAGTCACTTTAAGGTATGTCCTCGCCATGTTCTTGCCTAAACCTAACCTCCGTAATTCTACGTTAATTACATAACTGTTCATTAAGGACATAATGTCATTTGTAGGGCACCACTTTGTAGGATATCATACGAACTGTTATGCATGCATTTTTTGATGGATATCACACAAACCATTTCATGAGAATAAGTTGGCTTAAGGATACATAGTTATTATATTATATTTATGCAAATATGTCCCCATAATCGTACACACTGGACCTTTAAGCCTAGACGTGTAGCTCTGTACAAATTCAAAGTTTAGTCAGGCCCCCATGTAGTTTTATGGTCATACTGAGAGAAACACTGTTTAATATTTAATTCACATTGCATCTGTGCCAAAAACTGCAGTAACTAAATACAAAATATATATTCTTCCTGAGGACAGAGCTATTACCATTAACACAAAATGGAAAGAGTCTTTATGAGGCACCATTATCAGTGTACGTCCATTACATCAACAAAAACCTCAAGTCAGTACAGTTAAGAGAGCTTTAACTGTACTTTCCAGTTTCAATTTTACATTTTAATTCAGTGGATGATCAGAATTTACATAAAACAACCTTCCAGCTCTCTTTCTTTTCTTTCTTTCCCCTCTGACACAATATTTTGATTTTGACCTTATTTCGTGCTCTGGGATTTTGGGAGAAGAATCCTCCTGACACGCCCTGTCATCCCTTTACACACACACACACACACACACACACACACACACACACCCTCCTCTCACCCCACCAACCTTCAGGCAGTGCACCTGGGTACTACTCTTACACTTGCACACACAGATATACACAAATGTGTGCATCTACACATTCCCCCACACGAACATGCACACAATGCACAAGGACAAAAACACACAAATGCACACTCACACAAACTGTGTCCAGTCTCCAACAGCCAATCAGATTGTGTATCAAAATTTATCTCCTAACTGCCATCATCAGGAGGTCTCCCATTAGCTCTTGTAACAGCTACAACAGGATGACCACCTGGGAAATGACACACACACAGTGTGAAAACAACTGAGACACACACAGCGGGATTGATCTCCCTCAATGGTATTGATTAGTCTACCCCCAACTCAGACCAGAAGATACCAGCTGTGTCAAGCCATTTGCTTCCTGGAGCGCTCCATCTCCTGAAAATAATGACGCTGCGAGCCTCTCCTCTTAGAGAAATTCTGCCGGCTGCAAAAGGGCAGGAAGTCCACAGGGAAACAGTTACTACAGATGAAGGTTGCTCCAAGCCATTGGTTTTAACCCCTGCCCTGGTCCTACTGAATCTATGTGTGTGTGTGTGTGTGTGTGTGTGTGTGTGTTATATTGTGTGTAAATTGGGTTTATATGTCTCATTTGGTTGGTATGTGAGTGTATTTATGTTACATGATCAGCTAGTCTGTCAGTCAGAAAGCATCCCACATTGTCTGTTAAGGCCCAGACGCACAAAACCGTCATCAAAGACCTAGTGGCAACAAAGGCCGACTGTTGCATCAGCGCCCATCGCCTGTGTCTCGGCTAAAAGGTGGCACCTGAACTCACCGCAAAGACTACAGCCAATGGCCAACAAACACATATGTTCTGTGTCTGCGTGAGATGAAATAACTCTCCATACCAGCAGGCGGCGGAAGACCAACAGGAGGATTCAAGATGCTATTTAGCCAATTAGCACATTAAAAACAGAACCTGATAATGAAAGAACAAATGATATTTACAGTGCGCTAGCAAACAATGTCACAAACAATTACAGCCTGTTTCTGCTAAAGAGCTAAATGGCTAGAGAAAAATAATGTTAACTCATATAACAAGCGACTTTCAACTTGACTTAAGTTGCTTGTTTACTTTCTCTACTCCTGTTTCTCTTCTCTTGCACTCAGCTGACCTGCCAGTCAGAGTAATTTCCTTCACCAACGGACTCAGCTGTCTCCCACGTCGATTCAACTTGGTGAATCAGCCGGAAAAATGCCTCACAAGGACCGCCTAGTACCAACAGTGCAGGACAAGCCACCAAAACTAGGGCGACAAACAATCAGCGACGGCCCAACATTGACCAACGGTTGACTGTCAGCTTGGTGTGTCAGAGCCCTAAGTCCTTGCACGCAGCGTGTACACACACTCACACACACAGACATACAGTCACACACTCCAATGCATAGCCGGGGGAAACATCAAGGAGACTCTATTCAAATTATAATTTCACAGTATTTTATTCTCCAAGGACAGGACACTTATTTTACATTATTGATAAAAGCATTAATAAGTTTCTTTTCCGAAGCCACAAGCCAAAGACTCAGTATGATAATATCATGATGTAAGATTTACTAAGCTTAGCAAAGTTTAATAAGCTGCTCTATTTCAGTTGTTGCTTCCAGATAGTACTTTTATCACCATTCTGTCTGTACTTTGAAACAAAATCAGAGACTATCCATCTGAAACCTTTTGTTCTCTTCAGAATCTGTTTTAGTCTGAATGTTTGTGACACCACAGCTAAAATCAGGATAAAATGAAAAGACAAGAAAGTCCTTCAGAAGGAATCCCAAAGACTTAAATCCAGTGTTATTTCCTCACAGAAAAACAGTTGTGTCACTGCCAAAACCAAAGCAGTTGTGAATCATATCTGATGTTGCAGTTTTGAAAGATTTGCATTCAATTATGACACTAAAAAAAACCCAGCATCCCCGCTGTATAGGTGGATTATGAAACAATGGGCCCCTGGGCATATGCAAAAGGCCCCATCACCTTGCATCCATAGGAGCACAACACTTACTATGGTTGTTTAGTCTCTTTTTTCTTTTGGGTCTCTTTGTCGTTGTTACTCGTCTCTCTATGGTTTTATGTCTCTTTTTAGTTGTGTCCGTGGTTGTTTTGCAGCTTTTTGTAGTCATTTCGAGTCTCTTTGTAGCTCCTCTTTGTCATTTTGTGTCTCTTTGTGGTCATTTGGAGTCTCTTTATAGTTGGTTTGCATCTATTTGTAGTTGCTTCGTGTCTCTTTGTGAATGTTTTGCCAATTTTCGTAGCTGCTTTGAGTCTCTTTGTTTATGTTTCTTTGTGGCCATTTTGAGTCTCTTCCTGGTTGACACACTGAAATGTAAGTGATATTTTGCAGGTGAAGGCCAGGAGGGCCCCTGACACTTTGGGGTCCCTGAGCCTGTGGCCAGTAGTTTCATTCAATGATCCATCCATGCCTCTGTGATGGATGAGTAAAGGTATAAAAAGGAAATAAGGAGGCAAAATTCAGTGAAGTACTGCATGTAAGATACATGTTGGGCAGTAATACATTTGTTAATAAAGTTATTGCTTTTCTCAGTAACAAGTAGAGAAAGGGATTACAATTTGAAACACATAAATAGCATTACAGTTACAATACCGTGTAACGCCTCATTATTTCAGCATTTTCCGGGTTGGCTTGTTTAGTGTCAAGAGTTTATTGAAGGGTTAATATCAGTCTGGTCACAGTGTGTTCAGTAGAAAAACTGGACCGATAGGTCAGCCCCAGTCTCATGTATTAGCGTACATTTAAGTCACATAGAAAACCATCCATTTCTCTAAAAGCTGATTAACCAGTGATGTTTGAAAAACCCAGAAGGTCATTTTAAAACACTTACGATTGTTCTGAAGGTTTTTCCAGAATCCCTAGAGTCTTCTAACCATCTGCTGAATGATAAAAACGATTTTCAACCCATTTCCTAAGCTGCGCCTCAAGACAAAGATGGCAGTCCGCCAGCTACCTGGATGAAAAACAGAGTCGCAACTTGGGAACCAAGTTAAAAATCTTTTTATCGTGCAGCAGGCGGAATATTTTTTCATTCAGGTGGTTATAAGAGTCTTTGAGGATTAACAGCGGTAAGCACTAAAACAACCTGGGTTTCCAAACTCTGCCAGCTAAGTTAATAATCATTTAGAGAAAACCTCTGTGACCTGAATGTATGCGAATACCTTAGAGGCCCAAATTTGGGGCTGGGTATGGATTAGGCTGGCACAGGATGGTGGTGTGGGGTTGCATTTAGCTTCTATAGGAAGAGGAGAAACGCGACTCCCAGCAACTTTAAAGTTATTACATGTTGTTCGTTTTTAGCTAACTTGCAAACATTAGTCATTTGTAAGTCTACTTTCAGGGAGGTTCATTCAAAGTTTGAGGGTAAGTGAACCAAACCAAAGTTCACCTGCAAAATGTCACTAAAATGTTCATCTTCTAACTAGGAAGAGACTCAAAAGAACAACACAAAATTACCTCAAAGACACACAAATCAACAATAAAAGATGCAAAACCACCACAAAGTCTGTGTCTTGCTGCTGAGTAGCAGACGGGGTGGGGCCTTTTTCGCATATCTTTGCCCAGGGGCTCATTTCTCATAATCCACCCATGACTGAGGCTAATGTTAAGCTACATGTTAATGGTCCGTCAGTACCTCCTAAACGTTGGCTGCTGGTCAAACCATATTTTTCTATTTCTTTCTACATGTGTTAAATACAGAAGATGTGACCCTTGAGTGAGGAGGATTTGGAAAGGGACCTTTGATGGAACTGGCCTGGGTGATTCAAGTAATGTGTAGTGTGACTAATTACTTTTGCTATTGAGTAATTAATAGAGTAATCACTTGTATTTCACATCAGTTTTCTCGTCTTGAAAAAAATAAAAGTTTCTTCTAACTAACTTCTAGCAGCACAATTTGCTTTCCTCTGTATCCCTGCCTATAAAATATTCATTCTAGTAAAATACTTTAAATAACCCCGTGCATTGGAACTTAAACAGCAAAAAGCTGATGCCATGAGTCCGGGATATGTTTGGCAAATACTCTGCAGGACAGTAAGAACTTCCCTGCAGCTCCAGCTCCTGTGAACCAGCTTCAGTGTAAGGAGAAACTACATATAAACACATAAATTTCAGAGGGGAGCATGTACAGTAAATCTCATGTGGTCACCTGTGGCCTTGTGTGTGCTTGGTGAGCATAAATGACAATGCAGGAATCCATCTATCATGACATTGGTTGAAATTTAAGCATCTGAAAACATGTGAGTGTGAGAAAACTTTGGAAGGAAATGTATATGACAAACTAACACAAAAACATTAACGTGATTCTATAAGTGTCCTTGAATTGTCTGATGTTATATTGTTATGTGATGCTTCAAGTATTTGCACAATTTGCATAATTACAGTGCCCTCCAAAAGTATTGGAACAGTGAGGCCAATTCCTTTATTTTTGTTGTAGACTGAAAATATTTGGGTTTGACATCAAAAGATGAATATGGGACAAGAGATCAACATTTCAGCTTTTATTTCCAGGTATTTACATCTGGATCTGATACACAACTTAGAAGATAGCACCTTTTGTTTGAACCCACCCATTTTTCATGAGAGCAAAAGTATTGGAACATGTGACTGACAGGTGTGTTTTGCTGCCCAGGTGTCTCCCAATTACATTGATTATTCAAACAATAAATAGCACTGAATGTCTGAGCTCAGTTTCAGATTGAGTATGATAGGTTTTGCCTGTGCAGACTGCATTTAGAGGTGGAACCAACATGAAAACCAGAGAGCTGTCTATGGGTGAAAAAGAAGCAATTGTGAATCTGAGAGAAGATGGACAATCAATCAGAGCCATTGCACAAACATTGGCCATAGCCAGTACAACCATTTGGAATGTCCTGAAGAAGAAAGAAACCACTGGTGTACTAAGCGACAGACGTCGAACAGGTAGACCAAGGAAAACATCAGCAGTTGATGACAGAAACATTGTGAGAGCTGTAAAGAAAGACCCTAAAACAACTGTTAGTGACATCAGCAACAGCCTCCAGAGGGCAGGAGTGAAGGTATCACAATCTACTGTTCGCAGAAGACTTCATGAACAAAAGTACAGAGGCTACACCAGATGATGCAAACCACTCATTAGCAAGAAGAATAGGAAGGCCAGGCTGGAATTTGTCAAAAGGTACAGAGATGAGCCTCAAAAATTCTGGGAAAAAGTTTTATGGACTGATGAGACAAAGATTAACTTTTTCCAAAGTGATGGAAAGGCGAAAGTTTGGGGAAAGAAAGGATCTGCTCATGATCCCAAACATACAAGCTCATCTGTGAAACACGGTGGAGGTAATGTCATGGCTTGGGCTTGCATGGCTTCTTCTGGGACGGACTCTTTCATCTTCATTGATGATGTAACACATGATGGCAGCAGCAAAATCAACTCAGAAGTCTACAGAAACATTTTGTCTGCTAATTTAAAGAAAGATGCAGCCAAACTGATTGGGAGATCCTTCATCATGCAGCAAGATAACGACCCAAAACACACTGCCAAAACAACAAAGGAGTTCATCAGGGGCAAGAAGTGGAAGGTTTTAGACTGGCCAAGTCAGTCTCCAGACTTAAACCCAATAGAGCATGCATTTTACCTGCTGAAGAGGAGACTGAAGGGAGTAACTCCCCAAAACAAACAACAACTGAAAGAGGCTGCGGTGAAAGCCTGGAAAAGCATCACAAAAGAAGAATGCAAAAGTTTGGTGATGCCAGTGGGTCACAGGCTTGATGCAGTTATTGAAAGCAAAGGATTTGCAACTAAATATTAAGTCTCATTCACTTTAATCTATTTTAAGTTTATATGTTCCAATACTTTTGCTCACCTAAAAATTTTGTGTTCCATTACAAATAATGCTATCTTCTAAGTTGTGTATCAGATCCAGATGTAAATACATGGAAATAAAAGCTGAAATGTTGATCTCTTGTCTCATATTCATCTTTTGATGTCAAACCCAAATGTTTTCAGTCTACAACAAAAGTAAACGAATTGGACTCACTGTTCCAATACTTTTGGAGGGCACTGTATAACATGAAAGTGAAATTTAGGTTCAGGTGAGGCTTCCTGTCTGCCAACTCAGCTCTTCAAGCATCCACCCGATCTGACACACATCTGTTGTGATTTGAGACAGCCGTCCATCTCTCTCCTCTCCAACTCAAAACATCTCTCTCCTTCTCCGCACTCTCTCTCATTTTCTCCTGCCTATTTTCCCTCTATGCCCTCTCTGTATATTTGACAAGCTGGCACACTCAAAGGGCACTGTCAAAACGTCAAAACTTTATAAAATATAGATATAGAAAGAGATGTACAGAGGCTGAGGAGAAGGGGAAAGAAGATGAATGGGGGGAATATGAGAGATGTATGAAAAAAGGAGAGGAGACTGAGTGAGAGAGTGAGAAAAGAGATATGAGCTCTCTGTGGTAAAAGACAATAAAGTGTGAAAGGTTTTTCCTTTGTTTGATGTCCTCCCCTCGGGGGCTTTGTGACAGAGACCGCTGCAGAGCCCCAGTTAAAAGAGGAAAAATGACAGGAGCCATTTCTCTCTTTTTCTCTCTATGGCCCTTCAGGATGAGTGTTGTCTGTGTATGTGAGTGCGTGTGTGTCAGAGTGTGAGAGAGGAAGAGGGAGACAGATGCAGAAAGCAGGAGAGAGGGAGCCCTTGGGGTCTAATAAATCAGGCCTGCACTGAACGGGAGGGTCCTGGAGGATCTTGCGTGGGAAGACAGGTGTCCGCAGCATTCTGGGGCAGAGGTTATGGTCAGAGGCATCAGTCATCTCAAACAACACACGCAGACATAGGCAGAGCTGAAATTACCCAGAGACAAACCCCATTTCCTCCCCTTGTACTTCATTACCATGTCACAGCCCTGCGCTTCATATTTGGTTTCGTTTTAAATGTGAAATACTGCTGTGATCAAATAATGAGAAGGAATGGGAACGCGAGCCGCTTCTGTAAACAGTTTACCATTGATTATTCCGCCGCTTATTGTCTTTCATTGTGTTTCCCTTTCAGTTTACAAAAAAGCGAGGCTGGCACCTTAGCGCACACAGTAGCAGTGGCTCCACAACAACATTAGCATAATAATAATTCACAGGCTGGAGTTATGGAAATGAAATAAAATATTGTTCTTTTATTCTGCAGCACGCAGCAGAATTCCACTAAGACATCCAGTTATTATACATGACAAATATGAATTAAAGACACTGGAATGAAGGACTGTGAGTGCGACAGAAAAACGTACCTCTCTGCTGTTTGAGTGTGAATGACACAGTGTGTGTGTGCATAAGAGGTGTGTGTTTGTGTATGTATATGCGTTGTATGAGAAATGTGTGTTTGTAATGTACACAGGAGGTCCTGAGAAATGGGGAAGTGTATATTTGTTTCTGGGATAAAACCAGAGCAGTCAACTCTCCGTCATCTGTTCAAGCCATTTCTGAGTGTATGTGCGTGTGTGTGTGTGTGTGTGTGTGTGTGTGTGTGTACTTGTACTTGCGACATAGTGAGGACCATAAAATGCATTTTAGCATCAGAGTGAGGACATTTTGGCTGGTCCTCACTTCTTCAAAGGCTTGTTTGAGCGTAAAGATTTGGTTTTAAGGTTCAGGTTACGATTACATTTAGGTTAGGGTTAGGGTAAGGGTTAGGGTTAGGCATTTATTCGTGATGGTTACAGTTAGAGTAAGGGGCTACGGCAGGGAAACTCAACCTGCTTTGTCCTGGAGTCACTTTTGCAAAACAACAGGAGGCTAGGGGCTTGTTAATAAAAAACACATTAATAATATTTATTAGTATTCATAATAAATGAACTGCCTGTTTTCACCCTTTCAGTGTTTGCTGTCCTCACTCAACCTTGCCATGAGGCAAATCCAGTCACAGCAGCCCCGCATAGGTCAGGTGAATGCAGGGGCGGTGGTAGGCATATATTTTAGAGGGGATAGAGGGGACACATCCCTCTCAATATTTAAAACATTTGCATTTGTTCCCCCCAATAAAAACACGAAAGTAGCAGAGGACTTTTATTTTTACAAAATTGAAGACATTTTATTCATAAACTGATGCAAAAAAATCACCCAAATGCAGAAAATTAAGTTTTTGATGCCTACAATTTCCTGAGGGAGGACCCAAACCCCCAATGCTGAATCAAAACCAGTGCCCTTGTTTGTAGGATTTAAGGAAATTTTGGAGGTTTGCCCAGACTTCTGTTGGGAAATCTGAGAGATCCTCCCAGACGGCACTTTTTTATGCACTCTGGCACTGTTTTTACATTAAAGTACAAAACATAAACCCCGTGTGAATCAACTGATATTCAATGTAAGTTAGAAAATAGTCAGCGGGCCACCCGGCAACCTGTTACGGGCCAGATTTGGCCCACGGGACGTTGAGCATCCCTGGACTAAGGAATGCATTAAGGGCCTGAAACACCAAGCCAACGGTCAGCCGTCGGTCAAAGTTGGGCCACTGGTAAGTATCTTTCACCTTAGTCAGCATGGTGTGTCCCGCGCCATTGCCCCTCATTGACCCTGTCGGCTTTTTTTTTTTTTTTTTTTGGCTGATTCAGCACGTACAATCAGCGTCTGCGACAGCAGAGCCCATCTGTGAATGAACTTACTCATCAAAGGCAGTTCAGCTCAGTGCACAAGAGTAAAAATGAAGTGAAGAAGTGAATCAACAAACAAAAGTCAAGAGAATGTGAGACCAAATCAAACTTGATGAACGAGGTAAGATTATTTTTCTTTAACCACTGAGCTTTTTAGCAGAAATCTTTCGTGATGGTTTATGTTACTTTTATGTCTCACTTGTGCACGGTAAATATGCTCTGTTCTTTCAACATTTGATTGTGTTGTTAATGTGCTAACTGGCTAACTAGCATCATAACGGTCTTTCCGTTTCCATTTTTGAGTGACATTTACAGACTACTGCCGTCTGCTGGTGTGGACAGGTATTTCCTCTCACGCAGGTACAGTACACAGTGTATGAGCTGGTTGGTCATTGGCTGTAGTCTTAATGTTGTGATCGTGTGCACCTTTTTGCCGAGACATAGGTGACATGAGGTAACGCAGCAATCAGCTTTGGTCGCCGCTAGTTCTTTGATGACATGTCCATGTTTGGGCCTTTAAGGTTCAAGTTACATTTAGGGTTAGGTTAGGTTGAGGGTTGGGCATTTAGTTGTGATGGTTAAGGTTAGGGTAAGGGGCTAGGGAATGCATTATGTCAGTGAGGGTCCTCACAAAGATACAAGTACAACAGGATGTGTGTGTGTGTGTGTGTGTGTGTGTGTGTGTGTGTGTGTGTGTGTGTGTAAATGCCTTGGGGTTATGGTTAGGGGAATGTTGCGTGCCTCTCTTCTCCTTTCCACCCTCACAGATGCAGAAAATTGAAACTCCTTTATGCCGCAAATACACACAAACTTTACACACACAAATACACACATGCACACACGTGCAGACAGTCAAAAAGTGAAGGGTCCCGCAGAGTTCATAAGCTAGTGAATAATAAAAGCTCCACACTGGACCTGGCTGTCTGTCTGCTGTAAAAAATGGCCTGTCTGTGACATGAATATGATTTTTGCTGCGTGTGCGCAGCGTGTGCAAGTGTGTGTGTGTGTGTGTGTGAGTGTGCTCTCTATGGTAACTAGATGAATTATTCACTGTTTACTGATGAGGAAGCATTTAGGCTCCCAGGAGTGGTGCTCAGAAGCAGGCCTCACCTCTCTCCTCATGCCCTCTCTCCATTTTTATCATTCTCTTCTCCTCTTTCCCTCTTTCCCACTCGCCCCCCATCACAGTTTCATCATCTCTCTCCATTACTGGAGCTCTAACATCACGCCTTTGTGGGATGTCGGCGGCGCTGTTGTGAGAAACACGCTAGTTTAAGTGTTTCTTCCCCTTTAGCTCCAAATCTCTGCCTGTCTGATCCCCGCTGACCTAGTTGAGAAACAATGTTCTGATGGTAAAATCTCTGTTATGAAGAACACAGCAGGAATCCATTTGCATGCATTAAGTCAAGGGATGGGATTCAACTCTTCCTCTTTGGGGCTGCCTTAGCTGAATTAGCATCACTTCACTGACTAAACCCAGACATACAGATATACTCCACACAAGTGAGCACAAATCACTGGAAGCCAAGTTTAATCTTTCTCTTACACACCCAGCGTGCGCACACAAATGTACACACATATTCACATGGGCTAAAACACAGTTAATACACCCACTAATCAAGCTCCTATTACCAGGAGGAGGCTTTCACACATGGGGACCAAACTCCCTTCATCTAATTGGTCCGCTGAGAAAATCGCTAAGCTGTTCACATCTGCAGGGATACATACACACATATGTACGCACTCACACATGCACACACACACATGCGGTCACTATGAGCCAATCAGTGCAGAGCTCCTTGGGCAATGTGCACAGTTCCATCTTTTCCTTTATCCATCCCTTATCCCCTGGTTCATCCCTCGCTTTCAGCTTCATCGGTCCCATTACCACAGCCAGGGACCCCAATCCCTAGAACAGAACCCCAATACACACACACACACACACACACACACACACACATAGCACACTTAACCACAGCCCAGCTTGCACCATAACAAAACCAAAGGTCCAAGCTTTTTTAGCCTACTGGTATCTTTCTTGTGTTGTTTGTGGTGTTTTTGTATGTTCATGTGTGTGTGTGTGTGTGTGTGTGTGTATGTGTGTTTGGAGTTGGGAGGTTTCCCATCCGGAGCAGCCGTTGTGCTGCTTATTAAACAAAGCCTGTCTAAAGCTGTCCTAATCCTTTCCCATAGCTATCCCTGACTACACATATAGACACTCACACACACACACATTTCTGCACATTTACTGAAGTCCAGCGCTCAGCAACACATTCTGTCCTCTGTCAACCCCAGCAGATCGAGGGAGAAAGAAAGAGAGACGGAGGGCAAGGAAGACTTACACCCCCCGCACACACACGCACAAAGTACATAGTTTCTTTAGGGTCTGACAGCTAGTCGCCCATCTGGGACTGAAGATAACCCTCACTACCCACGAGTGTACACAGCAGTGTCTGTGTGTGAGTCGGATTATATGTGCTTTAGAACCTCCTGCACCCAGTAGCACCAAACTAGCACCCATCAGAGCTCTACCACCCAAAACTCTGCTTTATCTGATAAAATGGGTTTTTCTGAAGTGTAAATTCATCTCATAATGAAGGTAAAAGATACTTGCAGGCTTCTCTTGGATTTAATTCAAAGAATAATATGGCACATATTGCAGTGCTGATAGACAGGGGTGGATGAAGGATTGCCTTTGAACTCCCTATGCAAGAAGGAGTCCATCAAATCGTCTGCTGCAGCTCATTTTAGCTGTGTGTAACAGTTTTTGGGGATTGGTCAAATGGAAAACTTGGCTGGTAAGCCAAACACCAAAATAACACTATCAGTCTTTTTGAGATATGTGAACCTAAATCTGGCAGTCTTTAATAGGGACATAACACTTCGTAGCATACAAGAATAGTATACTGCCTGACAAGCCATCTACTTTCTGGCCTATAGACCGAATCATTGTGACACTGCGCTGACAAAAAATAATTTTTGGTGAGGCCAACTGACAACTGATGAATTACATCGCTAATTGAAATCAGCAAACTTATTTATTTCTGTTGTCATTTTCAGCTGTAACTATAAAGTTTAAAGACATATAGTTAAACATTATGGTCCAACCATTTCTGCTGTGCTTATTTTATGTACTTTGTTGCTTTGATAGCATCTTTGATAGGCTACGTTCACACTGCAAGCCTTGGTGCTAAGGTCAGATTTATCACTCAGATTTGACTTTATTGTTTTTTTGTTTTGTTTGCTTGCTGTTGTACAAAAAGTAAACATGGAGCCCACTGAAGTTTGACTTTCTGATTTCATGTATAAGTTGAAGTGCAGTGGAAGCGAGTGAATTCGTGAGCAGATGATAACAAGGATGAGGACTTTGGTACAGAGGTTTATGTGGATGCAAAGTCGGAGCCAGCCGTTATGGGATCGTGACATGAAAGGCTTTAATTTAACAGATTTCCAAAATTTAAGAATGTCAAGGGCTGCTTTTAGCCACATATTTCAGTGCCTTTTACAAGATTCTCGCAGTGAGACACTCTAAGTGTGAGTGCAGAATTGTGATAAATGTTGATTTAGAGTGACGTAAAAGTCGCAGGAATTCAAATGTGACTGTTCAGACTGAGGTTGCGTCACCAAAAATTTACATTTACAGTTTACCCACCTATCAGCCAAAAATCCATTTAAATATATAGGAAAGTACATCTTCTCCCTCCTCAGTAACCTACCCATCTATCTAGTTGTACACCCACCTCATCAAATGATGCAAAAAACAACAACAAAGTGGCCCAAATAAAAAAAAAAAAAAAGCAGATTTGCCAGCCACTTTGCCTGCAGTGTCAGCGTAGCCAATGGTTCATTTCATCTCAGCTGTGCCCCATATGTTGCTGCCTTGAATCAGCTTCAACAGAAGCTGCAATAGAACCATCCAGACCTGCTTTAGAAAAGCTGTCAGCCACATGGGGCCGCCTACAGTATTTTTCCTGTTTGAAAGGTGGGTGACAGCCAAACCAAAAGTTTTCCTGTGCAGGAAATAAATACACAGTTGTATATGTCTATTTTTATATTGAATTAAAAGAATATTAATGCATTATTTTATAGGCAATACAGCATAATGAAGCCATTTGTAACTATCTGTAAGACAGTCCTGAATTACATGTTTTGTTGCCAGCTACCTTCGTAAACTAAATGGTTAGGTTTGATATAAGACAATTTCTACATTGTGGTAACTTTAAAAAAGGTTGACTGAATGAGCTTGGTTTGAGCAATACATATAATACAGACCCTCTATGAGAGGACAGATTCTAGAAAATGACAGTCCTCCAACCATAGTTAAAAAGAAGCTTGATTATGATCTCCGAGGATGAAAAATGAAGCCAACGCAGCTCCAGGCTGGCTCCAAAGGTGAGTCAATTCCCATAGACTGGTGGTTCCCAACTGGTCTAGCCACCAGGTTCAGATTTCTCCTTGGTCATTAGTTCAAGGTCCACACAGTTTAACACATTCAGTGTCATGCCTGCATTTGGCCATGTCATCGAGCTAGTTTGTTGTCTCTGTTAAGTAGCTTTCCGCTAGTCACTCACCCTACAGAAAGAAGTGCTGGAAATTCACTATACTGAAAAATGAAGTATGTTTTTCACAAATTTGCATTTGCATGTCACTTGCAGCCCTCTCAGGATGGACCTGCAACCCACTTTTAGACCCCAACCCACCACTTGAGAGCCACTGCCACAGACATCCATGTCACAATGCCCAACTTTACAACAGAAATAAACATGTTTACAGTCTGTTACAAAAAAACAACAACACAGTTTTGGTGTCTTATTTCCCCCTTCATGACAACTGCACGGGGTGAATTTGTATATAACTCACCAGTTTGCATTTTATGAAGGTTTAAGTTCACACATAAATATGTATCTGGCAGTCTGCAGACAGTGTCCTCCAGTTTTCAGTCAGATCCACTGATTGCTCCTCCACAGCTCCAACATCTTGTCCAGATATAGTCAATTCTGGCTCCTGGTAGCTACATCCAATATTTTTATACAGTCTATGATTATGACAGCTGATTCAGGGTTGATTTGTTTTTAACATTGGCTCATGCAAGTTTCTGAAAATGGATTAATATACGCAGTAATGGGGTAAAATTCTCACATATATTACAGGGACTGGATGACTTTGTGGATAAATCAATCACAAATTCCTGTAGGGACTAACTTAATGGACAATTTTGGGTTTAATACATTTCAATGCCTGTCATGCCTCAACTGTTTTATTCTTATTCATATTGTTTCACCTTGACAGAGTACAGTCTGTGGACTGTCTGACGCCTGATAAGCGAGTTATATCTGACGTTACGTATAGCTGTGTTTGCTTTACTGTCAGCTGGTGTGTGTGTGTGTGTGTGTGTGTGAGTCAAATGCATGTGTGTAAAAAGGCTTGTGTGTTTGTGGCTCTGGTCACTAAATGTGTGAATGAGACTGGAAGTGTGTCTACATCTCTGTTTGTCCACAGCTGTTTGCTGTGTTATTTCCAGCTCTGGTTTGTGTGAGCACAGCACACTGTGACTTTGGTGATAATTGAAGCGCATATACCCACCCTCATGGAGGTGTGTGTGCACACGTGTGTGTGTGTGTGTGCGTGCGTGTGTGTGTGTGTGCAAAGGCAACAATGACCAACAGAGATAATTACCTAAAAATGCATCTGCACCCTCAAGTCATCACTTATGGAGATTACATCCTCGGACTATTTTCATGCATTAATACACACACACACACACACGCACACACACACACACGAACACACACAAAGGTAGAGGTGATTTGACTAGGGCTGTTTGAAGAGCTGCTTCAGACATACGCATGCCAAATAATTTCAATGCATCTCAATGAAGAGTCCTCAACATGGATGCAGCTGTGAAAGCCACACACACACATATTACACACGCACACACTCAAAGCTGTCTCTTCAATAAGTGTGTATTATGGGTGTGTCCAAGAAGAGCATGGCCACAAGCACCTCTTTGTTTCAAGACAAAGAGCGGGTCAAAAACATCATTAGTCTGGGGCTGCAGCATACACACACCCTCACACACATATACACACACACTGTTTTCCAGATGCTAATACTATTGCCAGTAGGGGTTCTGAGCCACAGTGAGGCAATCACGGAACACACAGTAGGAACAGCATCACTTCTCTCTGACACACCTGCACACACAGCGGCAGTAGCATTTTTACCCCCAAAAAGGGATATTGCATTTTTATAAAAGCGACAAAATAAAAAGCGGAGGCCAGGTAAGGGGGGAGAATAAAAGGGAGTGAGGTAAAATTGTATGCACATCTATTGTCCTGTTCATACAAAGCCACAAAAGGGAGTCCTCTCTGTAACCTTGTCCTCACAAGTCAAGGCATAAATCACTGTAAATTGTGTTTGTTCACACTAACCCAACCTTGGTATGGCGTGGAACCGTGTTGTCAGCACCTATGTACGCATAACCTCTCACATATACACACACACACACACACACACACACACACACACACACACAGTAGCCTGACCTCTCTCCTCCCTAAAGTCCTCTGAACTGACATCAGCTTCACATAAAGCTCTGACATCAGCTTTCAGAGGCCAGAATATCTAATAAAACCACTTTTGCGTCTTGTTGAAAACATTTAATAGAGCTCCTTTGCCTTAGCTGTTATTGATGCACTTGTAGCATCACCATATAAAACTCTCTTATATTCACACCCACTGTTCAAACTCTCCTCTCGGGCACTTTTCTTTATTCTGTCTTTCTCTCCCTCTCTGCATGACTGCATGGTGTAATCCTGGTCAGGCCAGAGGAATGTTCCGGTGTTGTTCTGGTGTCTGAGCCTGTATACACACACACACACACACACACACACACAGCGCACTGGGAAAGCAAAGGACAGCGGCCCCGACACATGCACACAAAGTGAGGTTGTGCTGCTATAAGCACCACAGAGCTGAGCGTCAGGGCCGAGTGGAAAACCACAGGAGAGGGGTGATGACAAAGAGATGTTACACCTCTCCGTTCCTCCTCCTCCTCCTCCTCCTCCTCCTCCCCAACTCGCCTCCCCTCCCCCATCGTTCATTCCCAGGCATCAAGGTCGGACCGTGTTACAAATGAAGCACTGCTCCACCCCTCTTCTATCTACCCTACACACACACAAACACACACACACACACACTGATGAACGCCCGCTGCCATAGCTCACATCGTGCTGTGACATCATTAATACGACATACTGTCCACGGTGACATCATTAATAAGAGCTGGGGTGCTGACTCTTCCTTAATGGCTCTCTAAATATGACAGGTCTGACATATTGTCCATGCGGTGGTCCTCCGCTTGTGTGTGTGTATGTGCGTGTGTGTGTGTGTGTGTGTGTGTGTGTGTGTGTGTGCGCAGAGAGGCCTGTGCATACACCGGTGCCTGATTTACTTTGCATGCTGCTGTTTGCAGGGTGCAAGCAAATGTCAGCCAGAGCAGGCTCCCTGTCTTTTTTAAGCAATTAGGGAAACAGTTTCTGTCCCACCCAGCGACACATCCTCACACACACAGACACAAACACAGACAGAAGCGCACACACACAGACACACAGGCCTGGTTTCCTGGTTGATGGCCTACACTGAGCAGAAGATGGATTCTGAATAATTAGGGAGATAATTGCCCAGGCGGGGGAGAGAGAGAAGATCAATGGCTGATCTTTGAGCAGGTATGTGTGTGTTCATCTGTGTGGGGAGGGGTGGAAGTTGGGAAGGCAAATATATGCGTTAACAGTTTTTATGCTCAGCTTAGGTGTTGCTGTTTTAGATGGTGGAAATGTCAAGTAGAGGCCAAAACGGCAGCAGTACACAAAACACAATAGACAATGAGGGACAGAGTTCTCTTGCCTTTGAGCCAGCAGCACAGGTAGTGACAGTGCTAAATCGACACAATGAGGTCCTGGTGCTCCTTAACGTTCAAGTTGGGGATGAGTTAAAACCTCCATATAGTAGGCACAGTAATGATTGTTATTGCGGTGTTATGCCATTGTTATTGTTTAGGAAGTCTTTGCCAAAAAGTTGGCTTGAACACACTGCAAAGACTACAGCCAACGACCAACTACCACACATTCTGCCCCTGCATGAAAGGAAATAACTCTCTGCACCAACAGGCAGTGGTAGTCTGTATTCATCATCAAAAAAAGGAAACTGGAAGACCGACAGGACGGATTCAAGATGCCAGTGAGCCACTTGGCACATTTATTACACAACTCGATGTTGAAAGAACAACATTTTATTTACAATGTGCTAATAAACAATAACATAACCATTTCTGCTGGAGAGCTTAGTGGCTAAAAATTAATCTTACGTAATATAACAAGTCTGTTTTGATCTCACTCCCTTTTGACTTTAGCTGTTAGTTCGCTCTCATCATATTCATGTCTCTTCTCGTGCACTGAGCTGAACTGCTCAGAGGGATTTCACTGACTGACACACTGCTGTCCCCAACATGCTGATTCGACCGAGAATCAGCTGAATCGTGTCAACGGTGTGGAGCACACCACAAAAATTAGCGCAACAGACACTTACAGAAAGCCCAGCAATGACAGAAGGCCAGCCATCGGCTTGGTGTGTAAGGACCCTTACGCTTGTCACCTCTTTTGCTTCCAGCACCATGCCTTTGTTTTTGAGTCTAAAAAAGCAAAGCCGGTGTAATGAAGGGTCTTTGTTGTTGCCCTGTAGCGAATCTCTGTGTAAAAATGGGGTTTAGTTATACAATAAAAAAAAAGCTCATAAACTCCAGCAGTGACCTATATACGAATAAAAATCAATAGAGTAAACATATATGGCAGTAAAACAATAGTCAGTGATGGTGGTGCCAAAGAAGTGAAAATGAAACGTGTTTTAAAGTAGTGTGCACATAAAAGGCAATGCTACAACGGAAGAGCATTTCATCCTGTGTCTTTGTTCAGCCTGACATCAGTAGAAACAGACTTCCTTGCCTTTGTTTGGCGGAGGGTAGAGATGGAATAGAAAAGAGAGAGATGCAGGTGGGAGGAGAGTGTGGCAGGTCAGACTGCACCTGCTAAGCAATGGATATATTGTCACGGCGAGGCTTCTTCTTCTTCCCCCTGTTCTGTCTGACACACACACAAATCTCTGACAAAAGCTTGATCAGAGCCCCCTGCTTCCTCTTAAACTTCTTCCAAATCTCTGTCTCTCTCACGCTCCCACTGCTCTCCTCCTCTCCCCTCCTTCCTGCCTCAGACAAAGGTGAGCACACGTCAGAGTGACAATCAGGCTGGAGCGTGCATATAATTAGCACACATATAGTCACACACACTGACATACATGATGAGTCGCCTACATCTCCCATGGCAGCTAAACAATGAGCCTCACTGACATTCATCTCCATCATATTTATCTCCTGCCAGGCTAGAAAAACGCGGCCGACCTGTTATCAGGGAGCCCTTTTCTTCTCATTTTCTCTGTGCCGTGCATTTACATTTCAGTCCTTTAGCACATGGCCCTATTCACAGTCCCTCCATTTAGAATCATTAATTTAGTATCTAGGCTACCAACAAAGGCAAACAACTGGGACAGCATCAGTGCCATCACTATTAATAGAAGTTTCTCTGCAGCGCTTATTCTAAAGAGTCATTATAATATGTGGATCGGACACAGAGGAAGGAGGAACCTAACGCAGGAGGATGAGAGGAAGGATAAGAGATATATTAAAGTCAGAAGGGGCAGCTGTGGGTGTAATGCTATACTAGATAGGAGATGGCAGGTCGAGGCCTGGACTCGTCAGACGCATCTCCATATGAAAGGAGCTCTGTGCCACTCTAAACACTACGTATGCATTTGTAATGCAGCTCAAACATAGGACTGGGAATTCATCCACCGCGACGTGTGAGTGTGTACGTGTTTAAGCAGGTGCTCCGAGGACAAATAGTAATCAATCTGAATTCAACTAGTCCTGTCTCCACCTGGCACACGACACGTCGGCCCGACATGAGCGCCATCCCTGAAAGGGACAGGTCATTTTTTTCGCACATCCATCGAGCCATGTCATGCAAATAACAAAAGAAACAGAGCTGTGATAACTAGGTGTCCACCCCTCTAATTACAGTTAAACTGATTTTAAAGCGGGGACGTTATGATGTCTAAATTAGCTTCTCGCAGCATGCCACCTTCCCTGTTTGAATGATAAAAGAGGAAAATCTCCAGCAGCGCAGGCCTGTCTGTCTTTGTGTCTCCCTGACTGTCGGTTGATCCATGATCTCACACTGGAACGGTGCAGCTTACAGTAAAGCTGGCAGCTGACTGACAGCTTAAGTCAAAAAACATGAAATATGTTATGTTTCAGCACCTCCCAACAGACGACACCCTGGGGAAGGATAGTTAACTTTAATGGTTTGTTTAGTTTGGAGAGGTCTGCGTGTGTATGTGTGTGTATGCATCTGTGTGTGTTTATTTTGAAGCGCGGGGGCATTAAAATTGCAACGGGGCTGTGTGGGCTGATGACTTCACGCTCAGTTAATTGGCCAACTTGGTTATTTCCGTGCAACATGTACTTCCACAGGCAGACCTGGATCTACCACATGCACATAAATAGAAACACACACCTGCTGACAGCCAAATCTAAATATACAGTCTGCTTTAGCCAGATGTCACTTTCTCCTTCCAAGTTTTAATGCCCAGACAGGTGAGTATGTGTGTACTGTTAAAAAAAAAGTTGGACAGAAACGCTGTCATGTAATCGTCAGGTGCTTAAATGACACGAAATCCCACTTTCTAGCCTGAAAAACACTTCTGTCTGCAGAAAATGACAAAAGAGTGAACAACCACCACCACCGCCACCAAATAGCTCCCTTCTAGCTTCAAAAAGTGTTTTATGGATACAAGCATCCTGCTGGGGAACTTTACTCATTCATCTCCAAAGGCATGTAGCGCATTTACTTTTCAGAGGCTTAAACATTTTCTGCAAAATGACATATCTGAGTTTTAAACAGCGCCAGCAGTTTTGCTGGAAACTCTATCAGACTTGATGGGGAAATAGCCTTTTCAGGAGAGTAATATAACGTGCATGAACGACTGTGTGCAACATAAAGCAAGAAAAAAAACAGTAACCGCACACAGTGACAGAAATGAGAAATAACACCATTATGTCTTCTCAGCAAAACACAGAGGGCCATAATGGAATAATCTGCTAAACACATTAACTCAACATTATACTGTCACAAGGTGGTTGATATGCTATTAACTACTACCACTATTACTGAACTGTAGGGGCAGTGTGATCATCAGTAGGGCTTCTGCTGCTGCAGACATAAAGTCCTCGAGAATTTACACACACACCGTACAGTTTATTAGCTGGTTGTGTTTTTGCCTTTTTCTGTCCGTAAACAGATCTGTCAGAACAACAGAACACAACAGACTGGTAAATCCAGTTATCCTCCATCCACAGAGGAAATGACCTGGACCAGGCCATCTGTGAGTGAAGTGTGTGTGTAACAGCCTGTGTGTGTGTGTGTGTGTGTGTGTGTGTGTGCGTGTGAGAGAGAAAGAGCAAAATGGGGTGGGGATAAAGCAAAAGGGAGAGAGTTTGCCACTGATGCTCATGTGTTATTCATGAGAGCGCAGAGAATTTGTGGAATAAAAGCTCTTTCAAACATTAAGCAAAAGAGAGGACAGCAAAGTAAGGAAGAGTAGGGTGGAAAAAAAGCAGCGAGGCTGAAAGTATGACTTCACTTGCCTTTTTGCTGTTTTATCTTCCTGCCTCCATCTTCTACCCTCTCTTTTGTTTCCATTCTGAGGCTGTCAGACGGAAGACAGCAATGTGAGGGGCTGAAAGACTCTCAGACAACCAGGGGAAGAGGAAAGAGGCAGGGGAAGAAAGGGAAGCAGACAGGGGAAGAATTTGAGGAGAGGAAGGGAAAGAAGAGGCGGCAAACTGGAGATGGACAAAGAGATTGAGGTGAGAGGACTGAAGGAATAAAGAGGAGGCTCGGGGAGGCAGATGGGCTAAATGAGGACAGTGTAATGTTCCAGGTGCCACATCTCAGGATGAAAACAGAGCAGGAGAGACATGTGGCTGTTGTCTCTCTGATCCACTGAGAGGCAGTCTGACTGACTGACTGACTGACATTTGAAAAACTGACTCTATTAGCCTTTGGGAGGCTTATGAATGGAGATAAACAAACAATTACACAATGTACAAACACAATGCATCGCAGTATGCAAATGCAATGAAAAATACATGCAAACAAGGCCGCGTCTAATTACAAACACTGTACTAATTACGTCCTGCGCTGATAGAGCAGTGGGGACTGATAGATCTGTTTCTACCTGTGCATTAATTAGAAATCTACTGCCCTTGTTTTCATGAAACATGGGGGGAATGATGCAGCATTTTTTGTAAATCATGCTTATTGCATAGCTTATCTTGTCCCCTCTTTTGAGCTGCTGTAATAAAAATGTGTAATTAATGAAACTCCCACTAGATTCCAGCAATTAATTTTCTTTCCCCCATAATGGAATTTTTAATTGCAGTGATTGGTCCCGAGTGGTTGCCGCAGGGCACATGTTCACAACAAATGTTCTTATTAAGTTTTTCCGAAAATGAAAACAATGATAAATGCAATCAAATGCACAATCACTGTCAAGCACTGATAAGGCCAAATAATGTCCTAATGCAACTTTCATTAAAGGGCAAACCTGCTGTTTTTTTACTCCTCAGAGTTTGTTTACAGGTCTCGGGGAGTACTAGCCTGTGTCCAGACCACTGAATCTGCCAGCTCCACCAAGTTTGAGTTGGCTGATTTGTCTGGCATCGTGACATTTAATGGTGGTTTTTCAGTTAAAATCAAAACCAGATAATCAGCACCACGGGCAGGACTAACACCATTGTCAAGCTGGTGTCAAGCTGTTTGCCAGAACCAAGAGACATTGCAAACAACTAATGGGGAGCGCTATAGACAAGATATACATAGCTATCAAGGCTGTTCTAAATCAGTATGTCCTTTCAATATCGTCTGAAATCATAGTTTGTTAAACTTCGCCCTGCTCCCCTCTTAAAACCCCAGCAACAGACTCAAAATGACGTCAGATTCAGGCAGATTAGCTGGTCTCTAGCGATCAAATCCCCCTCACCCATGAAAATCGCTCAGAGTTGAAGAAGTGTCGGACTGAAGATGGAAACACAGTGTAACAAGTTGACAATTCTTTCAGATATCAGGCAAGAGTACTGCATATGTGGAAAAAGTTGTATAAAGCTTTTTTTGTGGCTCCAGAGAGAGCTGTGTGAAATCTGATAAATCTGTGGGTGTAGAGTTTAAAAAGAACTGAGCTCACCAGACTTCTGTAGTCTACTCCTGGTCGCCACTTGGGGCTATAGCGCCCCGAGGCTACATTAGGCACGACTAGCATAACACACCTGAATCTCCAGCCGAACTGTCGGTGGTCAAGCATTGTTGGTTTTGATAGGAAAAAAGAATGTGCGGAATAAAAAAAGGTATTTCTGCTTCTGCTGCATAGATATTGATTCCTCTTTTAAAAAACAGTTCATCAGGGTCTGACAGTGTTACTGAGGAGTGCATTATTCTTCCAAGAAACTCCTCAAAGAACAACACAGTTTCAAGAAACATCATCTTCAAAGCACCTCACTGCCTTTTTAATCACCCAAACAGAACAACTAGTGTCTGTAACACTGAATGAGAGAACCTGTTTGCACAATGGTGGCAAATCAAGCAAACTGTTCTGCTTCAGGCTGTGTGCAAACCATTTTTCCATCTCACTACCACCGACATACTGAGTGCACTAAACCTGCGTCTGGAGTGCAGCGAGAGTGTGTCTGTGAGGTCAGTCCCATAAAAGTGTACCAGCAGGTGCCTGCTACAGTACATCACACAGAATTACGCATTCAATCAGACCTGCAGACACACACACAATAAATACACACAACACACATGCATGGTTGAGCTGATACATCCAGACGTCTGACTCCAGAGCTCATAGCTTCTAAGTGCTGCTGCTTGTTTCCTTAAATCACCTCTGAGGGAGAGAGACAGCGACACAGCGAGACAGCGAGACTTCACTCTCATTTCCCCTTTGGTCCCTTGAGTGTGTGATAATTCAGATCAAATAAAGTGTTGTGTTCGACGCAACGGGCACCATAACAGATATTTACACCATTCATAAAACCACAGAGGTAGAATGGATGAATGTAGGCGCTCCAGACTCACTCTCTCCAGATGTCTGTCTGATTAAGATGATACACTGTTATGCTTCTTGGTTCTGCCAGGGGGGTCTGGCGAGGACTTTACTACAAGCCCTCTGATTGGCTGGCCTCTGGGTGACCCAGAGCTGCTGGGAGTCTTGAGATGTCAGACAAGATTCTGAGGGGAGCTGCACGTGTAGTACCATGATGCTCTGAGGTTACAGTGTCTGGGTTGATGGTTTTTGGAGAGACTTTTGCACCCTGTTACAGATGGGGTAAAAAACTGGGTCAAGTGCCTTGCTGCCATTGTTGGTTGTGTGTCATTGTAAACAGGGTTGCTCAAATGACAAATGTGCATGTGCAGCTTTTTTCTCATCTCAGTGCTTCCAGGTGTATTAGCACTGATTTTTACACTTCCTGCTACTGTGAAACCAGCTGGAAGACCTGCTCTCAGCAGTCCAACATTACCTCACCTACATTTTAAACACATAAACATGCCCAGTGATCACACCATGTACCAGACTTTTTCAACAAAATCAAGCTGAACATTTTATTCTTAAAGGAATACTTCACCAACAAAATGAAACTTTGTATATCAGTAACTAGCCCCATGCTATTTTAAATTTGTGAAGAAAACATACATGTAAACAAAAATCCGAAATCTGAGATAATTCTTAAAGAACTGGAGTAAAAGGGGGCAGTATTTAACAACCGCAAACTAAATCAAAATATATGCTTACAAAGTCTAAAGGCCGGTCTCCCTCCGAAGTCATCAAAATCCAGCGCTTGGGCAGTGACTTGCAGCATCAGAAACCAACGAAAAAAAGGCGTCCAATAATGTCGCCATGATGTATGGCGCCCAGCGGTATCGGGGGGGGGGGGAGCTAAGGCGGCGAAAGTCCGACTGGGGTGGGCAGAAGGGGTGGTGGATGGGTCCAACAAACACCAACTTTCACCCGAGAGAGAAGTGCGCGTGCCTAGCCAGGTGCTTCTGTAGTTGAAGGGGAAAAAACATCAATTTGTGGTGTTGCACAGACATAGTGCATTTATTCTGAAAGAGACTGTATGTAAATGTTTAATTTCCTGTGAAAATTGAACTGTACTTTGAAAGAAGACAATGCATATAACAGGCAGAACTTGACACGGTGTCCCAGAACGTCAACAACCAATGCACCCAGGGTACCTTTCACGTCGTATTTGGACGTGGAAAGTCCATGACCAAACATCAATATGTGACGAGGTCGGAGTGAGAATGTCTTGAACTCTCACACAGCTCTGCAGTATAATCTAGGTCTCGATTATCATGTTGCATGCTCAGTACTTCCCAAACACATGCATATTTGCTAAAACCTCAATGTTTAAAAAATTAAAACAAACAATTATCCCGCCTTGTATTCCAAGAGTAAAACTGTCAGTGTGAATAATGTTCCATTGTGGTGAACACAACTAGTGCATGCACTCTTTGTTTCTCCTCTGTTGTTGTCATGTTGTGTGCACTAAGACAACACATGCATCACATATGTGCACCTCAGCTCACACCCTGACTAGTTTAATCATCAAGATAACCACAGTGATGGTTGAATGTAAGAAGGTAAGAGGCAGAGGCTGCAACAGAAAAGAAGGTTGAAGGAAATGCCTCAGCATCCAGACCCCCAGCACACAGACAGAGTTGACCGGCTCAGGGAAGACATATGCAGGCATTGCAGTGAAATCAATATTTTCAAGTCAAATCAGATTTTCAGTAGTAGTTAATGTTACATTTTCCAACTTTTATTGGTCATCATCAGCTGTTACTTCAACAGACTGATTATTACCCTCATAAATCATGACACACTGCTCTCCTCTATGTTAAAGTACATAAGCTGCTTTTAATAATAAAACATATCAGTACTGATATAGGCAATGCTGACCCTGTATTACCTGGTATCGGATCAAAACTAAATTTTGTGGTATTGCCCACCCCTGTTTTTAATAGTAAGGTGTGAAAATGCATGTGTTTGGGAAGTATTATGACTGGATAAGTGAAATTTGGATTATACTGCATAAATCTTACAAGAGTTTGTAAACAGGGGTTTTGATATAGTTTTGCTTTTGTTAGACTCGGCCTCCCTTTTATTCCAGTTCATTAGGAATTAGCTCCATTTCTGGATTCTTCGTTCACCAAAGAGGCGTGCGAGAAAAAAAGTATTCTTCATGAATTTAACTTATCACAGAGTGAGTAACTGATATACAAATGATACAAATGTGGGTAAAGTCTTCCTTTAATTTGTTCCTGCAAGGCAGATAGAGTCCACAACATTCTGTCTGACTGTTTTGTGTCAAATATTGACATGAAGCCTTTAAGTGCCTCAGCTGAACCAGAGGCCATCAGTAAATCAGAAGAGGCACATATATCACGGAATATCTGACAACACAGACACAAATGTCAGACGAGAGGAGCTGGCAGTGAATTTCAACAAACAGCTCCATTATTACTGCTTGGTCCCATTTTACAGCATCTGAGGAAGTGATGTGTGTGGGCGTACATGAATGATGGCCTGAGTAGGTAATGTGGCTCTTTGGGATAGAGCAAAGAGGACAGACTTTCATACCCTCACACAATCAGTTCAGTCATCCAGGAAAACAAAGAGACTCGTATTTAGGTCACTGAGCCAAAATACATACATAGTTAAGGACAGATATAGGAGAAGTGGTGGTAAAGATGCAATATCCCCAAAGCCCTTGGGGGATAATTACAATATAATGAAATGTAATTTTACATCTGTTTGCTCATTATTGTATGACAGTGGAGATGACCTGTGCATCATCCCCCTGTTTGTAGCTGCTGTTCTTAAACTGATCTCTGAAAAAAGTGGTGCAGTGAGCAATTATGGCAGCAGCAGTACAGTTGTAAAGGTCAGGCTGTTCTCATGCACTGTTCGTATCTATACCTACAAAACGTAATGCATCACAATTCGTATATATCTTGTGTAGCTGGAAAGGCTGCAATCAAGTGACCAATGCACTGACTGGAATAAAGGGGGAAGTAAAATTACAAGTCTGTGTAAGACGGCAGGTTGGGAAGGTGGATGGGTCAAACAACACGGGACTTTCCCCCAGGAGACAGGTGTACATGTCTTGTGTGAAACCAAGTGAACTTTGAGTTTCTTTTAAGGTATTTTATTACCACGTTTGTTTTTGTAAACCTGACCTATGTAACTTTACTTGTATAAACCAGTAACTTTATGTTAAGCACAGTACATAAGTTTAAGTTAAGTACGTAACACCATTCATGGTGCGCTAATTCATTAGATATCGTACAAACTGTTGTATGGCAATAAAGGTAGAAACAGGTATTTGGCATAACCACTAATGGCCCACACGACTGAACACAAGAGAAACCCTATAGTTGCCAGAAGAAAATGTTAGTATTGTAAGAGACATGACAGCACGATAATGCAGTGGCTGGCATTGTCGCCTCACAGTAAGAGGGTCCATGGCTCGAACCCGAAGTGGGGGGTTTGAACCTCAGGGTGGGGCACATTCACCCAGTGTCAACGTGGGTTTTCTCCAGCTGCTCTGACTTCCTACCACAGTCCAAAAGCTATGTAGGTTAAGTCAATCTGTGACTGTGTCAACCCCATGATAGCCTGGCAACTTGTCCAGGGTGTACCCTGCCTCTGGCCCAATGTCAGCTGGGATAGGTTCCAGCCCCCCGCGACCCCTAACAGGATGAGTGAATGTAAGAGACATTGGCAGCTTTTCCACCCATGATTGTGCCACCCAAACTGCATACTATCAGCCCAGACGTGATCTTTTTTTAACCATAACCAAGTGAAATTAATGCCTAAACATAACCACATGTGAACCACAGAGCTGCTGAGATGTAAGAAACATACAATTTCAAGTTACCCACGACATAATAATGTCATTTTACATATGGTTTGCAGAAATGTACAATGCCAACATTTATTTAGGCAGTTCTGCTGCTAACATAACAAACATGATTGAAAATGCAGAGAAACATTTTTGTTTGCACACATTATTCATCTTTAGAAAGTGCAATGCAAAAAACAACCCAGCAATGACCACTTATCACCACAAAACACATACTGCCGATCTCACACTCAGTTATGGTTCAACTGTGCTGCTGCCACAATGAACATTGTTGTTTGGTTCTGACACTGCAGTATTTTGAATGACAGATATTCTGACGGGACTGAAAAAATAATTATGAGAGTTTCCGCCTACAGAGATCTCACCACACTGACATCTGTTTTGAAGCCTAATATTAAATATAGCCCTTTTCTCCATCCATCTACAGGTAGACATCTCTATCTATGCACCGGCCCGTCCATCTGACAATCCATCTTAACATCCAAGCCGAATTCATCCATCCATACATCCACGTAAACATTCACATAATCCGTCCATCCATCCATCCAGGCAGTGAGCTGTCCTCCCCTGGGGGAGGCTCAGCTGCCTTCTGCAGCCCTCAGACATGTTTTAATGGTGAACTATATAGGCTCCTCTGGCTCTCCTGAGGTGCACACACACTAGCACACATCAAACACTGCATAAAATTGCATGGATATCAGCAGTGTTGACCTAACCACTGCCTTTGCCACATTCCTATTCCCCCAGCCTCCCCTTTTAACTTAATATTTATACGCCATTTCTTTATTCAAATACTAATTTCTACTTCCACATAAAACCTCTCTGTTTTTCCTTTTCATCTAAATCCCTGTAAACACTGGTTGTTCTCCCTCTGTAGCATCCTTTTTTGTCTTTCTTTGTTCCTTATCTCTGTGCCCCCCAGCCAGTTCCTCCTTCTGGCTTTCCCTTTTTCCTCCCTTTCTTCAACACCACCCCTCCTCTTTCCGCCCTGTCCCCCATTTTCCTTCACTTTTACTCATTTTCACATTTGCAGAATGTCATTTTGGTAATGTCATGCTGCCCTGTAGCGGATGTCTTTGTGTAGATGAGAGTCGCGTGAGGACAGGGATGGGTGTGACAGAAAGCGACGGGCTCACAGAGGGAGAGAGAGAGAGAGGAAAAAGTTAACTGTGATCAGCACAGATGGAAGGACACCTGGTCTGTAATGGTGGTTTTCAGATGCTCCCTCTCTTTCTCTCTTTCATGCCCACATGCAAGCACACAGACCCACACACACACAGTTACTTCAGAGAGGCAAAACCCGGGCACAACATGAAGGACCATCCTCCTCCTTCCCATGGTGCAGTGGAGGCAGAGTGACGGATGGGATGGGGAGAAATGGGAGAGAGATAAAACGACAATATGGAGCCATGGAGGCAGGTCCAAAAGGGAGGTAGAGGGGAGTCACAGACAGAGAGAGAAAGTGGGGGACAGACAGGGAGCGGTTCACACATTTGGCAAGTGAAAGTAGCTGTGATAAATCCAGCAGAGTGGCCTTATCTGTGTTCAGTTGTGTGTTTGCATGTGGTGAGTGTGGTCCTGTGAGGCTGAGCAGGTCTGTGCAGCTACAGGGCAGACGGGGAGATATGTATTTAGGCCAAGAGGTGCTCATAGTCCACCTCAGGGGCTGTGGCTAAATCTGAGCTGTGTTAGAATTCATGTGATGCTGTGTTTGAAGTACAGCGCATATTTAAATAACAGTCCCCGAAAAGAGTCCACATAGTCCTATGAGGAAAGATAAAAGGCGTCAAACATGTAACCTTGAATGTGATGCCGTTAAGAGCATCTAATTAAATTTTTGGCTAAAAAGGGAACATAAAACAAAACCCAGCTTACAGACTTTGCAACTGGACTCACAACATGCTGGAGGCTGATGCTCTCCATCTGACCTTTACACACATGAAAGTGTGTGATTGTCTGTTTTGTAGCGATAATACACAGAGCATAGTGAGGCCTTGGACTGTCCTCACTGGAACACAATGACAAGCAAGACAAATTCAAACCATCCTTCTTTTCACAGACTAATAACATCAACATTAAAGCTACAGTGTGTGGGATTTAGGGGGATGTAGTGGCAGAAATACAATGCAATGTAATACGTGTGTTTTCTTTAGTGCATAATCACCTGAAAATGAGAATCCTGTTTTTGTTGCCTTGAAATTAGCCATATATATCTACATAGGGAGTGGGTTGAACATGTTGCACTACCATGTTTCTACAGTAGCCCAAAACAGACAAAGCAAACACTGGTTCTACATAGGGCCATGGGTGTGTTTGCATCTACAAGTGTAGTCAGCAGCCTCTCTGAGCTGAACAGCGTAAAAAAAAATCCACAGATTTTTAACATGAAATCGCTTTTTTCAGTGTTTTTTTGTGGTTTTAATTCAGAGAGAAAGAGACCTCTGTGGAAAATTGGGCTCCTTGTAAAAACTTTTCAAACACAGAACTCTGAAGGAATTAGTTTTAGCTGGTTGCAATCTGCAATCCTCACAGTTATATTCCAGTAAAAATCCTACACACTGCTTCCTTACAAGAATAGCTCAATACATTTGAAAATATAGGTCTATTCCCTTACTTGCACAGGAGTTTGAGGACAAGATTGATAATGCTTTCATTTCTGTTTGTCCATTCAATATGAGGTTGGAGCCAGGATACAGGTAGCCTACCAGCACCTCCACAGTTCACCAATAACATGTTTAATTTGTGCAAATCCATAAATGTAACTTGTGCAACGTAAGTGTAAAAATGGCATGTTGTGGTCTAACAAGGGGTTATGTCGAGGAGTAAAGAAACAGTCCACATAACCTCTATAAAACTGATATTCATGTGTAAAAACGACAAGTTTGGGATTGTGTGCAATCACAGATTTTGTTACTTTTGGACAGAGCCAGGCTAGCTCTTTCCCCTTTTCAAGTCTATTAGTGCTGGCTGTGGCCTGATATTGAACCCACAGAAATGAGAGTGCTATCAATCTTTTCATCCAACTCTCGACAAAAAAGCAAATAAGCGTACTTCCCAAAGAGTCAAACTATTGCCAGAAGGCATTACTCTGATACCATGTGACAGTAAGCAACTCTTTTTAAAGCAGAGCTTTGGTATCAACATGTCAATAATTAAAGTTTGCATTTATTTCAAGTGGAGAAAATACGAGGGCTTCAATCCTCAATGAAAACTGTGATTCAGAGGAGGTGGTGTGGTGAATTTCCAAACAACATGTTCGTACTCAGAGGAGACAGGGCCGTACAGCCCAGCAGGCAAACACACAGCAAAGCTAGTTACCAGTAGTTCAAATGAGGTTTTTGACACCATGCATGACAATAAGGAGAGGCTGAAGCCCAAGTGTGTGAGACGCTGTACGCACACACCTAGACAGAGCAAATGAAGAACGCTCACACAGAAAATCCGGTAACTCACAGAAATACCCACAATTATATGCACACATCACTATCTCATTTTATTCACTTACGAGCAGATTCACTATAACATAGCCTACAGGTGTCATTAACATTTCAAACATGGAAAATTATGCAAACACGCCGCCATGCTGTGGGGGCAAGCAGCTCTGCTCATTTAACACACTCCTCCAGTCGCTCAGACAGAACCATTTCCTCATCTGTCAGTGTTCCACGGCTTTACGAAAACAAACATCATGTCAACATGGCGCACTCTCACAAATTTTACATTAACACACACACACAGACAAAAAATAGCACAGCTAATGCAGCTGAGGAAAACCAATTTCAGAAAAGGAAAACGCACACACATCGACATCTCGCACATGAAAGATGGTATCAATGAACATTTTCTGTCCCCATCATCTTTCCTGACCCTCTTGGATAGACTGTCCAGCCTTGTGCCCAGCAAAACCAATCTGCTCTTATTTCATTTCATCCCAATCTATTCTTTTGCTTGGGTGAACTGACCATAGTGTGTATGTGTGTGTGTGTGTGTGTGTGTGTCTTTATGTGTGTATGAGTGTGTGTCCATCACACCCGGTGGAGGTCTATGTGCAGGGCCTCAGAATATGAGGCAATCAATCACATCATACTGCCTTAGATTAGAGCCACATCGATCTGGTCTCAGCTCTGACAAACAGCCTGAGCTCGAATACATCCACCTGGACAGGGCACACACACACACACACACACACACACACACACACAAACAAACACACAGCATCTTTTCTTTCACTGCATTTCTACCACTCCACACACAGCACCCCCTCCTGAGAGCGTACACGACCACATACACACATACCAGGAATATTTACTGAGAACCGCAGTCTCACACAGAGAAGCCCCTGTGCAGTAAACATCCAAGGTGGGATGATTTTCCCCGTGGGTGGCTGTTCATTTGTATACCCCTTTCACTGTCCATCACCTCCGCTGCCCCCGTCCACGAAAGCAAACACTCACCCAACGCTCAGTTTGACGTTCTCAGAATGTCGTACATATTTCTACCTGTGTGTGTGTGTGTGTGTGTGTTTTCTCGTTATTGGCTACATGCCCTCATTCCATTTATTAATGCTGTGTATCGTCCCAATCAATGGTCTGTGGTGTGATGAAGGTCCTTGCCCGAGGGGAGAGAGAGCGAATGGAAAGTGCTGTGAGATGTGCAGCGTTCGCAGAATCATTAAGTCTGAGCTTAGGCCTCTAAGTGTGTGTGTGTGTGTGTGTATTGTGCTTAACAAGTAATCATTAGCACTAGATATGCAGAGAAGGTGTCAGAGTGTTACCCAGGTATTGTTTGAAGATCTCTGGCTGTCTACCCTGGAGGAAATCAAAGCCCTGAACATCTAAAGTATGTGTATATATAAGCGTGTGTGTGTGTGTGTGTGTGTGTGTGTGTGCGTGTGTGTGTGTGCAGGTGACAAGTCCATGCCACCGCACAGCTACAGATACAGATATATTCGCTCGAATAACTCTACAGTCACAGGGTTGAAACTTTTCGCCCACCTCTGTTTTTTTGCTGTGAAACATATGGCAGAGAGTACAATTTATTTCAATTTTAATTCAATCTTTGCATCGTAAGTAAGACAAACTGCTTTGCTATTTTAATGCTGTTCTTAGAAATGAGAGCGTGCAAATGTATTTGGAATTTAATAAACATTTATACCTTGCAGCAGCTAAAGTGACACAGTAATTAAAGCATAGCTAACTGAAACACAGTGAATTTGAAACACCTATTTACACAGTAATTATTGTGATGTAGTGTTCCTGACTGCTCTGCTACACCTCCCGCAAAAGAATAGTTCAGCGTTTTGAGAAATAAACTTATTCACATTCTCACATGTGAGAGTGGAGTCAATCTCTGGCAAGAAAACAACTAAAAAGATTCCCAAAAGTGTTGAATTATTGCCTTCAGAGAAACACAAGTTTGTACATTTCTTCTCACATAAAAATGGCTCAGTCATATCGAGTTATGTTTCGATTTTCATACTGGAGCTTGAAGTAATTCTCATACCCAATGTGTCCTGATGAGCAACAGCTGAACAGTGCGAGACCTACAGAGACAGCCGGGTGGACGAGTGACCAATGGAGTTCTTCTGGAGGTGGGAGGATTAACCAATGAGAGAGCAGGACTGATTGGAGGTGATTTACGTTCCTGACATCTTTAACCAAATTACCCAGCATCCCTTGCGGTGTGATTACTGTGATGCACAGTCTTGATGCTTGTGTGTAAAGTGTGTATGTGCGTTATTTCACTTCTCCTGAGGCAACAGCTCATGCAGAACTGAAAGACAGATTTGGACACAACAAGCGAGATTCAAACTCCCAAACAGGAAAAAAAACATCTGTTTTTCAGATTTTCTGTGATAGTCTGATATGTGCTATCTCTGGCAGTTATCACAGTTAGCATGCCGACTGACCTGCAGACGAGGCTTAGACAACATGTTCAGGGTTTTATGAAGTAATCTCATTGATCGCTAGCCAAGACTGCTGTCAGGACAATCCGGAGGATTTTCCCAGCATTTGTTTGAATTTATGAGAAAATAACAAGCTTGTGTTTACATTTTCTAACAGTGCAAAAATCTCTCACACAAAATGCCTTCCTTCTACCAATCTGAAGTCTGATACATATTGATCCACAGTGGCTGTAATAGGAAATACAATAAAACTGTCTGTGCTGACATGCATTTGAATAGCTGGCTCCCTGGTGACTACTAATGTCATTTTCCCAAAGACCAAACTGGTGGCCTACAGATTGTGAAATGAGCTGAGGGAAGACTTTCTTAGTAGTCAGAATTATCATATCTGCAGCGTTCCCCTCGAAATAAACATGCAATCAAATCACATCAAGCTATCACATGACACACTGCCACTGAAGGAATACTTCACCCCCAAATGATTATTCATATGTTACTTACCCTATGTTGCCTTGAATTTGGGAGGAATACTTTCTAGCATGCCTCCATGATATATCAAAACATCAGTTTAAAAACTCTCACACAATTCATGCAGTATAGTCCAAGTGTCATTTATCCAGTCGAATGCTTAGTACTTCCCAAACACATGCATTTTCACTAAAATCTTACTATTTAAAACACTTCTGCATAAACAATCACATGCACAGACAAGTAGTGCACCTGGGCAATGGTGTCCACTTCAACACTGCTTAGGGGAATGCACGGGCAGAGTTCAAACTTAAGCTCCTGTCCAGGTGCACTACTCATATGCAGAAGTGTTTTAAATATGACAGTTTTAGCATACGACTGGATAAATAAGACTTGAATTATACTGCACAAGTGTTGTCAAAAGTTTGCCAATGAATGTTTTGATTCAGTTTTGCTGTTGTTAAACGCGGCCTTCTTTTATACTGTTAACACACACTTATTGTCGCCGTCAGTGGGTACCCGCACTACCACTTAATGTGAGTACTGTACAGAGACAGAACAAACAAGGAAAGGGCTCAGAGATTAGTAAGGAAAGCCATAGGACTAAATGCTAAGTTCTGAAAATATGGATTTGTGGCCGTAAGCTTTTTTGTTGAGTTCCCCCTTAGCAAAATGCTCTAACTAATCTAAGCTCGTCTGTTATTGTGGAAAGTAAACAACGGACTGAGTGAACGCTGGTTCAGAGTGCAGAGCGTTTGTGTTTACTGTGTTCACATCACTTGATTCCAGCTATTGGTTGTAGCTGTAAGCTGTCTTCCCCAGTTAATTAGCACAACCATTTGCACAGCTCTTAAGGGCGACTATTCACCAGGTGTGAAACGCTCCCTAAAACACCACACTGGCCATATTTGTGTGAGTAAGGCAACATGAAAGTTCACTTTGTGTTTGGTATGAACACAGCATTAACCCTTAGATGCATAAGTGGGGTCAAAAATGACCCCAGGGGTTGTTTTTCTTCAATATCTATGGAATTAAAAGTTTTTATCATTTCATATTCCAGGTATTCCTCATAAAACATGTTTCTGACATGAGGCCATTTGCATTTAAAAAAAAATTATACACATTTTAAGAAATTGTTGTTTTTGTATCACTACCCCACTCTTCCATAAGTGGGGTCAAAAATGACCCCAAGCATTTCCTATGGAATATCAAGGGTTAGACTTAGGAATCTTTGATTCTTATCAGCTGTGACTGTCAGCGTATACAGTATACATTTACTGTCGCACTTATACATCTAATGCCAGCAGTCTCACCACCCAGGAGGATTTTTATACAGCAACAGACATGTTAGTATTATATTTGTTTTGTATCTTGGAATAGGCTACATATGATGTTATAAAATATGAACTTATTTTCCACATCCATGACTTTTGTGTGATAAAGTATAGTATTATTGTCATCAGATTAGCTTACTTTGTAGTTAGCTAACACTAGCTAACTAAGTTAGCTAGTGTTAGCTAACTACAGTGTAGGTACTAATTAGCTAACTACTGTTGTAATGTTCGTACTGTAATGTTAGCTAGCTAATATTACTGCATTTGTTGTGTAGAGATAAGCAGACTTACTATGATATTTATAGCTTCCTTGTAATAGAATCTAACCATTATTGTGTATGTGTGTGTGGGTGTGTGTGTGTGTAGTTAGCTGCATTTGTTGTGTAGAGATAAGCAGACTTAATATGATATTTATAGTTTGCTTGTAATAAAATCTAACCCGTTAGGTAGCCTATTATACTATTATTGATTATTCAATGATGTCATTAGTTGTTAAAATGTTAATAAAAGTGATAAATGAACATGTCAAACATGAAATCATTCTTTTGTTGACCAAAATATAATACAAATCATCATCTTTAATCACATATTTTATCACATAAAACGCATTGATTCTAATTGGGGTCATTTTTGACCCCACTTATGGAAGAGTGTAGGTATTGGTAGGTCATGCATCTAAAGGCCCGAACATACTCGGGCGTACTATAAGCGGAACGGACTCCGCGAGGAATGTCCGTAGTCATTCGGGTTTCCATAGTCGAGCGCACTTCCGCGTTGTAGTTTCCTGTAAAAATGAACGTGAAAAATCCCCACGATGTGAAAAAAACATGCCGAGCAGTCACTGGTGCACGGAGCGGAGTCCGCGCGGTCGTAAAATCTGAGCTTTGCGCGCACAGGCCTTGCGGATGTCCGCTTTGAGTCCGCGCGGACCTCGGCGGAGTCCGTTCCGCGTATGTTCTGCCCGAGAATGTTCGGGCCTTAAGGGTTAAAAAGACTGACCTTTCACAAAGCCCCGCCCCTTTTTGATTGTCCGTCAAGTTATCGGTGTAAGCATGGAGCCCACACTGTAACTAACTGCACCCCCTGAAGACGTATTATAATATTTTTTGAAAAATGAAACAGTGATCCCAGAGAGAAGCAGACAGTCTGTGTTTGAAGGATATATCCAGGATGTCTCAGGATGACCCAGCAGCAACAACAGGTTAAAAAGACAAAGATAGTTAGAAGCTAAAGCCAAACTATAGGCTACAGATCACAGTGTAAAAGTGAACCACCACATCACTGCTGATCGCCACAGAAGACAATGAATATAAAGGGAAACTTTGCCAATATTGAACCAGCTGTGTGGCATCACAGTGTGTGCAGATGAACTGTGTTTGGCTTCGCCTCTATGCTGCTGCCAGGACCTCCGCCGCTGGACAAGCAGGGATCTCCAGGGGAAGATAAACAACAGTCATCTGCGTATAATGCGATGACACACAGCCGGTTGAATATCAGCAAAGTTTCCCTGCTTCCCTTCACTGGTTCCTGTACAGCAGGGTCGGTCTTTTTTTCCGCTGTTATAATCATTAAAAAGCAAAAGCAGCATGTGTATACATTCAGCAGGCTATATCTTCAGTAGCTAGCTAGCTAACCCTACACTTTTCAGGGATTGATTTTGGTTTTGGAATATTTATCTTTTTCCAGCCTCTCCAGGTAACAAGTATGAATAATACACGACGTGTCCCAGGCACAGCATTTAGCTCCACATCCACAAAACCAGCCTGAAATTCAAGGAAATCTAAACCGATTGCATCATAGTCAATGGAGCACACCTGTGGACCCTGATCTGAGCCGGCCTGATGCTACATTATGATTGGCCAATCTGTGTACATGGGTGGGACTTACAGAAAGATCAGTTCATCATGAATTTTCTCAGTTTTTGGATCCTTCGTTTACCATGGAGGCATGCAAGAAAAACAAATTTATCGCCACAAAGTCAACACGGGGTAACTGATATACAAATGATAATTTTGTGGGTTCTTTAAAGGCAGAATACAGCTGGTACAATGTAGGGATTTTATTGTGGTTCACTGTGAGATGTCTCTCTACTGACACCAGCACAGTTTCTATTGGAGCTAACAGGCTCATCTGACTGGAAACCTGCTTGATCCATCAGTTCATTTCAGCCACTCTGCTCTCTCAGCCCTGCTCTTAAAGACAGATAGTAGGAGACTGTCTCATTTCACGCTTGCAGGAGTTAATGCTATTAAAGTAGACACACAGATACACTCAAATGTGCACACAATCAAACACACACATATGTACACACACACGCAGAAGATTTAGCTGCTATCTGATGGCCTGAACAACGGCAACCTCTGAGATAAAGAGCAGCTTTCCTGTTCCAGTGATGCACTGCCATGTTCAGCCTTTAGATGATATGTGTGTGTGAGAGTGTGTGGGTGGGTGGCTGTACCTTTGTGTGTGAGTACACATTTGCACCTGTGCTGTGACTGATGCAGGACCAATCCTTCAGTGATCCCATTACAAGGGTCTGACAAGCGAGGGTTGTCTGTGTGTGTGTCAGTGTTGGGGTGTGTGTGATGGAGAGGATCATCTATGAACTGCTGTTAGTTAGCAGCATTCTCTATCACTGTGGCATGTTATTATCTGGCTGGGTTCAATGTTACATCACTCATACTTACACATACACACGTGCACGCACAAACACACACAAATACAGATTTGTCTTGATATTTTTGTGAGGATGCTCCATTGAATGCATCTGTTCTTTATTCCTCATAGCTATATACATAACCTTAAAGGAACAGTTTACCAATTTGGAATATATCTATATTTGCCCTCTTACTGAGAGTCAGAAGAGAAGACTGATATCACCCTTCTATTTGGAGCAAAGAGACAATTAGTTGAGTTTAGCTGTCCATAGGTTAAAAAAATCTGCCTACCAGCACATCGAAAGCTCACTAATGACCATGTTATAACTTGTTTAATCCCTCTAAAAACGGAAATGTAAAAATGTCAGTTTGTGGTTTTAGGAGGAAATACGTGCTATGACTCTCTGCATGCACAGTGCGTGTGCATTTACATGGACATGAATAACCCGTTATGCAGTTTATCCTGGTTAAAATCGGGTAATTCATATTACCTGTATACATAAAAAAATACTAGTAACGTAGTTACTGATTACTGCAGTCTATTTGCACAGGCAGAAAGTAACAAAAATTATTAAACATGACACTATGCAGTTATTACTGCCTTACAAATTAAATGCCAATTTCTTCTCTGTTGTGAGATGTTGTTGCTGCCATTTTTTAGGTTTTTTAGGTTGTCAGGTGGAAATGCAGTGGGACAACAGCTTAATTTAAAGAAGTGAAAAGTCCAATCTGGGTGGATGGGAGGGGTGGTGGATGAGTTCCTACAATGAATGACTTTCACCCGAGAGGCTGGTGTTCGCTTCCCATATGAGCCAAAACCAGAACATCGACAACAGACGCATCCAGGCAGGGCCGCCCCTCCCTAAACACAGAACACGCGCTGTGCGTAGGGCCTCATCTTCCATGAGGGGCCACATTTTGCGCGAGGGGACGCATTTGCGCATATGCGCAATGGATGCGCACATGCGCTACCGTGAGGCGCGAGTAGAATCAGCTCGAGGAAGGAGAGAAGAGACCTGACCGCCCATACGTCGCTGCAATGATTGACAGCACTCGACATCTGAACCATAAGAGGGGTGCGCTGGCAGACACTTGCAGAGCTGCAGCAGGTGAAGAGTTGTCGTCATATCGTCCAAAAGTATGTGCGGGGACGGGAGGACGGGTGGGCTCCACGGAGGGGGAGACCCGAGCCTCGGGGGTATGTGCGGGGCCGGGAGGTCGGATGCTCCCAGAGAGGGGAGAGAGAGAAATATAGCTAAATATAGCTAAATAAGATGAAAATAGAAAAGAATGTCTCTGTATTTTATTTCTGTTTTCAGTGTTTAATTAAGGTGGGAGAGGCGGAGGGCTGAGGGAGATCGGACGCCTCCGGAGAGGGGAGAGGGAGAACTATAACAAAATAAGATTAATAGAAAAAACCTGTCTCCCTCTTTTATTTTATTTTCAGTGTTTAATCAAGGGTGGGGGATTGAGGTGGTGGAAGTTACTTTCTTTTGATGAGTAATTGATGGCTATTTGTGACTCAGATTTGTTTATTTATTTATTTCAGTTTGAAGTTATTTTTATTTAATATTTATTTATTTATTTCAGGTTGAATTTTTTATTTTCTTTGACTCATACAGCCAAACTACTGTATCTACAGTACATTTGTTATTGGTTGTCAAGTTAAATGGCAAGTTGTTGTACGGTCATTTTGAACCTATGATACATTTGAGATGGGGGCCTCCAAATAAAATTTTGCTTAGGGCCCCAATTTGGTCAGGGGCAGCCCTGCATCCAGGCTACCTCGCATGCCATATGTAGACGTGGAAAGTCCACAACTAAGCGGTGATATGTGACAAGGTCAGTATAAGAATATTTTGACCTTAGAAAACCCACAGATTTAAGGACTTGCCAACATGGCACAATAACCTCACTCAGAAAAATTCGAGGAAAAGAACGAACCCACTTCCACACTCCCGCTTTACTTGACAAGATCATGGTCTCAGCCAAATAAGAAAACCATGATTTCTAACCTTCTGGGGGTTTGGACATGTACCACTGAAAATAAAAGGGAAGTTCAGCCTGCTGGTCATGTGCACACAAATCCCTACAGACATTATATATGGTTTAATGTAAGCAGATCACACAATGCATTCATAAATAACAAACTCACACAATTTTAAAAACTGTTTTTTATAATGGCAGTAAAACAGTATCCTTCAAGAATTATACTGGATGTGGCACTGTGTACTCACACTGTGCTGCCAGCTCGTCTTTATCTCTAGGCAAACCTCCCTCTGAGTACCTTGTTATTCCTTTGCAGTACCAACTTTTCTGCATAACAGTGGAGCATAAATCAGCCAGTCAAGTCAGCTCAGATTGAGAGGCAGTTAAATGATACATCCAGTACTGTATACTTACTCACAGACACATGCATGCACATAAACACTGCATATACTGATTTGTGTCCATACATTTTATCTGCACATACATTTGTGTGTATATTTACCTCTGCCAAGGAGGCTGTACTTTCAGTTCGGTTTCTTTGTTTGTCAGCAGAATTATAAAAACTATTGGCCCGATTATCATGAAACTTGGTGGAATGATGAAGCATGGGCCAAGGAAGAACCCATTAAATGTTGGAGCAGATCCGAATCACGAGCCGGATAAACAAATTATTTTTCACTTATAGGCAGGGCATTTTGCCTCTGCAGTATAAATAACATACATCTTAAAACCCAGTAGATAGTAAGGTTCAATTGTGAAATACGATAGAAATACGATAACATCATATCACAATTCACATTCACAGGTACCAGTAATCCTCTGGGGTAGCCTACGCATGTTGTTGCTCAAACTCTATACGGAAAGCAGTCGCTCTGGAGCACTCATTTGATATAATTCTGATAATTTGGGAAATAAATTTGCACATATATAGTGGTTGTGCATGTAGATTTCCATATCACAGAAGACAGAACTATTGGCCTCAGCAAAGATCTGCGGTCTCTGAGGTCCCTTGTTAATGTCGACTCGTCAGAGAGCATCTGCCACCCTAGTTTTTGTGATGTGTCCCACACTGTTAGCATGAGCCAGCCCTGCTTTTTCCAGCTGATTTAGCATTTTGAATTGGCGTGGAGATGGCAAAGCCCATCAATGGATTGAATCACTCTGATAGGCAGTTCAGTTCAGTGCACAAGAAGAGAAACGGAAGTGAGGAAAGCAAACAAATGGCTAAAATGAGGGCGACAGCCATGTTATTGACTATATTGACTGTGTGTGTGTGTGTGTGTGTGTGTGTGTGTGTGTGTGTGTGTGTTTATATGTGGGGGTGGGAGGGGCGGGTTTTCAATATGTATGTATTATTTTTGTTTGTTTTTATTCTGTGAAGCACTTTGTGCTGCATTTTTAATGTATGAAAAGTGCTATACAAATAAAGTTTGATTGACTGATTGATTGACAGGGTGAGAGATCAAAACAAAGTTGTTATAATAGGTTAAATTATTTTTTTTAGCCACTGAGCTCCTTAGTGGAAATGGTTCATATTAATTTGTATGACTGTCCGCTGGCGCATGGTTACTAGCCTTTGTTCTTTCAACATCAAGTTCTGTTGAACTGAATGTGCTAACTGGCTAACTAGCGTCTTGAATCCATCCTGTTGGTCCTCCAGTTTCCTGTTTTGAATGATGAATACAGACTATCGCCACTTGCTGGTATGGAGAGTTATTTTCTCTTGCGCAGGCACAGTTGGCCACTGGCTGTAGTCTTTGCGATATGTTCAAGTGCAACTTTTTGGCCAAGACACAGGTGATGTGAGGCGACGTAACAGCTGGCCTTCGTTGCCAGTAGTTCTTTGCTATCAGTTTGGTGTGTCTGGGCCTTTAAACCCATAAGCTTTATATTCACAGTATTTAACTTGTGTCTGTACCTCATTGTGTGGTGGTGGTGGTGGTGGTGGTGGTGATCAAGGGTTCTCCACGTCCACACTGCAGCACATTAAAAGCTAAAACTTTTGAAAGAGAGAAAATGATCATAAAAAGGGCAAAATGAGACAAACAGTCATTTGTGTATGTGTGTGTGTACCTGTCTCTAAAGCTGTATCAGCTAAGCTTGGAACAGGTTATGCCTTCCCTCCTCGTATTTCTCCTCAGGCCCCTCGTTTATTCGCTGCTTGTACTGGCACCTGAGAGCAGATTATTGTTTAGGAGACTTGCAGCAGAACAGGCAGAGTAAGTAGATCTCTCCTCTTCTCTAATCTAATCAAATTTGATGTTTCCAAACACACAGCAGCTGGCTAAAGGCACAGCGATGATAGCCTAGGAACAAAGCCCACGCTTATTGTTGGAGACCTACCTAAGCTTCTCCAATTCCTGCCTCAATTTAGCATTCACTCCCTGAAGCTTAACGCTGGAAAACAACACGAAAGCAATTTAACAGGCTGACACTGTGGCTGTGTGCTTAGGTGTGTATGTGTATTACCCTCAAAATTGTTCATGTCTGTTTGTGGAGCAGGCATCCTCTGTGGGCTGATGGGGGCAAGTCTCTCGTGATCCCACATTCACTCTGCAACATCACAGAAAAGGAAATTCAAACACCAAGAGACGGTGCTGGCAAAAACAACTGTTATAAATATAGTGGAACGTACTACTCCGCCTCCGCATTGCATGTTCAAATATGTACAGAAGTAAACAATATAGTAACAGAACCAAGGCAGTAAATATAATACACATTAGGACAGACTCACCTCTCCAAATATTCAAGTATGCTCAAATGCCCCCTCCTCCCCAATATACAGATAGAAAAGGGGATTTCACTGTTGATTGTGTGCACCACAGCTATGTTGCACCATGTGTAGACAGTAGTAGCTTGCATTTATTGCATATTTGAATGGTGTACTGTATAGCTGTACTTGCTTATGATACATAGTATAATAAAAAAGAAAGACACAAAGACCTCAAGGCCCCTCGGCAGATTTGGTCCCCCTCCAGTGTTGACTCCATGGCTACAGCCTTGAAAAACATGACTGTTACCTTGAGATTTGCTCCTCAGAGGATAGTCGCGTTTTCTCAGGTACCCAGTTTGTGTGATCATTCTTTAAAATACATCATTTTTTACACATACTACATATCTATAAAACAGCTACATGGATGTTAGGGGGTCAACCGAAGATTGGGTGGTGGTAACCACCACTTTTACGCTTTCATGCATTATTAAAACATCATAAGAAATTTCTTACTTGGTGTGAATGAAATAATAGGGGGAAGGGCTGATAGCTTTGATACACTATGTGTGCATCAAATGTAGAGATCACTTCACTTCAGTCAGTACTGCAAAGGTCCTTTCATTGCTTTGACCTATCCAGCTCTCACTTTCATCTTACACTAACGAGGGGCTCATTAATTTCTAATCAAAGGATCCCGATTTACTGCAGGTCCATTGAGGATATTCAGCCCTGTATACACAGAAAGTGGATGGGGTCATCAGAATTTAAACAATAGACCAAAGACCAGTGGGCACACATGGGTGCTCACAAAAACACACAAGGTGAAGGTGAGATGTCTCAAAGCATTATGGCTACTTTTTCAACAGATGTATTGGATTCTGTACAGCCGAGACTGGGGCAAAGAAAAAAAGAGCAGAGGGAGAAAAAGATGGAATGAAGACTGAAAAGAGGGCTGCTTTGTGTTGAAGCATGGCAAAAAAGTTCCCTCACACACATCTGGAAAGAAGACACTATCTCACTGTGTGTTAGAGAGTGTGTGTATGTGTGCGCTTAGGTACACGCGCATGCAGGAATGGCCGTTCCGCCACGTTCCAGATAATTCCACACACAGGCGGGTCCACACTCTCCCCTCCATACTGCCGTCCCCAGTTCCACTAACACACCATTGGTCACTCTGGTCTGTGCTTGTGTGTTACTGTCCAGACTCAGTGAAACAGACGACTGCGCCTGTCTGTCATAGGCTGCTTAACAAGAAACTCTGCCTCAAGACTTTCAATCTGCAGCTGCTGAGAGCCAGAGGAGCAAAAGTTTTATCAGTGAGAAACACATTCAGCCGAGCTTATCAGCCACATCAATTATATCTCTACAGACTTCTACCTTGACTCTAAACCATTAAAATATCATATAAAAGCAGTCATGCTATCATAAGAGTAGAATAATAAAATAGATCCTCTGAGAAATTAAGTTACAGAGTTTTATCATAATCCAATCAGAATCAGAGTTATTACCAGTTTCCAATCAGGGTAGAGAGTTATTATGTGCTCCAATTTGCCTTCAGCATGGAATAAGAAAATGGTAAAAATGAAGACTGGATGAAGGGAGAAGATGTGTGTGGTTAAAACACACAGACATTTGAGTCCTCACAGAAGCCAGAACAATACCTTTCATGACAATTAGCTTATTAAGAGTTGAATGAGTATAATAAGAGCTGTAGAGTAATAAATTGGCATACATAAACTAATTGATCATACTTCCCATCCCATGTTTTTAAAAGCATGATGTCCACGGGTGGTCGGCTGAATTGATCGCATGTATTAAAAAATAAATCATATCATCAGCATGTATGAGAATCAGTGGGGGAGTTTCCAATCATACTTTAAAGTCAAGACTTTTAGCTGAATAGCATCTAGTATTTTTGACGATATGGGACAGAGCAAGGTGGTGAAATAGCAAATCCAGTTTAACACTGTATAGCCAACAATGTCACTGCCCTCTCACACTCATCCTGTAATCAAAGGCCTGACCCTGTTAGAAACACTGCGTCTGCCGAACATCACAAAGACACTTCAGATCAAACAAAAGGGCCAGGTGCACACACACAAGGAAAATTATTCAGTTTCAATTCTTGACTTAAACCAGAGACAACAAAGGTCTGTATGAGACAAAAGACAGCGGCTGAGCAGCTACAGTAATGCACCTGTGTCACAGTGCCATCTACCTTTTAAACTGAGAATTGCTAAAGCATTTCCTACAGTCAATTAATTGATAACGCTTAATGTTTTGTTTTGAAACTGTAAAATTAAAATATCTGAAAATTCTAGCTTACTCACACACTGCATTGATGCTGAATCCTGCAAAGGGCCATATTACAGTGTTAAACATTTCACCATTACATTACAGTGGAGCAAATGTGCACAATCTAATACATTCTTCTGCAATAAGTAATTAAGGCATTTAATGTCTCTCGAAGAGGCCACATTAGATGCATGCTCCTTTAACTGTCATCAATTATGTCTAGTTTGTGCTGGTGGTAGTGTTTTATTAGAATTCATTATTTACTAATATGCCCCTGTTATTGTGTGCACTACTTGTGTATAAAGTGGTGTAATGACGTATATTGTACCACCCAAGACACACCTGCTGGAGCTGTTATTGCACACAACACACCGTAGTGATGCAAGTTAACAGACAGGAGCCCTGAGTGGTCACAGACACAGAAAACAACCATGACGCAGTGCCGAAAGTGTGAATAGCTGTTTGAAACAAACATTCTCGAGACCTGCAGAGCACTTAGAGACACTGAGTGACTCACACAGAGTGCATTGTCTCACTTCTGCTCTCTGCACACTTGTACATTTGTCTGACGTGGTATGCCTCTGTTTTGGAGTAAATTAATCACTAATAAAGGTGTTGATTCAATTTTAGGGTCCACACTTATATAACAAAAAGGCCAGTAAAACACTTCTGCTTAATATTGTAACCCCCTTACCCCATACACACACACACACACACACACACACAGCATGTCTGGCCTCTCTTTGGACACAGGCACTTGCTGAACCGCAGAATGTTAAATAAACCAGTGGAGGAATTCCACTGAGTCAACACAGCCTGTGGAAGTGGAGAACTCATTGAATGTGTGTGTGTGTGTGTGTGTGTGTGTGTGTGTGTGTGTGTGAGTGTGTGTGCTGGGAGCAGAACAGAGTGGTGTCTGTCACAGGGCAGTCCTGAGTAAACACACACATGCACACTCACACACACACACACTCTCAGTCTGTTTAGAGCCTACCTGCCCACGGAATGCACAGAATCCAGCTGCTATGGCAACAGAAACCTGCTGTTAAATCTCTGTTTAACACCTTCTCTCTCTTGGACACACACACACACACACATACGCACGCACGCACGCACACGCATGCACGCACTCATGAACGCACACACACACACACACACACACACACACACACACACACCTGACCTTCACATTTTACTGGGATGATGCAGCGTCTCCTGTAGCATCACTTTAGATATATATCTTTCATTTTATGATATCGTATACTTTATTACCCCTGAGGGGAAACTCATCTTGGACTCACAGTACTGCTGATCTATCATGATTAGAAAACACCATAAAACTACACGAAAGTCAATAGACCAACCAGCAACTGAAACTAAAGCTAAATGGAATTCAGCCATCTTTCCTTTAATTATTTACACCTGTGCTTTTTGTCAAAATGTCCTCTGTGACACACATATTATGCCAGTGGTGTCTATTGACATCAAATAAATGTTGTTGATTTAAAGACCCTGCACACCTACACAGGTGTTTTCAGTGAATCTGTCTGATTAGACATCTGCTCAGGTTGAAGCCATGCAGGGATTTATGAAATGTCACTAAAATGTATGTACTAACATAAGAGGTGGAGCTATATTGTTCCACCTTAACAGGTGCAACGAGAATAGTGAGGTCAATGTCAATCAAGCACAGATTGTACACACCAACGTGTGCTGAGAAGAGGTCTAATCAGTCAACAAGTGAAAACACCTGTGTGGGTGTACAGCGGGTAGGCTGTGCTTTTGTATTTGCAGCCATATGTCAGTTCCATACTACACAATAATGCTAAGAAGGTTTTGACACTGCATCAAGTACACTCTATATAAGCTGAAAGCACTTGATTGTTGTGAGGGCTGTTGATTACACTTGTCCCATAATGCAATGCACAAATGAAAGGCTGGCGCTTTTTACAGCTTAGATGCAAAAGATGATATTAATAATGGGTGTTGAAACAGCTATAGAAAGATTTTTTAAAGCTGGAAAATAGCAAAAAAATATTCTGACTATAAACGTATTGGCAGTGGCATACCTAAGGCAGTCAAACAACATGTGTCAGTTTACATGTAATACAATATTCTAGTCCTGTTAGTGCCCACTGCAGTCTATACAGTGGTAAAAAAAACAGAAGAAGAAAGAAACCTACTCTGGGGCTGTATTCACAAAGCTTCTTAGTACAAAGAGTCGCTCCTAATGATGAAACTCTGAGAAAATTCTTAGAATTTCCCCTTAAAGTTAAGACTAGGTCCTTGTAAAGATAAAAGTTATTCACAAAGCATCTTAGACCTCAAAAGAGCTCCCAAGGTGGAAAACTGTTAGGAGCAGGGAGGAGGACTTTTAAGAGGCTTTCTTTCTTTCTTAAGCAGAGGAGAAAAATGGTGGAAACACAAAGAGGTTGGAGAAATACTCTCCAAATGCTGGATGACAGTGAGGAAATGAAATGCTACAGATAGGACTGTGCAGAAATAATGTGTAGTTGATCTCATGAGAGATACACACACATTTCCCAGCTAACGCTACAACACCAGAAATAAAATGATCACAATACTAAGATATTTGGAAAACTGGAAAAATGCCACAGTGCAGCAGTGATGACTTGAGTCTGTCTCAACCTTCCATCAGCAGTGATCACACTAACAATGACACTTTCCCAGTCAGCAGTTCATTTCATTCCCACTGGGAGTCCACACCTTGCAGGCTCACAAAAGGGTATGTCTCTGACAACCAATTACACCTGTCAAAAGAAGGCATCATACCTAGCATTGGGGTCAACCACTCCTCCTCACCAAGGTAAAAGTTTCCGTGCCTTCCTTGCTCAGAGAACTTTCCTAAATCACTCCTAAGCTAAGATTCCTTACTAAAATGTTTAGGCTAAGTCAGGAGCTCTCTGAGAGTATTCTCAGAGTGTTTGTGAATAAAGCCCCAGATATTTTACTGAAGTAAAAGTGGCAATACTACAGTGTAAAAATACTGTTATAAGTAAATGTCTAACATTCAAAATATTACTCAAGTAATTCTGGTGTGTGAGTTGAGTAAAAAGTACAATACTTGCCTCTGAAATATAGTGGAGTAGAAGTAGGATATAAAGAGGCATAAAATGGAATACTGAAGTAAAGTACAAGTACCTTAAAACTGTACTTTATATGTACAAATTGTACTACATTTAATACAACTGGAATACAGCACAGTACCTTTTTTCACAGCAGACATTTTTACTTGTAAAAGCAGGAAAAGCACAGGTGATGGCTCCAGCAATTAATGCGATGCAGCAATTAATCATGTGATTAATAACACCTGTGTATGTCAAGTTAAAATGTGTTTTAAAAAGCACTACTGTAACAGACTGCTCTATATTGTATGTCCCCCTTGAGTTGCCGTAGGGCAGGAAAAGTTTTTGGGTTAATATTTTGCTGCGTAAGGGAGCTCATACATGTATGAGAGTTTTGGTGAGCAGAAAATAAATGGGCAGCGGTTGCTGCTGGAGCTGTTGCACCGTCTTCCGTCCCGTTTATTGTTTTATTTATTATCTAGTTTGGCGAACCCAGGACGCTCGGCTACACTACTCAATTTCACCCCTTTACCAGTAGGTGGCAGTAAACGGTCTTGCTGTACATCTGATGTTAATGCTAATGCTATTAAACTTTTTATTATTACATTTCATTACATTACATTTTATTACATTTGGTATTAATGATGAAACTCTCTTAACTCACGTTTTTTTTATTCCTATGTGCTAAATTTATTATATTACAGATTGTGGTGCGTCAAGATGACGTCGAACGTAAACCTGAAGTGACGTTTCTCCGTTCCTCCAACTTCCGCCTTGCACGTGTGTTTACTAGAATGTGGACCACTGAGCTAGAGAAATAGTTGCAATAATATTTTAAACCTACTTACTGTTTGTTATCTGGTTAAAACATGGGGAAGCTGAATGTCGTTGTGTTGAGATATTTATCTCGAGATGACTTCCGGGTCCTCACAGCGGTAAGTAGCGAGCTAGCTAAGCTAACTGCTCTGTCCCAGCTGTGTTAGCCTGTGCTAGGCTAGCTTTACAGGCTAGGCTAACGTTACAGTATATACATCAGCCAGATGGCTGTCAAACTGTTGCTTGACGATATGTCACCGGTGCAGTGTATGAAATAACGTAAGTGTCGTCATTGTTGAGGATTGAGTAAATCAATAAAACATACAGTACAGGCCAAAAGTTTGGACACACCTTCTCATTCAATGCGTTTTCTTTATTTTCATGACTATTTACATTGTAGATTCTCACTGAAGGCATCAAAACTATGAATGAACACGTGGAGTTATGTACTTAGCAAAAAAAGGTGAAATAACTGAAAACATGTTTTATATTCTAGTTTCTTCAAAATAGCCACCCTTTGCTCTGATTACTGCTTTGCACACTCTTGGCATTCTCTCGATGAGCTTCAAGAGGTAGTCACCTGAAATGGTTTTCCAACAGTCTTGAAGGAGTTCCCAGAGGTGTTTAGCACTTGTTGGCCCCTTTGCCTTCACTCTGCGGTCCAGCTCACTCCAAACCATCTCGATTGGGTTCAGGTCCGGTGACTGTGGAGGCCAGGTCATCTGCCGCAGCACTCCATCACTCTCCTTCTTGGTCAAATAGCCCTTACACAGCCTGGAGGTGTGTTTGGGGTCATTGTCCTGTTGAAAAATAAATGATGGTCCAACTAAACGCAAACCGGATGGGATGGCATGTCGCTGCAGGATGCTGTGGTAGCCATGCTGGTTCAGTGTGCCTTCAATTTTGAATAAATCCCCAACAGTGTCACCAGCAAAACACCCCCACACCATCACACCTCCTCCTCCATGCTTCACAGTGGGAACCAGGCATGTGGAATCCATCCGTTCACCTTTTCTGCATCTCACAAAGACACGGCGGTTGGAACCAAAGATCTCAAATTTGGACTCATCAGACCAAAGCACAGATTTCCACTGGTCTAATGTCCATTCCTTGTGTTTCTTGACCCAAACAAATCTCTTCTGCTTGTTGCCTCTCCTTAGCAGTGGTTTCCTAGCAGCTATTTGACCATGAAGGCCTGATTCGCGCAGTCTCCTCTTAACAGTTGTTCTAGAGATGGGTCTGCTGCTAGAACTCTGTGTGGCATTCATCTGGTCTCTGATCTGATCTGCTGTTAACTTGCGATTTCTGAGGCTGGTGACTCGGATGAACTTATCCTCAGAAGCAGAGGTGACTCTTGGTCTTCCTTTCCTGGGTTGGTCCTCATGTGTGCCAGTTTCGTTGTAGCGCTTGATGGTTTTTGCGACTCCACTTGGGGACACATTTAAAGTTTTTGCAATTTTCCGGACTGACTGACCTTCATTTCTTAAAGTAATGATGGGCACTCGTTTTTCTTTAGTTAGCTGATTGGTTCTTGCCATAATATGAATTTTAACAGTTGTCCAATAGGGCTGTCGGCTGTGTATTAACCTGACTTCTGCACAACACAACTGATGGTCCCAACCCCATTGATAAAGCAAGAAATTCCACTAATTAACCCTGATAAGGCACACCTGTGAAGTGGAAACCATTTCAGGTGACTACCTCTTGAAGCTCATCGAGAGAATGCCAAGAGTGTGCAAAGCAGTAATCAGAGCAAAGGGTGGCTATTTTGAAGAAACTAGAATATAAAACATGTTTTCAGTTATTTCACCTTTTTTTGTTAAGTACGTAACTCCACATGTGTTCATTCATAGTTTTGATGCCTTCAGTGAGAATCTACAATGTAAATAGTCATGAAAATAAAGAAAACGCATTGAATGAGAAGGTGTGTCCAAACTTTTGGCCTGTACTGTATATACGACACGTTATCTATCAATGTGGTAACATTAAGTGTGAATGTGGTGCTAACAAAAATGACATATTATGGTACTGTATATTTGTAATTGGGTCACAGTGACCAAGCAGGTAGAGGAATTCAGGCATGAGTGGAATCTCATCAAAATCTCAGACCATGGTCTCAACAAGCAGTGCTCGTTTCATGTCAGTTCACCTTTCAGCTTTACAACACTGTCACTGCAAACAGGACTGAATTTCAAGATTATTATCTGATTTTTCTTGCGAACCTGCCCTCAACAGGTTGAGATGGGGATGAAGAACCATGAGATTGTCCCAGTGAGTCTGCTGTCCTCCATCGCAAGCCTCAGACACGGCGGCTGCAACAAGATCCTAAGAGAGCTTGTCAAACACAAACTTGTAGCCTATGAACGTACCAAGAGTAAGAAAACACAGACAAATGCACTATGAGCTTCACTCGTCATGATATAGTTGGTACATGGCATGCAGGGTTTTTTTTCTAATATGGTATGTGTCTGTTGATTTCAGCCGTGCAGGGCTACAGGTTGAACTACGGAGGATATGACTACTTGGCTCTGAAGACCTTGTGCTCCAGAGAAGTCGTCATTTCAGTTGGCAACCAGATGGGTGTGGGTAAAGAGTCAGGTAAGAAGAAAGTTGTTTTCGCAGTATATAGTCTGTATATGTTCACATCCCCACCTCTTGTTTGGCATGTGTGATTCAGGTGAAATCAATGGCATGTTACAGGTTCTTTCTTTATTAATATGTACAGTGTATGTCATGATATGGTTCACACAAGTCAGGTCAGGTGTAAACTATTTAAACTTAAATTCATCCCAGAGAAATACAGTGTTTTGAAAATGGTAGGGCTGCCACTTAAAATAAAAGAAAAGAAAATGTTATGAAATTATATCATTAAAACATTGCAGACAATTGCAAATAATATTGAACTTTTTTAAGCCTTGTTGTAATTGATTTTTTTCCGTGTACAAAAACCTGTGAAAATCAGGATGGAAGTTGGTTTTTTTTTAACTCATAACTAAACAGAAATACTGAGAGGTCTGTTGAAAGCTGGGCATACACTGAACAATTTCAGAAATGTTGTTGTTTAATTCCACCTCCCACTGTACGACTGAATCCTTTGCAAAGAGCTCATGATTTATGTGCTCACACTGTACGGTAGGATTGTCAGGCTGTGATCTGAAGGCTCACACTTAATGTGTAAAATAGACAATAAAACAGCCCATCAGCCCCTGCAGATCATTCTGGCTATTGATAATTGTCAATAAAGATTTGTTAAAATGCTCAGAGGCAGGTAGAAGTTTGTTTGCCAGCACAGTTACAGTTCGTAGTAAGGTCCTGTAAAGAGCTTAAAAAACACACACACAAACATGTACAAATTAGTAGTATCAGTACCAATGTCAGAAATTGATCTTAACGTCTGGTGGCCAGTCAGGAGCAGTTGATCAGGCCACGATTGGTCCTCGCTCCTCCTGTACACTGCACGGCAAAAGACACCAGAGTAACCTGAAATTTTGTACACCTGTTATACGAGTCCTGTTGCTCAAAAATCAGGTCAGAAACTGTCTTAAATCATACAGTGTATGCCCAGCTTAACTGTAGTGTTTGAAAAGACAGCACTTTCACTTATCAGCAGTGTAATGATTCGCCAGGTGCTGATGTAAACATCTGTTCCCTAACAGGTTTCAAGGCTGCTTAGCAAAGATTAGAAACTCTCATGTTTATACAAATATTTGTTTGTGCTCACTCCCTGTAGATATATATATTGTGGCAAGTCCAAGCGGCGAGCAGTACGCTCTGAAGCTTCACAGGTTAGGTCGTACATCCTTCAGGAACTTGAAGAACAAGAGAGATTACCACAAACACAGGAAGAACGTGTCCTGGCTCTACCTCTCCCGCCTTTCTGCCATGAAGGAGTTTGCCTACATGAAGGTAATGGAACAAATCAGAGAAGTGTATGTAGCCTGTGTGAAACAGAAAGAAAACATCACCAGTAATTTATTAGTTGAGTAGCAGGGATCCAGTTTTGTTTGGTGCATCATTAAATCATCTTCTGATTTTTCAGGCATTGTATGATCGGGGCTTTCCTGTTCCCAAACCTGTGGACTACAACAGACATGCTGTAGTGATGGAGCTCATCAATGGATATCCACTGTAAGTAAACAAGCCATTCTTCCTTCTTGATTTATATATTGCATTAGTGATAGTAAAAGCACACTCTTCCTACTCTCTGTTTCTTAAATAGTTTGTGTATATTGTTTGTGATGTCTTTCAGGTGTCAGGTGCATGAGCTGCAGGATCCACCAGCCCTGTACAATGAGTTCATGGAGCTTATAGTCAAACTGGCCAATCACGGCCTGATTCATGGAGACTTCAACGAGTTCAACCTCATGCTGGATGACCAGGACCACATAACTCTGATTGACTTCCCTCAAATGGTGTCCACCTCACATCCTAATGCTGAATGGTTGGTGTTTCTGTTATAAAATTGAAAATTAATGAACACTTTAAATTAATAAAAACTAACAAAAAGATTTATCCATTGTTCACTTTTCCTAACTTTGTTTATAGGTATTTTGACAGGGATGTCAAATGTATCAGAGATTTCTTTGCCAAACGATACAATTATGAGAGTGAGCTCTTCCCAACCTTCAAAGACATCAGGTAAGTGCTCATATTTAAAGTTTCAGTTTCAATAAAGCTCCTGCAAGACCATAAAAATTGTGTTGGTTCTATTTTTAGATGTGTAACATAAACTTTTTTTTATTGTGACCATGAAAAATCGCCACTTTTTGTCTGCCCTGTGTTAGAAAATTAAACACCTTGATTTATTAGCTTGTACATTGTTCAACATTTGAACACATCTAAAATGTAGAAAAAATACATATTAATTGTATTTTCTACATGTAGTTAAGAATGTGATTTGGAGGTGAAGTTTTACATGATCTTTTGTTGTCACTGTTCATTCCTGCAGGCGGTCTTACTCTCTCGATGTTGAAGTCTCAGCCAGCGGCTTTACCAAAGATATGGAGAGGGATGGTGCATTGCTACACCCAGCTGGACCAGAGGGAGAAAATGATGACAATGAAGAGGAGGATGATGACGAAGAGACAACAGACGGGGGGGTGGAAGAAGAAGAGAGTGTGGACATGGAGGAATATAAGCATGCAATGCTGGAACTGGAAGGTCTGAAAGTCAGCGACTCGTATGCAGACATACAAGAAGAGGAGAACGAGAGTGAAAAAGTGGAAGAACAAAAAGAGACTGAGACAGCGCCTGCTCCTAACAGTGATGAAGAGCCAAAGAACGACTTAGAGGAAGAGCTGAATGAGGCAGAGGATGAGTGTCCAGAGCTGGCAGACCTCTCTACCTCCAACAAAGACTTCAAACCCTTCAGGTAAACATAATGGAAAGTTAACATAATCCAGTATCCAAAATGAAGCACATTAGTTTGGATGATAAGTCTGAATCAGTTTCAACCTGCAGCTGTGGTACAGAGCCAACAAATGACTTTAGGTGTGTTGATACAGTACAAATGCCTGACAACTTGAGAAAAAGTCAATACATTTCAGAGACATTTGACTTAAATAAATCATCATTTGTGTCAAATTAAGCAGTGTTGTTAGAAACATGCACATTACATCCCAACAGTGGATTTCCGTTAGTGTTTTTGTTGTGAAATGTGCCATATTAACATTTTTTTTTTCTGTGTGTTTTCTCCTGCAGAGACTCGGACAGTCTTCTACATGTGGCAGAACACAGGAGGACGAGGACAGACAGTGAGGGTACAATGGGCAGCATAGGCAGCTGCTCTACAATACCACCAGTGAGTAAAACACAGACACAAGAGTCTGCAGTTAAGTTTATTATACAAGGTAGAGATAAATATTTTTCCTAAAAGATGAGACAAGAGAGAAGCCCACTATCCTGGGGATACAGGGGCATTGACTTGTTTTCAAGATAACATCAGCTACAGTCAAAACTCGTTGGTTATATTCCAAGCAACAGCAAGGTAGGGTTCTTGTGGTTGATTCACTTAGCCTATAATAAATAAATTTGGTGGGCCAAAAAGACTTTTGCTAGCTTTTTTTTTGCTACTGAGTTTTATATCTCTGCCGACTCTGGGCATTGCATCCACACAGGAGGACTTAAAGGACTAAGGTAAAGAACTTAGTATTTCTGTAGTGATACGTATGTTTTGTACATACCAGCCTGTTTGGTTTACACTTAGAACGTGACTAGTTTGACTAGTTTTTTATATTTTCCAAGAAACAGGAAATTGTTTGGATGTGTCCTCCCAGGAGTCCTGTTTCCCAGGATTAAACCGTAGTGCAAGTGTCAAGTTGAGAGTGAGGGACACTAATACAGTACCATTAAAAAATACAAATATTCTGACTGAGTTGATGACTTGAAAATTTCACCAGACATTGAAGCAATCCTGATATACACTTTTGGTAAAAACTGAAATGTCCTGTAGGTGTTGCTAAAGAGCTTCCACATGGAGCCGTCAAAGAATGTGAAGGGTGACTTGTAGCAGAGACATGTCCTCATAATGTTGTGTCTGCCTTGCAGAGACAGCCAGAGCGTCCATTTGTCTGTAGTAACCTGCTGTTGCTGTTTTTGTGTGTCCTGCAGGAGATAGTCCGTCAGAAGGTGCGGAGGCAGCTCACCAAACAGCAGAAGGCAGCACAGAGGAGACGTCTGCAGAAGGGAGAAGCCAATTTGGTGACCAAATCTAGGAGAGAGAACCAAAGTAACATCAAGTCTAGTTTGGAGGGTGCCTCCTTCTGGGGATAAATGGGACTGCAGAGATGGACAGACAGGATTCATGACAGCATGCCTGTTGTTTGGTTAACATGCGTGCTTCATGGTTCCTCTGCTCCTAAATCTGAAGAACTGAAAACACATGATAGCTGATGGAAAAACTCAACAAGAGAGTTTCTGCAACAACTGAACTGCTCCGTTCTGGGAGAGAAAAATGAAAATAAACTTTGTATTCAGCAAATGACACTGTCAAGAAGACAATGTTTATTTTTCTATTTGACCTGTAGTAACCTATCGTGTTTAACGCACAGTCTAATGTAAATATCAATTATTCATAATGAAGCAATATGATTGACTATTAAACCATTTAAACACCCTAAGGTGAGTGATTTATTCAAAAGAAAAGTTTAACAGATCTAAAATTAATGTTTTTCTGTCAGGACATCATATGCACCTGTGTCAAACATGCTCTCTAGTCAACTCTGAGCACATTCTTTTTAGCTGATACTCATATCAGCATCCATGATGGCTACAAAAGACTGAAAGCTATTGAGTAACTTTTGATATTGTGGTTTCAAGTTCATGCTAGGTGTGAGCATACTGCTGACAGGGTGACTAATGTGAATTTAAGATTCAAACAGAGTTCACGAAGAGCTTTTCTTTATGCTAAACTCCCATGGTTCCAAGGTCTCCCAACTATTATGGTAGTTTGAATAGATTGCTACCTCCACCATCCCAGCAGCCAATCAAAAAAGAAGTAGAGACTGACACAAGAATGCTCCAGAACGCATCAACACTTTGAACATAAAATAGACCTCTTTGCTTCGTCACGCTAACACGACTCAAGTGAGGCATGACATATAAAAGATGAGAAAGCAGAGGAGTTTGGAGCGAAGAAACGTTCTCAGAATTTGCTTCATTTATGTGTAAGAGGCTTTCAGAGAGCGAGCGGGTGAATTCAGACTTGAACAAAGGGCATTCATATTGAAGAGGGTGAATGGAGCTCAGACCCTGGGCTCGGTGGGCTTGAATTAGAGTGTGAAGTCAAAAGTATCCCACCCCCACACATCATAAGACACTACATGTTGGGTCCCTGACAAGCTGGGCACTGAGGGTGTTTAATACTAAAAGAAGCATCCAGTAATATACCTTTCCACAGAACAAGTCATATTATCTTGTGGCTCAAGGTGGTAATTGTGCCATTTTTGGCTCAACTTGGCAACTTTGTGCAGGTCTTCAACTGTCCGACTCTGTTCAGGGATTAGCCAGCTGCACGCCCCGAAGGGAGGGGCTCAGCATTCCAGCTCTGCACCTCTGTGTGTGTGTGTGTGTGTGTGCATGTATGTGTAGAAAGAGTGAGGGGCCCTCTGAGCTAATTGGCAGAGAGGGTAACAAAGGTGGTCTGCTTCAAAAGAGAAACCCTAGTGGGGTGTTCACACAGGAGAGGAGGAGGAGGGGAGAAAGGGAGAGTGGAGGGGCTCCCAGACTTTGAGTTTATTCCTCATGATGTCTCCCGTCCTGGCTGGTTATTTCTAGGGTCATGAGTGCTGTTTTGATGGATTGTTCTGATGAGAAAAGTAAACAGATTGTGTGTGAGGCAGCTCTGGAAGAAAACACTGAATGAGGATGAGTAAAGCGGAAGTGGAGGAGAGCATCATGTCATACCTGTCGCAGAGCGAGATTGACACTAGCCCCACAGACTGTGAGTAAATGCTTTGTGATAAACTCAATGTTTCAAGATGACATAGACACATCTTTGTTTTAGATATCAGAATCAAACTACCACTGATGTTAAATATACAAAAACAGGCAAGCAATTCATTTATTTCTTAAAACTTTATCACATTTCTTGCAAAGTATTCCTCCTAAGTATCCCTGCTGCCAGAGGCTGAGCTGCAGTGAGTAGTTTGGCACACAGCGAAGGACACAGGAAACTTTTAAACCTGTCTCAGGGTCAGAAAAAGCTCAAAGGGTTACATATGTATAAGTTATGGGGTGCCACTTACAGCTCCTAATTTTACTTAAATAAACACTGTCTGGGAATGCTGACTTAAAGAAGCCTGGCTTGAATATTTATGTTAACATTCACACATATCCTGACAGGCTTACTCAGAGTGAGACTAAAAGAAACGTCTGATGGCAATGCAGAAATTATTTACATAATCATGATTGGTAAAATGTGTTGATATACCCTCCAACAGTTTAGTTAATGTTAATGTTAGTTAATGTTTCATTTTTGACCTGTCTTCATTACATGTGTGCAGTGAATGTGGTTGCCATGCTCCATCACTTCTGGGAGCAGAGGCAGACAGCTCAGTTGAATGGTTCCTCCAGTGAATCAGATGGTTCTGTTGGGGATGCCGCCATCCAGACAGAGAGCCTGCTGCTGTATGAGTCTGCACCGTCCCCCGGTCCTCCGTATGTCTGCTATGTCACTCTGCCCGGAGGAAGCTGCTTTGGTAACTATAAGGTATGTTTATCATCAACTGAGCTGCAGCTACACTACAGTTCATCTGACATGACTGTGCTGTGTCAGTGAGACACTAGCTGTCCTTCATGTGAAGTTGGGCGTACACTTGACACAATACAATTAAACACACACACACACACACACACACACACACACACACCTCATGGTGAACTAATACATTCAAATCACTGGGATATGCTGTAGTAAGTTCCAATGTTACTAATTACGTGTAACCAGTCCAGTCCAGAAGGATCCCCCGTGTCCAAGACTGGTTTCCATATCTTGATAAATCCCTCAACATTGTCATGAAGGGTGTAGGTCGGCTTTTCCAGAGAGAGTATTCTCTTCTCTGTACCTCCGTATACCAGTCGTCCATTTCAGGGATGTCCTTAGAAATCCAAAATATGAGAACAGTCCTTGCTATATGTAAGAGTATTCCAATCAACTTCGCGTTATGACTGTTCCTTGCATTGTCCTCTGTGGCTGCCAGAATACATTGAAGCTCTAAATCAAATCCTATTTAGGCAACAACTACATCTTTCACATCTCCCTAAAATATTTGTATCTCTGCACATTTCCAAAACATATGTGCATGACAATTTCTAAATTGCATTTAGCTGCATGTTTTTAGCAGAAACAAATTAGGCTGTTGCAGGTCATATTTACTCCTCAAACCCTAACATGACTCCAGTCTTCCCCCATAGGGTTTGGCAAGCTGACAAAGTTGGAGGTAGATGATGCGGGTGATGTTTCTGCTTGACAGTGCAGCTGCAGAGAACATCAGCTGTTATCCTATGTAAATGACTAGTATGGCTGTTTCAAATTAACTTAACTACACATATATAGTAATGATACTTTTTAATCTAAATGCTTCTCTTTATTTTGCTGCAGCAGTTGCCTGATATCAGACAGAGCTGTCAATGTGTCAACACTCCTTTTCGACTGTCAGTCAACTCGGTGGTGTGGGCAGATTCCAAGGTCTGAACCCAGGCAACTGCAGCAGCACACAATAGATTTCAAATAAATTAAAAAGTAAAACAGCCCCAAAATCAAGTTTTCTTACAAACTGTTATTTTTCTGACCAAATATAACCATTGTATCAAATTAGTTTTTATTCAGAGGAAAGTACTTACAAGCATATATTTCCCTCAGTGGGTATAAACACACAGTCATACACACTTTGAAGATTTTTTTTAAATCAATGTCGTTCAGTTTAAATCAAACAATGCCTCTCAATGGGCTCATTGTGACCCAGACAGCAGCCCCAAGCTCAGAGAAGGCATGTGATTGGTTATCTGTGAATGCCTCTAATGTTCTAATCTCACTGGTGATGTTGAGTTCTGATCCCATGATTAGCTGTAATGAAGTGTAAAATCATCATAATGTAACTTAGAGTGGATGTGCATTTACACACGAGACCCACTGACTCAAGTTTAGTTGATCCTAGGCTCACACACATCAGCCAGCTCAGAAACTTTTATTTGACGTGACACATTTTGACATTTTGTCCCCTCTCTGTTTGAACTCTTCTTGACATTTTTAACCCTTCATGTTCTTCATCCCATCATCCACAGGTGTGTGACACCCAGGCAGAGGCTCGGAGGGATGCAGCTCGCGTGGCCCTGATGAACTCACTTGTGAATGAGCTGCCGTGTCGACGCATCAACCCTCAGTTCATCACTCAGAGTTTGCAGCAGGCAGCCACAGACAGTGCTGTGAGTGTGAGCCAGTGCAAACACACAGTGTTGCATCTCATTACAAGAATTTAGCCTCAATATTAATGTTGACTGCACTGTTGTCTATGTATTTTATTTATTTGTATTTTATTTATCCTGTCTAGAACTAGAAAGGCAGGGGTGGAATGTAACTATGTGCATTTACTCAAGTACTCTAATTAAGTACAACTATAAGGTACTTTTACTTTACTTGAGTCTTTTCTTTTTAAATGCCACCTTCTACTTTTCCTATGTGACATTTCAGAGGGATTTATTTTTCATGTCTTTTTGATTCACTGCATTTTTCTGAAGACTTTAGTTAGTAGTTAATTTAGGAATTAAGATTTTTGCATAAAAAAAAAGACAGAAAAGTTTATAGGCTACAATATGATGTTTTGTTAGAAAGTGAACTACCCAACACTTAATACATGTGCATTTATAAAGATTCATCAATTAATAAATTAACCAACTGACAGAAAATCAATTGGCAACTATTTTTATAAACGTTTAAGTCATTTTATATTTTTTTTTATTATCTTTTTTAAATAATTTTGAGTGTGTTGGTTTTTATTTGTATTTAATTATTTATTTATAGATTTTTCTGTATTGGGTACTTTTATTTTAATACTTTAAGTACATTTTACTGGTTATACTTACTTACTTTTACTTAAGTAACATTTTCAATGCAGCACTTCTACTTGTAACAGAGTATTTCCACAATGGGGTATAAGTACTTTTACTTAACCCTTTGAAACCTGAGCAAATTGGCTTGATTTTTTTCAAAAACATGGGAAGAAGACAATGAGCAACAAAAGAAGAAATGGCCCAGAAAAAAATTGCAAAACATTAGGAAAAACAGAAAATTAAAAATGAGAAAATTAGTAAAAAAAAAAAAAAAAAAAAAAAGAGAGAGAGAGAGAGAGAGAGAGAGAGAGAGAGAGAAATAAAGTTAAAAATAAAGAAACAAGGAAATGACCTGAAAAAGGTGCTTAAAATTATAATAATTCTGTAACATAATTTTAAATATTTAATAATAATCATAATTATACATAGCCATACAAAATTATTTGTTTGCAATTTATGGGACATTTCTTACCAAGCTGCTCCTTGCCTTTTTTCCCCCATGTTTTTTGAAAGAAATCCCACCAGTTTGCTCAGGGTTTAAAGGTTTAGCAGCACAAGAAAAGTGATGTCACACCAGGTTTCAAATCGTTAAGTAAAGTAACTGAAACTCCCTCCACCACTGCAGAAAGGTCCCATTGAGATGCAGTATCTTCTCTGCCAGGGAGTCCTGGTCAAGATGGGCAGCAACATTAAATGTTTTAATTACAAAATGAGACAGATAACATAACAAAAAACATACCAAAACACAACAACAGATACAAAATGTTTAGGGATCAGGGGCTAAAAAGAATTGTGGCAAATAATGACATTTATTAAAAGTAGTAACATTGTTCCGTAAAAGTTGATTTAAAAATACTTTCAACCGTTTCAAGAGCAGGTAAAGTTTCCATATTTAGTATACTTTTCATCTCATTCCAAGTTAATGGTGCATGAAAGGAAAAGGCAGAGTGTTCAGGTGGCTGGGACCATGAGGAGATTTCTTTCTGATGACCTAGGGTTATAGCTACTGGAGTAATATGTCGGTAAACTGGAAATTTACTGTAGTAACTTACCCACTAAAGCTTTTGCGATAAAAATTAATACATGTGCTTTTTTGTAGGTCTCTATAGAAGATGCCTGTGACTCAAGCACCAGTATAGGAACCTACAGTTTGCTGCTCCACTCCTACATAGGAAGGACCATGCTGGAGTTCCAGGTAACGTGTATTTTGCAAAGTGTATTTTTCTTGTAGCTGGGATCATAAATCATGCAGTAGATGTGTGAAAGATTTACTTCAAAGGATTCAGGGATTGTAAAGGGGTACTCGTCTGCTAAGTGATCTTAAATAATGCATTTATAACTGAACCACAAATTAGAGCATTATCATTTATACATAATTAGGAATTATTATGCCAAATATAACAAGACTCATAACCACTGGGTGGTAATTTCACCCCCCTTTGCTATCACTACCACTCTAGTATGTTTTTGCTAATTTATTCCCTTTTCATCTCGCTCTCAGTCAGACAGGACTCACGGTATGAAACACCTAATATTTCTACCTTTGTGTAAATAAGCAGACGTCTGCAGACAGAGGGTTATTAGCAGCAGGAAATGGGTTCATTATCATTCCCCGGCTCTTAGAGATCAAGAGCTTCCAAGTAATACACACAAGTCCATACGTTCGCACATGTACATGCACAGATAATTAAATGTATTCACACACTTGCTTTCAAATCTCTGCGCACACAGCATCAACCAGGAGGTGTGCAGCTGTCACGGCTTAGGATCATTTATACATTGCAGTCCATGCTGGAGGTGTTGGATAGTTTAGTCATGCAGAAGCTTAAACAAGTAGCACAGGGCAGATGCACATTTTATGGACTTTAACCCTGGACAACTTACGTGTCATATTTTCCATCTGTGTCTCATTAGGTCAATCTCAGTTAATGTATAGACTTTCTCTGTTTAACACTAATGTCACTAGCTCTTAACACATGGCAGCTGTTCAGCCAGACAGTGTTTTAATAATCAGGGTGAAACCTACCTGGTGCATGACGATTTACAATATCTTTTCAAACCAATCATCCACAGTTTAGGTGTTGGTTCAAGAAATAATATGTTATCTTTGTCAAACCTACGTACACAGAGCTGGATGTTTGGGTTTGTTATTCAAGTCATTACTCAAGGAGTTGCACAAGACTTTTTCTGTGTATGTGTGTCTCATTCTCACCCACTTTCTCCCCTCTCTTTCCCTGTAGGAGATGATGACAATTTTCCAGTTGTTGCAGTGGAACGGGACTCTGAAGGCTTTGAGGGAAAGGCAGTGCTCTCGGCAGGTACAGGTTTTGCCCGGAGCATATTTCATCTCTGGCTTCAGCTAACTTTTCAGAGCTTCAGTACATCAGCTGCTACATACTGATGACTGCTTATGTTCTTCCCTTCCCCTCAGAGTGTGATTTCCTATTACTCTCAGCGAGGACTCGATGAGTACATGCGCAGCAGCATGGCTCTGGATTGGCTTGGACGGGAGCAGAGGTCACCAGGGCTACTCGGGGAGGAGCTGCAGGTGGCGCAGAGGGAGCTGGTGTTGGCCCGCCGTCGAGGCATTGAGCTGCGCTTCTACAAGGAAAAGACAGAGATCCTCAGCTTGGCCCTGAGTCAGGCATACATTCACCACACACCTGAGGCCTTCAGCGAGGCGCCAAGTCACACATACAAGCAAGAACAACTTCCTTTACACACATTTTACAGCCAGAACACAGGAGTCCAGATAACCCCACCCTGCAGTCCATCAGCAACCCCCCATAAAAGCACAAAACAAACAGTGTGTCAAACCTCTGGTAAATATATGCCCTCCTAACATTCCTTCACCGTGCTCTCAGCAGACTTATGTGCCTTTTAAATGGCTTTGAATAGACTGAAGCAGAAGGTAGAGGATGGACATCAATTGACTCTTTTAATGAGCTTAAACTGGAGATCTGACATCTGCCTGGGAGAACAGAGCATATCATAGACATGGTCTTTAGGTTGTCCGTAGACATCAGAGTCATCATGAGAGTTACAAATATTGTGTAGTAATTATGATCTAACTTTATTAACATGGTTTGTGTCTATATGAATAAGCCTTAAAGGTACTGTATGTGTAATGTATTTACAACTTTAACCACAAGCAATACAGCTTTCAAATGATTTAAAGGAAGACTTCACCCACAAAATGACCATTTGTAAATCAGTCATGCCCTGTTACCTTGAATGCATGAAAAAAACATTGTTTTTCTCACATGCCTCCACGGAAAACTTTTGATTTACTGATTGACAAGGGACCATGTTTAACAACAGCAAAACTTTATCAACTAGGTAACAAACTCTCACCCAACTCGAGCAGTATAATCCAAAGCACCTTTTACACTGCCTTTTCGAGGAAAGAATGTTGCGCCGTTATTCTGCCTCACTGTTTTTCTATAAAAAGTATGGCCGCAGAATGAGAAGACAGAGATGCCTCACCTTTAAGCCGGCAATAGAGGTAGAAACAGCACCTATTCTACATCTCTGTAAAAAGGACAGCTGGCAGGATGGGACAATGGATGGCACAGGTGCGACGTTTGGACAATGTGATATGTTCATGACCCACTGCCAGGGGAGATTTAAAAAGCAGCTAGCAGCCGTTTAGCAGCTGACGTAAAGAAGAAGAACAGCAGCCAAAAATGACCTCAAATTGGGGAGACAAAGAGGTCCAGGAGCCCCTCACCCTCCGAGCAGAGAAAGAGATCAGTCACCATATAACAGGGACAGTAAATGATTCCTATTGCCATGTTATGCCACTGTTATTGTGGGGGAAAAAACAAGGCAGCGTAAAGAAGGGATGTTGCCTTAGAGCAAGATCTCAGATTAAAAGGGGCCCACATCTTATTTATCCAGGTGTGTGCTCAGTACCTTAGTATTGGAGTCTGGATTTAAAGGCAGGATAAATAAATTTCACTTTCAGTTAAGTGCAGTTCACAAATTGTGTTTGGGAAATACTGAGCATAAGACTGGTTGAGGATTATACTGCACGAGTTATGTGAGAGTTTGTAATCAGATGTTTTGATATAGTTTTGCTGTTGTTTAATGTGGTCCCCAATAAATCAATATGTTCGCCTTTTTCCATGGAGGCATAAGAGAAAAACAAAGTCTTCTTCACAAATTCAACACAGCATGACTTACTGAGATACAGCTGAGGATTTTGTGGGTGAAGTGATACTTTAAATCCATTTGTAGAAAATGTAGTTGATTATTTTTGTATGAAGAGCTCCCTACATCACTGCCTTAGCTTATGTATATGTTCAATTATGTTGTGCATTATAAAAGTGTTATGATACACAATTTCACCTGTAACTTAAAATACAGAGGTTTTAAGAAGCTATATTTAGCCAGTGAGCTGTGTCATCTACCAGAGGACTCAGTACTTCTCCATGCCTCACTCTCTCTCTCTTTCTCTTTCTCCCTCTCTGTCTAGCATGTCATCTGGTGTCTCCAGTTCCTAAATAGAACTGACTTGTCAGGGCGATTTACTCACTGACTGACTGTGTGACATGTGTGATGACGTGTTGGCTGGATGCTATGAGACAGAGAGTCTGTTGTGATTGTGACACACATTCATTTGATAATGTCAGATAGGAGATGGCTGGTAACACCAACTGCAGCAATGAACCAGCACTTACTGTGTTCCTCGTCATAAAATGCAAACAGGATAAAGCATTTGATTATCGTTTTGGTGTCTAGTTGAGAGGTGCCAGTAAATGCATTTTAAAGGGAAGATTTTTTTTAAGATCACTGTAATATACATTTGTAAATAAATATTTTTCTGTGAATCATGGCCTGCCTGTGCATGCATTGAGAACACTTCTGGAAATGGTAAGAAACTTTTAAAAGTGCAACTTATTAAGCTAGAGTAAAGTCAGGTTATTTGAGATATCAGTTAAAATGGGACAAATAAGGTTGTACATCTTGGGCTCTTTAAATATTAGCAGTAAGTCGCTGAATATATTATTACATTGTTTCAACAAATGTCCTTTTCATGAAACAATTTTTATTGCTTTGAGATAAGGCAGAGCAAAGAGTCAAAAAATTACTGGTCCCAGAACTTGCCAGGAAAGCCATGTGGGATGTTGATTTTCTGTTTCTGGTTCGATTTTCTGCAAGAATGCTGCAGTTAAAACAGTAAAATTACAACAACAACAATGTTTGTAGGATGCTGCATTTTATTAGTTGTTTTACTTATAATGGAAACCTTTTTTTACAATATACTTAACATTTTATTGGAGAGGGTTTTGAGTGAGGAGTTAATGCATTCAGGTAAAATAGGACATTTTTCTTAAGTGAAACCAGCGTGTTTTTAGGCTACCATTTTCGGGCGACATTTTTAGTAGCCTATTTCTGTCACTTAAAAATATTAAAGATGATAAAGTAAGTCCATGTCACCCATCAATGTTACATGCAAGCGACACACACACGCATGTCCATTGTAGACAATACAGCACCAAGGACACAGGCAGCGAAAGAACAGGGAAAATGTGGCAGAAAAGTTGGACAATCTTTTTTAATAAATAGTTGATGATTTATTGAATTAATGACTGAACTGATACATTGATTTAATCATATATACAAACATATCTGTCCCATTTTACCTTATCAGATGTCCCCTTTCACCTGAACATATCATCGCAGTGAGGTAGAGGTTCTTGATGTCTTTTAAGGTCCAAAGTTTCTAAATTATTTTACATGGTAACATATTTTCTTTACAGATATATAACAGAGGTACATAACAACTTTTAAAAGTAAAACTTAAGGTAGTCTTAATTGGTAGTTGGTAATCTACCCAAAAGTGTCCCACATTACCTGACTTCACCCTTACATGATTGATAAATTATTAATTGCAATGTAATCAGATTACTTTTGGAGTTGTGGGTTAGCCTATTTTTCTTGCATAATTACCATAGTTGAAAGCAGAGTGAACAACTCTGACACCAGATCAAAGGTTTTTTTTAGGTTCATTATACCAACTCTGAACTAGGGAAGACTGTATTTGTTTTTGTTTGTTTTGTATTTTTTTTTTATAAAATCTGTTTATTCATGAATGCGTATGACTTCCTGAATCATATTATATGCAGCAGTTAATGAGTGGAAATCATCTGTGACATCAGTACATTCCAGAAAACTGCCAGTGTGACTTGGGTGTGTTTACGGAAAATGTAGTTTGGCCTCTCTGGCTTTCCGTACAGAGGTGGAGTAGTCACGTGATCAAAGATTGTGATTGCGGAGTTCCTGGAACAGACAAAACAAATGACAGCTGACCACCGGACGGGGCTACCTCCGCCTGTCACTCGGCTCGACGTGTTGAAATCTTGTTTTGATAATGTGAACAACAATGTGGAGACCTCAAGGTCGCTGGTGAACAGATTATAGAGGAGTAAGACAGCGTAACGAGCTAGTAGCTACGCGTTAGCTTAGCTTAGCCTTGGTAAAGCGTCTTCAGTTGTGTAGCTCGGTGGAGTTTAATCAACAAGGACTGGTTTTGTTTTCCAAAAATGTCCTCTCTGTCCACGCTAAGAGACATGCTAGGTGTTACCTTGCTGTCCTCCGACAGAGACTTTTCTCAACGGGCCATGCAAGAGTGTTTTGTTTACAATCCGTGACAAGTGTTTATCTTGACAGCACAGCCACCCACTAGCTGCTTATCAGAGGATAGACTTCGCTAGCTATTCCAGCTAATGGTTGCTGTTTGTGTGGATCCAGTGTACGTATGAGGAGTGCTCGTGGTCAGCTGGTCAGCCTCGTTTCCACCAGGTGACATCTTGATGAGCTGTATGTCAGTGTGATCTGAGCAGACACTAAAGATGGAGGCTGTAAGACCAAGGAAGACCAAGACAAAAACCAGTGGAAAATCTCAGGTGAATAAACAAATCCTTTATAGTCACTTCTTTTGAGGTTACAGGTGGACGGTCTGACAACAAGTACTGATCTTGAGGCAGTTATAAACACACTCCTTTTCGCAACTATGAGCTTTTTAGTGGCCAACTTAGTATTATGTATTGTATATTATAAATATGATACAATATATTATATATTGTAAGTGGGAACAAACTGGGAAACTTCACACAAAGGACCATGTCCAAAACCAAAAAATATCTATGTTTTCTCTTTAGTCATGAGGCCTTTGTCACATGGAAAACACTACGGCACAGGCTGAGCTGTTAACTATGAAAAATTGATTTTATCGCTTTGTTTGTTGTTTTGCGTTTCAGACGGTCAGGAAGCAGAAACAGGCAGAGGAAGACAAAAGAGCCACAGCTCCCTCAGCTGTCAGTGATGAGGCCTCCACCTCTGGCTTCACCGACATCCCCCTCAGCCTGCCGTATCAGGAGCCAGTGGAGGAGCAACGGGACCCTGTTCAGCCCCCTGAAACCACAGCACAGCCCTCTGATCTGTCCTCTGAGAAACAACAGACCTCTTCATCACAAACGTTACCCACATTAGTGCTACCTAAGACTTTAGAGTCGACATCACAGGTTACAGTGCATCTGACAGAGTCAAAAAAGGAGGAGGAAGAGGATAGTGGAGTGGCAGCTCAGGGGGCCGAGCTTAAATTTGCAGCACCGACTACTGAATTGGAAAAAGACACACAGTCATGGAATCAGCCTTGTGTTTCAACTCAGTTTCAGATCTCAAATGCTCCAAGTGCCCCCGCACTCTACCCTTCTCTCCCAACATTAGAAGAAGGCCCCATGATGCAGCTCTGTGAGGAGGCTGTGCAGAACAGAGAAAAGGGGCCTGCAGTGTTGGCACTTCCTGAGCAGGAATCTTCCCCTCCAAGTTTGCAGCCTGTGGAGTCTGTAGCTGACCTTTTCAGAAGCAAACTCTACCCAGAGTTACCCAAAACAGCTCCAGAAATTCAGGTAATCTCAGACGCATAACAATAACTTAGATAAGGAGTACAGTTGGATAAAGACTGAGTGGGTTTAAACACAGTATTTATTTCACACGAGTCAGTTTGTTTAAGACAGCATTTAAGAGTCTGTGCATAATAATTTGACTCTTGGTGTTTCTGAAAGATTTAGAATGTAATGGTGATGGCACAATAGCGTTTACAAGCCATCACAAGCAGATTAAGTATGTAATTGTTGTCTAGTTGCACATGACTTCACCATTTCAGGAGATTTTTCAATCTGTCTGCACATTCAGTCTGCAGTTTCACACAATATCAACAGAACAGCTAATAGTTTTATGGTTATTGCATTTAGACCTGTCACAATAATTTGTGACAGCCCTAAAGTTACCAATTTATTGAGGTGAACATAAATTATGGAGGATATGTCCATCTATCGTAAAATATTGCCCTTGAGTTTACATTTGTGCTTGTTTACATAAGAATATCGCCAAAAGTTTAGCCAACCTGATGCCAGAGTAAACAGCAGGGTTTTTCTTGCCATTATAAGACTTTGGCATAGTGCCTAAGCCAAAAGCATAAAGAGCATAAAGAAATCATGCTTAGCCATGCCATTTATTTGCATTTTAGTTATTGAGGATATTTTGACATTCTTTTAACTTTGCAGTTACAGTGTTTGAATATTCTTAACAAGTAAAAGTCCATTGCTCTTAGTCCACTTGCAGGATTATGCTATTATATTATCATTATGTCAGTGGCATAAAATGGTTCGAAAATGACAATAATATCATTCATTGCAGATATTTCTGGCATAATGTTTTATCCACCAAAAGTGCTTATCATATCTAGCCATATTGCATTGTGATGATATAAGTTGAATTTATGTTTTTAAAGTGACTGTGACTTGTTAGACTGTTCTGGTGTGATTTCATTTTTAAAAAAAAAAGAAAAAAGAAAAGAAAAAAATCATCATCCACCAACACTATATAAATATTAAAGTATTCATTCAAAATATTGTGATATTTGATTTGTCAATATTGCCCAGACCCAGATAATAACATAGTTATTAAGTGACTAAATTTATTGCATCCTCACATAAACACATGCCTTGACATGTGAAATAACCTCTGTCACTTCATGTTTTTCCTCTGTAGCCGTTCTCACTCGAGCAGCTGAGTGTGTGGGAGCCCGGCGGAGGTTTGCGAGCTTGGCTAGAGGGTGTTGAAGTGTGCGCGGCCCAGTTCTGTGCTCTGGCCCGTCAGGAGAACCATGAACTGACTGAACTGCTGCAGAACTACTGGCGCTGCCGCAGACAGCTGACCCAGTCACACACGCAGCTACATACACAGTCCTCTGACTGCAAGAGCACTCAGAATCGTCTCTGGAGCTTCAGAGATGAACAGCTCACACTTCAGGTGTGGTAGTTAAAACAGAAAGCAGAACTATCATGTGAAGAGAAGGATATAAACCAATGGTATTCTGCTGAAATGACACTGTAATGTTTCTTCCCTACAGGGTGTGTGTGCAGATCAGTCTAAGGTGTGTGGGTACCACCGCTTCCAGCAGGCAGAGTTCAGTCAGAGTGTGCTGGCTGAGCTGAGGAGACTGTTTGAAGCTCGCAGTGAGCTGCTTCATCAGAAAGTGGCGCTACATGCCTACACAGCTCTTCTGTCACGCCTCCAGGTGGAATCTTACTTGTATCGTCTGCTAAAAGGTGAAAGACTTGTAAATTCTACTTTAAGTGCCCGTTAAAACACGCCTCTGATGTTAAGTTCAAACCAGACAACAGCTTTGTGTTTGTTTTTGTTATCAGATTGTTCTGGCAGTCAAACGCAGCCTTGTTCTCTCCAGCCCTTGAAAGAGGCCGTCAGTGTCCTGTTTAGCTTCACTCGCAGAGTCTTGGATGACACACAGTTCCAGACAGACATCCATCACTGGCTGGAAAGATTGGTACACACACACAAACACTGAACCACTTTTCTCACTCCATGTGCCATTGGATGAGGTGTTTTGTTGTTGTGTTTCTCCTCATGGTTCTGGTCCACTCTCCAGGTGGCGGTCCTGCTGCATGTTGGAGGGTCAGGAGAGCATCTGTACCTGCTGTGCCATCTTTTGTGCTGTCCCGCGGGGGTTGGCAAGTGGGCTGCACCCTTCCTTCAGGTTAGTTAGGGACGGTTTTTCTTTGATTGTTGCAATGCCAGTGGTTGTACATACTGACTGGAGTTTTCTTGCCAATATCTGCCTCAGATCCAAGTTTGGGGAAACACCAGTGGAGTGCAGCACTTTATGCAAGCTCTGGCCATTCTAATGTCGCCTGCCAGGTAAATATCAGAGCCCTTCAGTAATCAGTCTTTCTCCCCCACTGACTATGTCTTTGGGTGGTCCAGGTCATCCTTTCAGGGTCTAACAATCTTACATCTCTAAGAAGTGTTTTCTTTGTTTTGACTCAGACACCGTGCAGAGTTTCTGGGACATCTGAAGCCATGTGAGAGCCAGAGCTCAGCAGCTTCTGGACCTGAGTCTGGCAACTGGACGCTAGTGGATGAAGGGGGAGAGGAGGTATGTGTAAGGAGCCAGTGACTGCATTTTGACAAAAGAAACAAAACACAGCAGAGTTCGAAAACAAAGAATAATCCTAAAAAATGGGGCTAAGTTCTTACGTTGGACAATTTCAGGGGTGTGTATGTATGGGATGATGATAATAAAAATTAAATTTGTCAGTAAAAATGAAACACAAATGATCAATCTATGTTTTTTCTACTCAGTTGCGTGGAAAAATAAGTTGACAACTTTATTAAGCAAGTATTATTTTTCTGGTAAAAACAGTACCTGTTTTTGTTTTCTATCTCTGTTTGTGATGTTGTTGTGTTAAAAAAGTGTCCAGTCTGTGTCTCTCAAGAAAAAGTGATATGTCTGAGGTTTGTGTCTGATGAATTTGTTCTGTTCTGTTGAGTCACGACAAGGCTGTTGTGAAAAAGGTGCCAAATGAGCACCTTTGGCTGTTTAAATATCAGTCTGCTGCCTTAAAACAACGTCGGCTGCCAGTACTAATGTGTTGTTGCTGTTTTGAGAGCCTCCAAGGAACATAATATTTTGCAAAATAGTAACATTTTAAGACACTGTGTATTTTTTAAACTTTCATAAGTGCCCCCACATTTGCTTCCTGCCTTAAAAAAATCAGTTGGCTTAAAGGAGCTCATTTTCAGGATCATGCTTGTATTTTGGGTTTCTACTAAAACATGTTTACGTTTACATTTAATGTATTAAGATTACCTCATTAATTGAAACTTTGGCCATGTGTAATATGAATATTTGAGATTGAAATATTGAATATATGATCAAAAATAAGGAACAACGTGATAGAACCCTTTTAATCCATCTATCCATTTTAATCCGCTTATCCAGAGTCAAGTCGCAAGGGCAGCAGGCTGAGCAAAGTACTCCAGATGTTCCTCTCCCAAGCAGTGCTTTCCAGCACCTGCTTGGGAATCCCTCCAGCAAAGGTGCCTGTGGCTCTGCTCCAGCTCCCTCCAGTTGTCTGAGCTCCTCACCCTATCTCTAAGACTGAGCCCAGCCACCCTGCGGAGGAAGCTGATTTTGGCCACTTGCATCTGCAATCTCATTCTTTCCGTCACTATCCAAAGCTCATGAGTGAGAATAGGAAAATAGATGGACCGGTAAATCAAGAGCTTCGCTTTAGAGCCCATCTCCCTCAGCACCCCAACAGTCCGGCTGCTGTGTCTGCATCACTGCTGACACAGCATTAAACCACCTGTCCATTTCACGCTCCATTTTACCCTGACTTGTGAACAAGAACCTGAGATACCTGAACTCCTTTGCTTGGGCCAGTAACTCTCTCCCAACCCAGAGGGAGCAACCCACCAAGACAGAGAAGCAGAGAACTATGGCCTCAGACTTGGAGGTACTGACTCTCATCCTGACAGCATCATACTTGGCTGAACAGCCCCGATGCATGCTGGAGGTCATGTTGTGAGAAAGCCAACAGAACCACGACATCTGCCAAGAGCAGAGGTGGATTTCTGAGGTCCCCAAATTGGACACTCTCCTCCCTCTGGCTGTGCCTTGAGAGTAAAACCTAATTAACTGATCAAAAAGGAGCTAGAGGGCCTTGCCCAGATCAGGGACCCATTTAAACAAGTGTAAAATAGAGACTGTCATGATTTATTTTCTTTAAACACTGCATTATTTGGTCACTTACCTTCTAACTGCATTGCCCTCTCTTCTGTGTTTAGGATGAGGACCCAGACAGCAGCTGGTTGTTGCTCTGTGAGGAGGATCTGATCTCCCTGCTGACCCAGTTCCCATTCCAGCAGCTCTATTCACACATGCTGGGGATGAGCAAGCAGGGTAAAGGAGTGTATCTGTCCTTCTGTCTGTTGGTTTGTATCACTCATGAACTGAATGAGCTGACACACCACTGTCCTTCCAGGTGTGTATGAACCCCAGGCCTGTTCCAGTCAGAAGATGATGCGTGTTTTTGCTTTTGCCTCCTCGCTCATTGAAATTCTTGCTCTTGGACTACAAACCTACAACAGGGCACGATACAGACAGCTAGTTAAACGAATAGGACACATCATACGGTCAGTGCACCAGCAATATACAGTAGAATTATACATATATGCAGTATGTAACATCAAATATGCAAAATGTTGTCTTTTCTCTTTTACCTCAGAATGACAGTGTGTTATGTCAGCGATCACTGGGCCCAGTATGTGAGTGTAACTGGTGCTGATGGATCTCATGGACACTCTCTGTCTTTGGACAAACTGCAGCTGGAATATGACAATCTCTTCCTCAGAGCTGTTTTACATGTACTCAGGAACAAAAGGTGAGGAACTGGCCTCAAGTTTTTATCACCTGGATTTTTTATTTTATTTTATGGGCTTCACACTTATTTTTTTGTGGTCCTCTCTTACAGGTTGGGCATTTGGCTGTTTATGTCCGAGATGCCGTATGGGACTCTGTCCAGCTCTATGCTGTGGAGGGTACTTTATGCTATGCAGTGTGCAGAAACAGCAGGACTGGAGACACTTGGCGCTTCTAGTGACACACGCTCATGCATTCAGGCTCTTAGAGGTACCAGTATACATTCTTAACCTGCACAGAATATCAACTTTTAAATCCTACAAAAGTCTTGAAATGTCTTAAATTCAAATTTATAAATGTTAGGCCTTAAATGTCATAAAATAGTCTTAGATTTGAATCTGTGAGGTTTAAAGTGCCACAGACATGTCTGTAGACACCCTGATATCTATTTCACAAGTATTTTAAAACCAGGTTCTTAAACATGGGTTGTGTTCTTCTTCTCAGTCTGATGTTGACATTTTCCGCCATCATATTTTATTTAATGTGTCTGTTACAGACCCAGAGCACCAGGAGAGGTTTGAGCACTGGCTGTGCGAAGTGAACAGCTCTGACGGCATCTCCCTCCTCACCGCACTGGCACACATGGCCACACCGACTCAGCACTCTGACCCCGCATTCATCACAACCATAACTCTGCTCATGTATCAGGTATGACAAAGAGATACAGAGAGAAAATACCAGAAGAGACCTGTGTAAAACAAAGAAGCAGAATAATGTTGATGTATTACTTAAATATTATACATAGACTACATGAATTAGGACACCGTGTATTTAATGTAGAGTACCCAAGGTAATCAATATGAAAATATTAAGGTAGCATAAAGAAAACATAAAGTTTGAAGGATATAACACTGGTTAAAGATTTATCACTCTGGACCCTCGGTTGAAAAACATATAGTACCTGTCTTGTTTTCTTGACATCTCTTTTATTGTTTTCACTCCAGGTGTCTTATGTGAGTGTGTCTACCAGAGAAACTTACTCTAAAGTTGGGAGGGAGTTGCTGGCTGCCATAGCAACAGCCCATCCCTACGTTATCTCTGTGCTCCTGGAGAGACTGAGAGAGACCATCCAAACTGTGGGAATGGTTGGTATTGTTATTGTACTGAGACTTAAAGGTCCACTGTGTAGGATTTAGGGGCATCTATTGTTAGAAATTGTTATATAATATTCAAAACTATGTTTTCATCAGTGTATAATCACCTGAAATAAAGAATCATTGCATTTAAATTTCCTTAGAATGAGCCGTTTAGATCTACATATGGAGCAGGTCCTTTTCCAAGGAGTCAGCCTTGTTGTAGCCCAGGTGGGACAAACCAAACGCTGCCTCTAGATCAGGCTGTTTGCATCTTTGCGTCAGCCACCATAGTTCTCCTACACGTCTGGCACATAGGAAGAGTATTAGTTCTGCAACCTCAACACTAGCTGCTACTAAATCCTACACACTGGACCTTGAAGTGCATGTAGTTGAGAACATTCAGAGGAAAAAATATCTAATTTGACACTCAGCTCGAACTCATGAGTTTTTGTTTTGTCTGTGTGTTTTGGTAGGTGGCTTTGTACTTGTGCAAAGAGCTGCCTCTGAGTCTGTGGCAGCCACGTCCAGAGGAGATATGTGTGATCGGAGCCTGGTTGCTTCAGCATCCTCTGTCTGCTGTGGAGAACCGGCTGGCGTGCGTCATACTGGAGGGTCTCAACTGGGGTTACACACAGGTAGTCACTGATTCATAAAAAATGGCATGCCCAGATATCATGCCCTGATAGTGAGTTTGAAGTTAATCCTGTTTCCTCTTGCAGGACGGCTCCTTGGCCTTGCGTTCATCTCTCCACAGTGAAGTGGCTCTTCTGGTGGCTGAAGCCTATCAGAAGTACCTTACTGACAAACCATACAGTGGCCTCATATCAGAGGGAATCAAACAGGTGACACAGCCACTCTCTGCTCACAGACGCTCAGTGTAAACTGCCACGTGTTGTTTTCTCATCTTTCTCTCTCTTTCATCTTCCCTTCAGGTGTCTTACCTTGCCAGTGTCCTTCGTTTGGGGGTATCGCCTGAAGCGTCTTTTAGTCAGTGGGCATGGCAACTGTTACTAAGGCTGAAGCTCCATGGCAATTCACAGAACCCTAAAGGAGCCTGGTCGGTCCCTGCTTTGGCGTCCAACCCACCTCCAGAGCTTACACACAGTCCCAGCATGCACTCTGTTATCAGGGCTATAAAAGCAGGCATTCCTATTGGATGCTACCTGTCCATCGCCATGACAGCAGTTGGACATAGGTTTGTACCAGTGACTGTATAAAAAAATGGATGATGCGTCTTCATTTCCTTCCCCTTACAAAAATGAAGCCAAAATATCTCAAATACAGCAGCTGCCATCTTGACACACCCAGCTGTCATTCATGACGTCAAACCCCTTTTTATACCGTCAATTAACTAATTAAAAACAAACGTAAAAAAGGCAAAGACTTGGACAAGTATCAGCACGATAAAAACTATTTTGGGAAAAGTTTATTTGCATGTACTTTGTACTGATCTTTTAGTTTGGCCCGTGCCCCAACCACCAACATGGAGGAGGCAGAGTTTATGACCTATACTGCAGCTAGCCACTAGGGGGTGATCAAGAGGTTTTGGCTTCACTTCTGGGGAGCCGTCATGTCATCCATCTTTATATTCAGTCTATCGTTTGTACTCACTCACACAATGCCTCATGCGTGTGGTTCATTCATACACATAATTAGAATTGAATCTCCTGTGGATTTTCTTTTTTTCCTTTCCAGTCTGGAACACTTTTGTACCGATGGAGTTGGATTGTTGAAGAGTCTCATTCAATCTCGCCACCTGAGAGCTGCTGTGCATCTACTTGACAACATCCTACCCCCAACCTACCCTCTCAGCTTCTACCTGCTCAACAACGCTCAGTGAGAAAGATGCAAGCTTCACCAACAGCCCATAAAAGATATCTATTGCAGCAGCTATTGTATCTCCAATACTTAAATGTACTTTTGCCTCTATTGTCATCTCTCTGTTTATGTCAGGTTTGTAAGCTGTATCCAGTTGTTCCTACAGTATGACAGTGTGTGTCCTCAAGGTGTGACACAGCAAGTCACTCACCGAGTCGCGCCACTCCTCACAGGAACCACCTATGGAGACAATGTCCGACTGCTTAACAGTGTCATTCAGGTTCGTCACAACAAGCTTTAATGGTAAAGATGTCTTACAGATCTTCAGATCTTCTATAATGGTTTTGAAAAAGATGGAAAATTACCATAAATATTTTTAGGTTTGGAATGAATGTAGAAACAGACTACACTGTATTTACTCTGTGTTTGTATGCAAGTGTCAGTAATATCATGAGCCAGTAGTCAGGAGGAAAATCATTGAAATTTTACTCGGAAAAATTGCTGGTATCTTGTACACAAAATAAACTGCATGAGGCTTATTTGCACCTTTGATATAGGTTTTAATCTCTCAACATTTCCCGAAGATTTGGTAAAAATACAAAAAAGATGGCTCAAATTGTTCAGCAAAAGCATTTTTCGAAATTAGTGTAAGTTGTTTTAACCCCTACATCTCTTCAAACAAAAGAGGACATGAACAAATGTGTTTTAATCTTCCAGAGTCATGTGATAGAGAGCTCACAGCCCGGTCGTGTTGGTGCTGCAGCAGTGCTGGAGTTTTGGGTGGGGATTTTGACTCAGCAGAACATGTGGTATCGGGACAAGACAGTCCTGTTCCTCATGGATCAGATCTGCTGTGCAGCATTCACACGCCATCAGGAGGAATGTGTGCAGAAACTTCTGTACCAGCAGCATAAGGTATTAATCAGTTGTGTTGGAGGTTTGCATTATTTAGGGACTCTTTGTGTCTCACAGGTGCAGATACTGAATTTAGCACTGCAAACTGCCTTCGGCAATATTAGAAAGATAAATATTATATTAACATTAAGGTTTCATACATTGCCATAGAAGCAAGAGGCTGGTGGTGAGGGATGTTGAACAATTGCCTTTAATCCATTAAGCTTTGATGTTTACTGTTGTGCAGGCAGCATCTGGTTCATTCACGCTTTGATAAAACTGATCTGGTATCATTTATATTCCAAAATTATAAACAAGCATGCCAACTGTGAGTCACCAGTAAAATGCCTCATTAGAAAACTTCAGCGACCACTGACTGAATAAGGCTGAACAGGCTCAGCGACACCAACAATAGCTGAAAATTTTCCTGTTTTCATACCTCATGCAGAATGCCTTGGGTTACCATGGAGATCGGGGTCTGCTCTCCTCTCTGGTTGGCTGGATCGCTGGAAATGCCACGCCCTCATTCATAGAGGGCCAGTCCCTGAGTGCGGAGGTAAGGGTCCCTTCTGCATCGACAGTACGTGCAAGTACTCTTGATCACATTAGTAAAGTTCCCAGTCCTGACAGGTGTTGTCTGTGTGTTTGTAGGTTTGGTTCGCCTGGCTGGTGCTGAATATGGAGGGTGTGTTTGAGGAAGACTCTCAGCTGAGACGCTGTGTTGAACATGAGCTCCTGTCAGAGCCCAACATTTCCCCAGAACAAGCCTTAAAGGTATTCCGATACACACCCAAAAATATATTTATTTGTTACAGTGGAAATATCAGCATTATTGTTATTTATAGCAAGTGTTCAGTATCACTTGGCACAGAGAATTAACAAGACGATACCCAATACAGGACACAGTCAGTGGAGGAGAGAATGTTGCACAACTTTCCTCTGTATGACATTTGACTAAACATAAACAGAGTGTTTGCAAGGTCAAAGGGCAGTGACAGGGTTGGGAGTATTTTGCAGTGTAAGGCCTCATTAGGGAAAATATCCTAACTGCTTGTCCTATCTTAACTTAAGGTCTAAAGGTGGGAAAATCCTGTCTTCCTATGACTCATTGCTGTGTCTACCTCAGATCTCTCACCTTGTCTTAATTTAAGGCATCTTCACTGTAACTGCAAGTCTGATTCCTTAATCGGCACTCGTCCGCAATAGAACTAAGGGGGGTGCTCAAAAAGCCTTGAATGGAGAGTTAAGTTTAGTTTAGTTTAGCTTATTTGCACATGCATCTATAGAAAATACAGGAAAAAATAAATTAAGAGTTCAAACATTGTGCAGGAGAGGTTAGAAGCCAAAAATGGCTGATGAAGACACCTCCCCTATTAAATAACAACCATCCTACATAAAATGAAAAAGAGAAAAGTGAAGATTGCATAATTAAACAAGAGTTCCTGACTAAGAAGTAAAACAAAATTGTTAGAGATGCCCAATTTACAAAAACAACAACCTAATTACAAATGAATCAATTAAGTGTTAAAATCTTTGCAAACTAGAGTCATTTTCAGATGTTTTTTAATAACAATAATGTAGATGATGATTGTAGAGATGGAAGTAGGAATGAAAAGTTTTGGAGGTTTTTTTTTTTTTTGCATTTTTTTAATTTCTAAGTAGTGAGTGCTATAACTAAATTAAAATTGGCTAAATCAATATATTGAAAGACTGAACTGGGTATTAAAAAATAGTGGCGGCTCTCTCATCCCATAATGGTGTTGGTTTAGAAAGCCCCTGCACGTGGATTTGTCCAGACCTAACAACAGTGCTGCTGCTTTTTTTTCCAGATATTTTGAATTTAGAACAGGGTCTTTGACATCCTAATATAAGATTCCTCATTTAGGGAATCCCTAAGTTAGGGCTGTTCTGTGATGAATAAATTCCTGTCCAAAGAAAAGATGGGATTTTCTCCTAAAAGCAGTGAGGAAACCTGTTTCTATAATAGCGGGGGGAAAAAACGAAATGTCATAAGCTGAGATAAGATAGGATTTCAGACTTAGGAAGTGTCTGTGATGAGGCCCCAGATGTAGTGCTGATTCATAATCCTGAATGCTGTATGAAGATATGGTTAACAGTGTGTTTGTGTCTGAGCCAGAAGGCGCAGCAGAGGCTGAAGCTGCCCGTAGCACCATCTCTGCAGCGGCTGCAGGTGTACCGCTGGGCATGTCAGGCTTTAGCCACACCCCCTGACCACCCCCTCCTTCCCTTGGTCTGGCAGAAGTTCCTACAGCTCTACCTCAGACAGCCAGGACCGGAGTATGGGTACGGTGCACACACGCAGTAGTATCTTTAGCTCAAGACACCAAGAATTAGACCAAACCCAAGTGAAGGTACCATGTCTTTTTCTGTATGTGTCGTCCACCAGGCTGGCTGCAGGTGGATGTATTGGTCGAAGGTTCTTCCAGGCCTCTTCTCAGGCCGCTTTACTCAGAGACTTGAGACAGAGACTACAGGAGGTCTCAGATTTCCACCATGCTGCCAGCCAGGCCCTCAGGGTGCCCCCACCACACACACCTTCATCAGACAGCCAAGGCGACGAAAGCCCTGACAATCCCCGTCCCCCTTACCTCACTTCACCTCAGCTACACACAGAGCTGGTCAGGTAGGTGCACTCAAGTACATTCCTTCCTGTTGTTCGGCAGGTAGTAGTAGCCATTAGAGCAATTACAGGCTCTCAGATCTCAGCTAATTGGTTGCCTACAGGTTGTTTGGTGTATTTGCCGTATGGCTGGATGATGAGACTCTGCAGAAGCAGGAAGTATACCTTCCCTCTCTTCCTCCGGAGTATGAACCACACAGACTGGCACAGGTGATGCAGCGGCAGCAGGTGGGTTTGGCGTAATATGTGTTTACATTTATGAATGAAAATCATGTTGTACAAGAGGTTAGTTAAATCTTATTGTGGAGTCTTGCATCATTACATTTGTATGTGTGTTGTCATGTTTTGTTGTAGGAACTGTGGCTGGAGTTTATTGACCAGGAGCGTCTGCAGTATGATGAGAGAGAGGTTCTCTCTCTGTGGGAAAAGGTTCAGAGTGAGCCAATCTTCTTACAGGCCCAAAACCCCGGCTTCACTGACTACACCAGCCTCAACAATGGTACAGAGCCAAAATTTGATTTGCTTTTTATCACTCCCAAACAGAAGTCTAAACAAACTCAGCTATGCTGCTGGAGGCAATGTGCAGAAATCGTGGTCGATCATGCTCATGTTTTTTGGTCTTGTCCTTTTATCAGACTTACTGGAGGGAAGTAGAAACAGTCATCTGGGTTTTAGTATCTCATTCACATCCCTCTATCTCGGACATATGCCTGACAGGCCAAGTAAAGACGGAGTCTACTTCTTAAAGACCTTGCTGTTAGCAAGTAAAAATGTCATCATTAAATACTGGCTCCAGGAATACTGCCCCTCTGCAGGCCTCTATGTCAATAGTGTTAAACATCTACATCTTCTAGAGCAGGGGTGTCAAACATATGGCCCAGGGGCCAGAACCAGCCCACCAAAGGGCACAATCCGGCCCACTGGATGACTTTGCACACCTCATACTGATGCACTTGTGAAGGCTAAGAGGTGTTAGGTTTTAACAGTGAGTAGATACTTCATGTAGCCTCATAGGCTTTTCTGCCCTGACCAGAATACAGCTCTCTAAATTATCAGTGAATACTTACTGTAGTCATTTTTAAAGATACTGAACATTGTGCAAAATATGGTCAACCAGCAGCTTCAGTACAAAAGAATCTGTACCAAACTTCTATCTTAAAACAATATGGGTGGCACCCTGCTGCTGAGGCACTGACAAAACTTCTGTAAACAGTTTGTAAGGCAGGGGATGACTTAACGTGCTTCTTCAACAGCTTCTACTTTAGTGGGAAATTATGAAAGAGATGCCCATGTAATCAAAATGAGTAGCAGACTGACTGAGGATATCATGGGCTGTTCATCATCTGTTTTGTAAATGAATGAAGGTTTTCAGAATCTTTACACTAAAAAAGGGAAACATTTGAAGGGGTCGTTATTTATAGGTTATTATGTAATGGTTGTGCTGATCACCCACTGGAGAGTGGAGATCAAACTGGACTGTATGTGGCCCCTGAACTAAAATGAGTATGACACCCCTGGACTACTCCATACAACTCCAAAAAATCTGTGGAAAAATTGTGTGTTTATTTAACCAATGAGACAGATTTTTCATGATTATCGTACATACCAAGCACATTATTTTATTTTAGATTAGGTAAATTTGCATTGATGTACTGATCATCCCATCATTACACATTTGTTTGTTTTTTTTTAATTGTTGTTGTTTTTTGCTTTTCATGTACTGTCCTTGAAATGTGAAAAATGTTGGGACATAAAAAGTATAAAACAAACAAAAAGAAATGGTACAGTGCCAAAATTGACAGTCTAGATCCAAAATATTATGAAAACCTCTGCAGACATGCAGTGGTAAATGTAAAAGTGAACAAACATAATGTCTGATAATGAGTTTTGTTGGTAGTTACTAGTTTTGATGTTGTGCTTTGTGTACGTGCAGCAAGGGAGCGTATCCTGTCCAACCTGCAGAAGCATCCAGTTCCCCGTCCAGCTCCAGAGCTGCAGCAGCAGAAGCCTCCAGTAGCTGAAGTCCCCACCACCTGCCTCACTGACTCTAAAGCTGCTGCTGAACTGCTGCGGCAGGACCTCAGCATCCTGCAGGACCAGGCCAGGTACAAACATTACGACATTTCCACATCAACAGTGCGGGGTTTGCACAAGGTGTTTGAAATGCTAGAGTTGTGAGGGGGAAAATTCAAATAGCGGAATACTAGAGTGAAGTAAAAATAAACTATGATGTGTGGGACATTGCCCGTCCTGTGCGTCAAGTAACCCTTCACTGAATAGATCACATTTATTTGTATTAAATCAAAAATTAGTTTTGAAAATAAACTATTTTCTTCAAGAAAATGAAAAAATAGTGCTTGAAGAAGTACTTAAGGGTCCTTAAATATCATTTTGTAATTTATGTATGAACCCTTTTACAGAGTGCAAACATACATACGAAGAAATGTGCTGAATAGTTCAGACTCAAACACCACACATCAGACCAAAAATCACAAAGCTAAGCACTAATTATGAAATATTTGTTCACCTTGGTGTCAGGATTGCAGTGGCACGTGAAGCCCAGCAGGTGGCGATGGAGCAGGAGCTGCTGGAGAGCCTTCCTCTGCTGTATAAGAACACACCGGAGCAGGTCACCATGACCCTGGAGTGTAAAGGAAAGGGCGGGCAGCCGTGTCAGGGACCTGCAAACATCAGTGTCACAGTACGACCACTAAAACCACACAGTGGCAGCAGTTTAGTACATTTTATCGTTTCTTATCTGTGAAATATTTATGTGTTTGTGTGTGGTCTCTGTCACTGCATAGTGTGAGCGGGTCCAGAGACAAGAGGCAGTGCAGACACAGATAACGTCACTGCGCAGGGACGTCAAGAAGCTTCAAGCCGACGCCATGGCTCCTCCACCTCAAGGCCTGGCCCAGGCTGCTGTCCACACTGAGAACTTTATCACGTCAGTATTAACGTTTTGTTCTACTGAGAGGAAAAAAAAAAAGCAAGAACATCATCACAATAAATATGAGTTTGGTAATAAACAGACATCTGTTGTAACTAATGCATTTTAATGTGCTCAGGGCTTTGGTGAATATGTATAAGGGACAGAAGTCACCTGCCGTGCAGCATGTTGGCGTGTCAGCCTTCTACCAGGTGGTCTCCTTTGTGTGTGAAGACACACTGCGACATCCCCCAACACGCCAGTACCTCTCCTCCTGTGTGGAGATACTGGGACAGGTACGCGTACATATACACACACACACACACACACACATAGCAGTACAAGGCCTATTTCAAGCATTGTCTAGCTTTAAAGTAGCATGCCCTAATAGGCTAAAGGAGCAAATATGCATTAGTAGGATTTGTGAAAGGATTCACCCCCAAAATGACTCACCTTTACTCACCTCATGACCACCAATTGATTAAAAAGAGCAGGTTAGCTCTCTCATTACACTCTCTGTAAATGAGTAAGATTTGCTTGAATTGACTGGCATTGTACTTGTGTTTTATGTCCAGGTGTTTATCCAGGGCAATCCAGAGGAATGTAGTCGTGTTCTGAAGACAATCCTGGAGCAGAGGCGTCTCTGCCCACTCATTTCACCTTTCTTCACCCCCAATTCAGCACCCAATCAGCTCGTCTTTCTCTACCAAGACGTGGTGACATCTTTACACCTTGACAGCGCCGATGTCATCTTCATGCTACTCACAAAGGTTGGCGTAGACACAAATGCAACCCAGTGAGGGAATATGATGTCTATCTAAAGCCGTTATAGTAACCCACCTTTGTCTCTCCCCCTGTAGTTTGACTTGTCCCAGTGGCTGAACGAAGCCCACCCTGTGTTTTCGGAGAGGACCCGTTTGCTGGAGTTGGTCCACGGAGCTCTCTGTGTCTGCGGCAGAGACCCTGAGCCTGAACTTCTCACGCCTTTTCACCTTTTCACTAAACACTGGACCTGGCTTTTACGCCACCATTTCCCTGATCATTACAGTGACTGTCTGCGTCTGCTTATGACCAGTAAGTGTGTGTGTCTGTGTGTGTGTGTGTCTTTGTGTAAAGACTGCCCAACTAAATCTGATGATTCATATCATTATTAACTCATTAAGCCACAACGTGAATCATCATTTACTCAAACCATTAGAAACTATTTTTCAATCTCCTCCTTGAATAATTGCCTATAGAACATCACATAATGAAAGGTTAGACCACATTAGACTGCACAATAGTACAGAATGAAAATCAACTATCAAAGACTTGCATGAACAGCAGGGTTTTTTTCCTGTTATATTACACATTGCCTGGAAATGCACTTAAAAGCAAATGCTGTTTTAGTCCTGCTGTTGCTCATTCAAGTGATTCATCAAAACACATTCATCCTTCTGAAAGAATGCCTCCTACTCATCTTCCCACCAACAAAAGATAAAATTAATTAATTTAAGAAAATTAAAGTTAGCTGAATCATTCCATCAAGCTGAAAATCCGTCTCCAGAAGTGTGTGTCTAGTTGAGGGTTTTATCAAGACAGAATTTAAGTCCCCATGAGATAAAATGATTGCAAATGAAGGCACAGATTTGAAATCAGATATCAGACGAAGAATTTTTGATTCAGATGTTTGATTGTCTCCAACAATCAAAGCATTTCCTAACCTCACCAGGCTCCTCAGACCAGTTGCTGAGTCCAGAGTGCTGGAAGGTCACTCTGCGAGTGCTGGGCTGCTTACCTCCGTCCCGCAATACCAAGAGCAAAGCGGAACAAACGCTCAGTGCCACTGATGTCTCCGGCCGTGCTGTCGGACCCCCGGCTTCTCCCTACAGATCCCCCATCAGCCTCTCCCCTCAGCAGGTAACTCATGTTGGTGTTGCTGTTCACAGATTCTTACAAAGTATCATTCTATCTGTCTCATTAAAGAGGAACTATTATACTCATTTTCAGAGTCATACTTGTACTACTTCTACATATGTTTACCTCATTATTAAAGACTCATTGTAACACTACAAAATGCAAAATACAAGCCTAATAGGTTGAATTGAATGATGCCTAACATTCATTGCTAATCCAGCCACGCTGCGTGATTTCATTGCTTTCCAAAAGGTGGATGAGACAGTTGAGTGGCTGAGTGATTACTTCCTGCGGAGTCGCCTCAATAAGCCAGACCTTCGCAGTTTCGGCCTCTACTCAGCCTGGACTCCCTACATCGGTGATGTTGTTTCCTTCTGGGACCACTTGATTGGCTGTCTAATCAGCATGCACCTCAGCAGCTGTACCAGAGAGTCAGTGGGCAGCGGCAAGATAATGAAAGGTAACTGCTAAATGTCAGCACATGTTGAGGACAGTAATACTTGAGATCATAAATACACTTCAACAGATTTAGTGTTATCAATGTCAAATGTGTCTTGCACTCTCACAGCTCTGCAGGACCTTCACAGCAAGATTGTGAAGTTATTTAAGCCGTGGATCTTTCCTCTGGACACTGATGATGGCGGGTAAGCATGGCACACCCTCAGATCTCGTGCAGATGGTGGGTTAGATGTTGTCAGAGAGGCAGATGTGACACAGATGTGAGCACAGACAGAGCCAAATCCAGAGAGGGCTACAGACCAAAAATATTAACATTCCACAGGTTTTTACAGATGTAATCTTTGCCTCTTTGTGAGCAGATAGCAGATGATTATGTTGTCGTCGCAGTCGTTAGCTTAGTGAACGAGCAGTGTTTTGTTTTGTTTTTTTTAAAGGGGATCTTTTATGCTCATTTTCAGGTTCATACTTGTGTTTTGGGTCTCTATTAAAACATGTTTACATACTATAATGTTTAAAAAAAATCCTCATACTGTCTGTGCTGGAACACCTGTATTAATCCTCTGTCTGAGACACTCCATTTTAGTGCCCATCTCTTTAAGTCCCTTACGGAAAAAGAACAGTCTTCTCTAATTGGTCAGCATTTCCTAATCTTCCATATCCTGGCGTCTCTGCAGCCGGGAGAATGATTGCAGTGAAGAATGGCGGCACTTTCTACAGCTTCTAAACCTAAATCTTCATTTCTGGACATGTTCCAACACAATTACAATCTAAAATTAGGAACACTTAACAACATTGCCAACCAGAATTACTTCTTTCCTTGGCATTAGCTTGTAGCTACATGTACCAGTGTAGGCTAAATAATGTAAACTCTTGCAGTAGCGTGCCTGGAGCAGCTGACCATATAAAGAAATCTGTCACAAGCTGACATCAGCTTGTCTTGAAGCAGAAAGAAAATATCAAAAAGAGTATTTAGAACAGACTGAAGCTCAGAGGGATTACTTTTCCATACATTTACCTCATTATTTAAATTTTTGGCCATGTTTAATACGGACATTCAACATGGATACACTATATGTATGACAGAAAATAAGGAAAAGCATATTAGGTCCCCTTTAAATCTCTGAAGATTGCTATACACATCACAAAATAAACCACAAACACAACGCTGCTCAGAGAGAAAAGACCACATTAGATGTTTACTTCTGAGTTTTAAGTCACAATAAAATCTCTCGTGTGGCCTGAGATGTGTAGTGATTCTCCGGGTCGATGCAAAGAGAGCGGTTTAGTGCTTTCCAGGGTAAGGCAAATGAAAAACAAAGAGGATGTCAATATCTATGTCTCTGTGTCTCTGTGTCTCAGTAACCTGAAGTGTTACCCCTGGCTGGAGACAGACGCGAGTGCGGCAGGATGTCTGGTTGGCCTGTACGCTCAACTCACCGACACACTGCATCACAAGTTCAGAGGTGGGTTCCTAGCAGTCCTGTGTTCACACATGCATGAGTGTGTACTGTTAAACTTTCTGTGTGTGTGTGTGTGTGTGTGTGTGTGTTGCAGATCGCTTGGTCCCTGGCCAGAGAGGCGCATTGTGGCTGTGTATGATGCAGTACTGTCAGAGCTGCACCTCTCCCCGTACACCCGAGTACCTTCTGTACCTGTACCACACACACCTCCGCAGCCTGCCCTGGAGACACCTTCACCCCGACACTCAGATAATGGAGCAGCTCTTCAATGTGAGACACTCTGCCCTCCGATTCTTAACCTCCGACCGCAGACACTGCACACTGATCTAGACATGCATAACACAGGGGAGCCTGTTTATTATAGAAGTCAGTCCTTGGCCTTGAGTTCCTATTATTAGTCTGACTTCTCTGTTCCTGGAATCAAGCTCCTGTCTTTCAAGACTCTCTCGAGGCTGCTATAAACAAGCTGCACAGATAAATAAGTCATCTTAATTAACAGAGATACATTACAACAGATTTATAATTAGGATATTCTTAATACTTTCAAGATAAGTGGATTATAAATTTAGCAATGAATGTGCATCTTACTTAAGTAGGAGTCAAACATATAGTCAGATATCATACATGTTTTGAGTACAGTCGGTTGAGACCCAGGATATTTGTTGTGTTTGTAGTTCTGTGTTTTGACGGAGAGGATTTCTGTTAATTTTCTCTCCTTTCTGTGTCTGCAGGTGGAGAGAGGAAGCCCCAAGAGCTGCTTTCTTTTTCTAGGAGAAGTGTTGTGTGAAGTCAACTGGCTCAGCGTCCTGAGTGACCACTTACAAACACCCCCCACCTCAACAACATATCCGACTCTACCAGACACTCAGAAGGAGTCACACACCATGTTAGTTTATCTATTATACATGCTAGTTTTTCTGGCAAAGGAGGATCAAATCCTGAGTCAACAGGTGAGTCCAGAATATTTTAGTTTCTCATGAAGGCCAGACTTTCTGTTCCTTCTTCATTTATTCTGTTTTTGTTTGTTTTTTTCATCCTCCACCTCCAGGACTCCCCTCTACTTAGTCTTTTGGTCCAATCCACCTCTCTGCCCTGGCACCAACTGGACCTGTCCTCATACCAGGGCATTCTGGGATATGTCAGCACCCACTACCCTCCCTCCCTGCTGCTCAGTACTGATTCTGCACCTCAGCTGCTGCTGAAATCACTGCGTAGCGCTGCTGGTCTCCACCCCCGCCCTAATGAAGCTCCACACATGGTGAGACAATATAGACATGTTTGTTTTACAGGTCAAATCCCAAGTTTAGTAAAGCCAAGGGACAGTTCACCCCAAAATCTAAAATACATATTTTTCCTCTTATCAGTTGTGCTGTTTATCAGCCTAGATTGATTTTGATCGGTTTGAATTGCCGAGTGTTGGAGATATCAGCTGTAGAGATGTCTGCCTTCTCACAGCAACTCACACCTAAACAATCTAGACTGATAAACAGCACTACAAAAGGAAAAATATGTGGTTTTGATTTTGGGGTGAACTGTCCCTTTAAGTTCTAAATTGAGTTCTAGCTGCAGTACATTCAAGTGGGTTTCATCTCCCAAATTTAAGCTCTGTTCGTTGTAGGTGGCAGCCGAGTCAAGGGTTAAAACCCGTAAATGTATAAAGAAAATACTCACTTATAATGTACATGCAGTATATTGGACATTTTTAAACTGGTCAATCAATAATTCATAAGTGCATGAATAAATGAATGAAAACTAATGCTAAGATTTCTTGTGAGTCAACTTCTTGGTTGAATGGAGATACTAGTCACAGTATAACTCTCATTGAATAACTGTATGATGCAGAGGAGTCCTAAGGTTGAAGAATATAAGAATTAATGCGCTTCCTATATCTGCAACTACTCTGCCCCGGGCAGATACATCCTGTGTAAAAGTGGGAGGCTTGGAACATCCATATTAAATTTAGACTTAAAGAATTCAGTTTCCTTTGCCAGCTCTGTATCACCAAATTACATAAATGTAACACTTGAATCCTTACAGTTGCTGTTGACGTAGAGCAGCAGAAGGCAGTTTCATACACCACTTGATAATGCTCCAAAGTAGATGGATTTTGGCAAAATATACTTCCAGGCTTTACTGTACACAGAAACACTCTAAGATCCAGAAATGTATTCTCGCTTTAATTTTATCAACTCCACTCCTAAAACATGCTGCCAAACATTTGTACTACTTATTACACCAGAAATTATATGCATGAAAATATGTGGAAATTAGATGCGTACTAACTGAAACTAACTGCAGATATCTGAAATTAATTAAGGCATTTACCTTTGGTAAGGTTGACATATTTTACCTCAAGAGTCAGATTTCATCTTTCTTTTTCACTTTAAAAAGTCTTTCTGGATAAGATAAACTGCATATAAAGCAGTAATAATTAATAAATGATGTAATGCTTAAATATTATTTGAAAGAATCCAAATAATGCCTGCATTTTACCTTGATTTTAACTGCTTTATGGGACAGGAGCTCTTAGTTTGGGGACACATACTTATATAATGTGTACGATGTATTCAAAATGACAAAGTGATGCATATATTCATGTATCTATTTCTGTAGAGCATTAATCCAAACAAAAAAAATTTGTGTCACTTTCTATGTGTCAGGAGGAGACGCTGAAAGCTGGAGCGTATGTGTGCTGGTGTGTGCAGTCTTTGGTGACCCTGGAACAAGGGGGCAGCATCAGCCTCAGCAGCCTAGAGGCTCAGCTGGAGTCACTGCTGGAGAGCGTCGTCACATTCAACCCACCAGGTGAGTCGTCCTCACCGCCTTCCTCGACAACATAATCAACCATTAGTAATAAATTCTTTCATCACCCCAATCTCACCACTTCCTCCTTTTCTCCTCTACAGAGACGGGGCCGGAGCAGAGGCACATGGCATTCTGCGGTCTGTTCAGTGATGCTCTGGCTTTGCTGAATGGAGTTGGTGTCTCAACAGGCGAGGCACTTGCTGCTCATGTCATTACCTGGCTGGACAGGAAGGGGAGAGGCTTCCCTATTCTGCCTCTTCTCACGGCTTGCTCCCGCTGTCTTGCATCGGTACGGCACATGACACGGATCATGGAGGCGTGCATCACAGCATACTTCAACCATGGTAATGAAAGCAACAGTTTGGGAGTTTTTTTGTTTTAAATTACTAAGGATTGAAACTTCTTTTTTGAGAAAGCTTGTTCAGTTTACCGCTCACTGTTATAGTGAGAGGGAAGTGCTTAGTAATAATAATATAATAATAATAATAAACATTATTTCTACAGTACCTTTCATACAAGAAATTTAGCACTAAAGTGCCTCACAGTAAGGCAATTACCTGCACTGAGTGCTTCACATAAAAATAGATGGAATGGACATAAAACAGGCCAACAAGGCAATTCAGTGTGAAGGGCTAAACCAAAACATAAGACAAAAATAGACATAGAAGCATTAAGCGTTCTTCTCTTGTAGATACCTCTAACCTGTGCACATGCAACCACGCACATGTTAGTGTGCTGTACATAAACTTACATAAGACTGTCTTACATAAGATGGACATTCGAAGGAGCTGTATGCAGCATTCAGAGCATTAGTATAGCAGTATATCACTACTTGCTTTGTAAAGACATGGTGGAGTAATGGTGTCCTCAGCAGAGAATGAAGTCACACTACCTCTGTGTATGTTGTAATCCGAGCCTCTCTGTTTATTTGTTGTGGTAGCTGGTCTGGCTGCACGCGGATGTTAGTGCATTTGAGTCCCTCTGTGTGTATCCTACTGGCTAGCTAATCTCCACCACTCTGCTCATACGGGAGTTACCACGGATTACGGCATCCCAACCCCTGACGTTGTCACAGAAGCGTCGGGCTCACCCTCCAGTCTGTTGCCATTGTCAGCACTGTTCACACTGTTAGCACTGTTAGCTGCTAGCACCAGATCAGCCATGTTGAGAGCCGTGTGCAGGCAATCCCAGCTAAGACTCTGGATCATAGATATCCTCTCGATGTTACATGCAGCTCTTTAAAGTCCACAGTTTTTGTTTGATTCATTTACTGCCAGTCCTCTCCTTATGTGTAAGTTGACCAATTTTCCCAAAAAGTTAGTCTAGTCCTTTAAATTTCTCCCTGTAGTAAGGATAGTTTAATGTGATGTCAAGGATTCACATTTGTTTTTCCACTGCGTGTGTTTCAGCTGAGGAGGAGTCCGTAGGTTGGGGTCCTGTGTTGGCAGCGCTGCAAGTGCCTGAGCTCACAGTGGATGACTTCCTGTCTGAGAGCCAATCAGGAGGCAGCTTCCTGACGCTCTATGCCTTCATCCTGCAGCGCCTCAACTCAGAACGCACAGCAGCTGAGGAGAGGAGGACTCTGGCTCTAATTAACACATGGACCAGTCAGGTCTTTCCCAGGTTTGACCCCTCGTTCTCTCATTTGGTTGCTTGTTAGTGGCTTTTAAAAGTCAATGTAGCACGTCAGCATGTGTGCTTTTGTGTATCCAGTGGTCCAGGTGATGAAGCCAAGCTGTTTCTTTGGTGGCACAAAACACTGAGTCTGTCAGCGGAGCAGCTGAAGCTGCAGGCAGGTCAGACAGAGGTGACAGGGGTCATCATGGGTCTGCTGAGGTTACAAACCAGGTTGGCTCAGCTGGGAGAAGAAAGACTGAACTCTGGGCTTTTAGGAGCTATCGGCCTGGGTAGGAGGTCTCCTGTTTCTAATAGGTAAGCTCATATGTATTTTATTAAGTAATGAAAACACTTAGAGGAACCGGATAGGGGAAAATATGAGCTCATCATTGTTGATAAACCACCTGTCAATGCATGCCCACTGTACATCCAGGTTCAGGGTGGTAGTACGCAGTCTGGCAGCGTTCCTGTCAATCCAGGTGACATCAGAGACCGAGCTTCGTCTCCAACCCACCAGTGACTTGCAGCTCTCTGCGAAAGCACAGCAAGTATGCAACAAAACTGCAAGTATGTTGTTTTTATTTTCTAGTCTGCAATTATCTCCTAAAAATAACTTGAGTTTCTCGTCTTCTCTGTGGATGCAGACGTTGGGGGTGTTGGAGGCCATGCCCAGCAATAAGCAGTACGCGGAGTTAGAGGACTCTGTGAATAAAGCTGTCCAGTTCATCCGTTACCCAGGACACTGTCTGAGAGATGGACCCCGGCTGCTGGCCCTGCTAGCCAACCTCCTATACCCTGACCTCAGATACCTGCACATTATCCGTTAGCCATGGCTGAACCTGACACTCATGCTGGAGATCCGAGAGGACGCAAATACACTGACAGCAAACCTCTGTTCTGCACAGAGAAAATCTTACTGGAGCACAAAGTTTTCTAGTAATGACACTGGTACTGAATTGCTGTTGCTGTTATATCAGCAGGAGCTACGTATCTCATCAGAGAGGACTTTGTGGGACAGACGCTGACTGTTCATCAGAGCTCGCTGTGCATTTGTGAAAAATACTTTTTGACTGCTAATGTTCAATGAGGAGTCATAAACCCAGTCAGAAGCATAAGAAATGTTATGTGCTAACCTCTAATCTTTAACTTGCACTTTGCTTTCTTCTCTCATGTTTATGCCTTGTTGCTTTTTATATAACTTGCCTGTTGGTTTTCACCACAACCTGTTCTATTCTTGATTTGAGAGGAAGTTGCACGTATTTATTTAAGCAGAAGTCATGAATCAACGCTGGGCTTTAGGTGCAAATTTCGCACCTGCATGTGGAATCTAACAGAAAAAAGTTGAAGGGTCCATGGATTATTTGAAGGAAGCTGAAGGACAGATCTAATAGGGCCTATAAGTTTAGTAGCACCTTCTTAGAATGGGGTGGGGGACATACCAGGAAAGCTGGGCAGCAGGGTTTGATGGCTGGTACAACTCCCTAAAGTCAGCTGTTAATGCTAGCATCTAATCAGAAGCTACAATCTGAAATCAATCCTAGATGCTGTGCACATGCAGATGAAGACAGTGACTGCCTGTATGAAGTGACCATGTCAAGTAACAGAACATTTGCCAGTATTATGTTTATGTCCAGCCAAAAGTGCTTTCCTTGTTTCTGCCAAAGACATGTTATTTTTATTTGCTCAGCTACTTAAAACCTTCTTAACCATGAACTCCGGTTGTTTTTGTCTGTCTCTGTTGGGTACAAAAACTGCAGACTGAATGTGCACATGCAGTACAAGATACACAGAGTACCACTCACAATGTCCCACACCACTTGGCTTCCTTATAAAGTAGCGAGTGCACTCAAGCTACTGATGCTGTTGGTATTTCAAAGAGAGCAGGGCTGTTAAGTTGTTGAAGCTGGTGTATAACAGGATTTATATTCAAAAACGTGTTGGTTCACGTAAGGACAAAGGCAGATTATGATTCAGATTTATCAGACCTCCACACTGTACTGTACATCCAAGGCCGTTTTCACATTTTAATCACCCTAGCCGGCTCACCACTTCTGTTGCTCTGTGCCATCTTAATAATAATCGTGCTGCACTTCTGCAGCCTGAAGCTCACCTTATTGCCTGTGTTATGTGGTGACTGTTAATGTCAAAAGCATTTCTTTTATATGAGTCAGTGATCAGGAATGGGTCTGTGGGGCTGCTGGAGGAGGGAGCTGCACAAAGGAGACAGGACTATGTTCAATAAAGGGAACTGAATGTCTCACAGCTTGTATTTACCAATTCAACTCTGTGATCGGGGACCATATGTAGTACATGAAGCCTCTGAGAGCAGGAAGACTGATGTTTACTCCCTGGACAGGTCACGTGGAGGGACGCATAACTGCTTAATAAATCAAGCTGTGAAGAACAAGTGAGAGAGACAAAGAGACCCAGACAGCAATACTTGTCCAACCTCTACAACAAAACTGGCCTGTAATCTGCATTCTCCATGCATAGCGCTGCAGATGGTCAAACTGAAATTAAAGCTTCCTTGTCTAAGAAGCCTGTTATGACAAGTGTGTACTGTGTCTTTGTAATTTAATTGTCTTCGCGTCCTGTTGTTCTTTCTGTGCGGAGCTACATGTCCCCAGCTGAAAGAAGATTGTTCAGGAAGGGGGTCTGTAAATTGAGCTGTGTGCTTTTGTGTGCATGCGTGCACACATACATCCAGTATCCCCATTTAACACCACCGCGTCTGTCTGGGAGAAAACCTCTCTTCAGGCAATGGTGGTCTCTATGGTTACAGGAAGGGTAGAAGTGAGAGAGGAGGTGGAAAGGACGGGGTGTTCTGTGGCTGAGAGAGAGGAGGTGGGAGATGCTTGCAGACGCTCACTGCTGCCTTCTTTTCAAACTCCAAAACGACCTCCGGTGTATTATGTGAAACCCTCGTCTGTTGCCTCTCGCCATCTAATCGACCTTGTCTTCTTGTGTCTCTCAGCTCAGGTGGTGGAGTACACGGAAGCAGTCGGTATTTCTGTGACAGCTTGTTCTCAAACGGTATCCCATGTTCACTCTTTCTCTCTCTCTCACACACACACACACACACTCACATATACCTATACACGTGCTCATAGGACCATTGCTGAGACAGAGTATTCCTGACAGACACATCACTGTCTGGCAGATTCCCGTGTCACCATGGAAACCCAGCATCAGGTCAGGAATAGTTGTTCCCAGACTGTTTGAGTGCACGCTCAGCAATCAGAGCAGCACGTGGTGGATCGGCTCCCCTCGGTCATCATTGGCAGCTTCAGACATAAAACAAACACTGTGTGGTGTGCAGAAATGTGATTATATTCTCTGAAGTCTGACAAGTTATGCAAGACCTGCTGACAGTAATGAGTATGTTTGTTGTGTAACCTGTGTGTATGCTTGGCGCAGTCGGGTGCAGGTTTCCATCAGCGCATTGCAGCTGATTTCAACATGTCCCAGTGTCCGTCACAGGCTGAACAGAGGGCCGAGCGTGAATAGCACTCCACCGTGACCAGTTGCTCTTCAGGGACAGCTGCGCTGGCCTGAAGTCACTCCCTGCTGCCAAAACACACACTCAGCTGGACACACAGGAATGCCTCTCTCTCTCTCTCTGTGTGCTCGCCTTGTTTTGAATGTTTAGTGTGTGTGACTACATGCATGTGTGTGACAGCAAGTGTGTATTTGTGTATGTCAGACAGGCTCCTCCAAATTAGACACCCACTTTTCTCTCACCTCCTCGCCAGTCCAGTGGGGAGCGATGAGTCAAACTTAAATGAGTCTTTATTTCTCTCTTTGTCTCTGACTTTGACCCAACAGAGCAGAAGCGCCTCGCCCCGCTGAGAGTACCTACTTAACGGTAAAAGTCATCAATAATGACTCAGACCTCCGCCGGTGTTGTAATATGTGTGATTTTTAGAAAGCTGGGTAGGCTGCTTGTTGATCTGCCCTGGCCTGATAACAGTTGTGAAGTCAGGGAGCAATGTTTGGCCTTCAAGAGACACTGCGTGTGTGAGTGTGTGTGTGTGTGTAGTTTGTTGCAAGAACAAAATCTCACAATGAAGGACGGATAAAACCTGAGCACATTTTGAACAAGTTAATGTTTTATCTGGTTGTGTGACTGATGAAGAGGTCGGGGTTACTGTTCAAAGTATAGTTCAAATAAGGTCAAACTAGGGGCAAAGCAGGGCTGAATTACCAACAAGTCAACGTGGGCAACTGCCCCAAGGTTGTCAGAGCACCAGGGGCCCAGTGGCTCCAACAACTAATATTTTTATCAAATATTTATTTAGGAATAAGCACTACTAAGGGGTTAATATCAACTGAACTGACATATGTGCTAAGGTGGAGCTGTGAAAAGGGTTAATGTTGAGATCAGTTTTATGGTTTAGAGTTAAGGGAGTGGGATGTTTCAAAGGGATGATTTGTACCAGAACATTCAGCTGTGGAGAGGTCCAGCATTAAAGGGACAGTTCACCCCAAAATCAAAAATAGAAGAGGCTGGTAACATTGTGTTCAAAATGTGATACAAACTAGTTATTTGAGTCTGTTTTTTATGGTGTAGCTGCTATCTCTGCAACACTAACAGGAAATGCATGGTTTAGTCTCGAACACAAGAAGTAAAATGTTAACCTGGAAATTCAGATGCCCCGCCCCCAGCAAATTCGAATTTGCACTGCACAGGGATCTGGCCCCGACAAGCAGAGCGCGGTGAATCGCCATCGGACCAATCAGATCAGTCTATCTGACAGAGACGGGCTCTGGGCAGGCGTAACATGATGAAGACAGCGCTGCACCGTAGGAGTCGAAAAGTAAACAGCCAAGATGGCAGCTGCCGAAGGACCGCGTCCATTCAATTTAGCTGTGGAAGAAACGCTAAGCCAACTACACTTGTCTTTTTTCTTGAGAGAGGAAAAGAAGACTGCCCTAGAAGCCTTCGTTTCCAAGAAGGAAGCTTTTGCCATTTTGCCGACGGGATACGGCAAAAGCATTATATATCAGTTAGCCCCACTGTTCGGCAAACAAATGGGGCTTAGTGCAATGAATACGTCACCTTGTTTTTTCTCTGATTGGCTATCGTGCTATCCAACTGCGTGCGGCGGCATTTAATATGCCTCAGTTAGTGCCGCCCCTTGGGTAGGAAGGGTGTATTGGTGAGGGCCAGACTCAAATAGTGAAATGTTACAAATCACCCTAATGTCCACGTTATTTGTAACATAGCTTGGGATAAAATGTCAGATTATGAAATAAGGATCATAATGAAAAATTAAGATATTAAAAGCTTTTTATTCAACACTTAATTGACTTTAACATGTGTGTCAGTCAGTCACAGTGTTAAATTTTGCTTGGGGAAGGTTGAAACATTTTCTTACATTATGTTACAACTAACTCAAACTCTTGAACTATCTTACCTTACAGCTAGCAGCTAATACATTAGCCCTAACAACATGCATGAAAGATGTCTATATAGACACATAATAAACATCATTTAAGTTTGATGAATATAACTACAAATCAGACAAGCGTGCCAGCTTTGATGCCAATTTAGGTAGTGGCCAAACAGTGGTACTGCAATTTCCAGGGTCCCTTACATGACACCATTGGGCTCAGTAAGACTTTTTCCCAGTGACTTACATGAGGAAAGACACATCTGTAAATCAGTGGATAAATATTTGTGAGCGTCACAACCCTTGAAATGACTCCACTATCAAGATTTAATCCATCTGGTCGGATAACATTTTTAAAGTCTAAAAGTGCTGCAAGATTAAATTATTTTATCCCCATTCAAGTTAGTGCAGCGCTAAACCAGAAGTCAGCCGCTCGGCCAGCAGAAGTTGGCTGCCCAGCCATACTCAGCCTTACTCGGCAGCCATAAGTCTCTAGTGTGGCCCAATGATGCAGAAGCAGCACTGATCATCTAGGTAATTTCATGCTGCGGAAATAGAGGTTTTTGGTTTCATTCACCACTGAGCATCTTTGATAGGAATAAACAGGGCCTCTGTGCCAATGCTGTATCCAGGTCGCTTAATACATCCATGGTCTGCCATGGGTTGCTAACTCCTCACATGAGGCCAGGGGCATAAATATAGACAGTGCAAGCATTGCGGTTGCACTGGGGCCCGTGAGATGGAGGCCTCATAGGGAGAGTAGGCCCTCCAACAATGTGTTGAGTGGAGAATGGGCCCTTATAAGTGATGCCACCTTCAAAATATGCCTGTGTTCAAAGAAGAACTATCATTAAATTAAAAGCAGTTCCGTTTGCCATATATTCCCTTGAAAGAGGTAAAGCCATCTCTGTCATGTTTATTCAACTACTGAAAATGTTAAATTAATAATTTCTTAATTCCTTTTTTTCATTGGTATTTTTGATGTATCCATCCATCTATCCATTTTCATCCACTTATCCAGGGCCGGGTCGCAGGGGAAGCAGGCCAAGCAAAGCACCCCAGACGTCCCTCTCCCCAGCAACTCTTTCCAGCTCCTCCTGGCGAACCCCAAGGCATTCCCAGGCCAGATGAGATGTAATCCCTCTACATGTCCTGGGTCTACCCCAGGGCCTCTTACCAGTGGGACGTGCCCGAAACACCTCCAGTGGGAGGCGCTTAGGAGTCATCCTGATCAGATGCCCGAACCACCTCAAATGACCCCTTTCGATGTGAAGGAGCAGCAGCTCTACTTTGAGCTCCCTCCGGATGTCCAAGCTCCTTACCCTATCTCTAAGGCTGAGCCCAGGCACTCCATGGAGGAAACTCATTTCAGCCACTTTCAATCGAAATCTCATTCTTTCGGTTACTACCCAGAGCTCATGACCATAGGTGAGGGTTGGGAAGCAGATGGGCCAGTAAATCTAAAGCTTCACCCTCTGGCCGCACCGAACCGCCTATCCATCTCACACTCAATTCTATCCTCACTCCTGAACAAGACCCCGAGATATTTGAACTCCCCCGCTTGAGCCAGTAACTTTTGTAATTTTTTGTTATGTACAGATATGTAGTGATGATTGCTGGGTAATCTGTATGTTGATGTTATCCAATATAAAGTGTCTGATCATGTGACGAGACAATATGTGCAGGGTAGCTACACTGGGGCCATCATAACTACTTTATGCCACTGCATGAGGCATAAGGAGAAACTGAGCATGTGCAGGGTGAATCAGGTGATTCATAACTTGTTCCTGATTGGAGGCGGTTTTGCAACTATGTCATGCCCCAACTATCCCCGATGTCCCCTACATATTTTTCCTCTTACCTGTAGTGATCTTTATAAATCTAGATGTTTTAAGCACCATAAGTTCAGTCTACTTTCATTTCGAGAGAGGGTTGGCATGTCTGCTGCTGATATCTCACTCAACACCAAAATAATCTGATTGATAAATAGCACTAAGAAGAGAAAAAATATATTTTTGAGGGGGTGGACTGTCTCTTTAAGGGTCAAGACAATGTGAGGACAGGGTGGGTTATGTGGGGGCACTGTGTGAATCAGGGTCATAGCTGGGGTTTGATTCTAGGGTTTGGTGTTGTGTAAAGCAAGGTGTGTGACTCTGAATGCATCTTCATTATTTTTTATAGATAGAAGATAAAAATGCGTGTGTGTATGGAGTCATCACATGACTCAGCAGTCAGTGTTTGTACAAACTGAACCCAGGCACGACTACACGATCACGCACATATTATCAGGTGATTGTCTTTCTATCATCTCTCAGGACTCCCTCTCTCTCCCTCTCTCTATTTCTCCCCTGTGTCTCCCTGCACAGTGAACCACAGCCTGAGACATGCCTGCTCTGCTCACACTGCTAAATCTTGCAAAAAGAGAGAATTAAAGCAATGCTGTCAGTCAAACTTCACCCTAAATGTACCTCAGTGTGAGTGCTGAGCGTGTTTGTGAGCAGACCCTGAACAAAGAGCCGTGCTGGCTGCTGGTAGGGAGGGCTGGGTTTGCTCTCCACACTGCGAGCGGATCCTTTAGACACAGCCAGGACCAGGATCGGACACGAGGCAGCGGGCTCGGTAAGGAAATGGTTTTTTAATGGATGTTAGGCTGCTTAGATTAATGCAGATTTGTTACACTGCAGAGGACTGAAGAAGATCATGATGATAGATGGGGAGTAGACAGATTTACCAACCATGATTAGAGTTGCTTTAACCTCGCATCACTGCCTCCTATAATAAGTTAATTAATTTTTAAATAATTATGACTTTTATTAAGCTTTGTGTTGCCGCTGTTAGTGATCCCAGCCCGTCTCACAGTGGGGGTTGTGTAGGTTTGATGGCAGGCTGGATGGATGGGCAGTTGTCCGAGGTTTTCCAGTGAAACGTCAGATGCAGTTCAGTGTTTGGTCACCGGTTATTTCAGAGACTGTGATCCTCCCGGCCCGGCGTCCTGACGTCAATTCATAAGGACCCAGCAGTGCCGGGGCGGCTGGCAGATAACAAGGGCTGAAGGAAGACAGAGAGAGGAACCGGACCATGCTGATCTGATATTCTCCATATCCTGCTGAGCATTCTGGTAGGAATATCTGTGTTTCATTTTCATGTCCGGTCTTTTTGATTATCTCCCTATTAATAAGCGCTCCCCCGCTCTCGTGTCATGCTTTTGAACCTTGCTTTCCGACACTTAATATTTCATTTTTATTGTATGGGCCAATATGGAAAATATGTGTGGTTTATCGGTCGGTGTAATCCAGTAGTTGGTAAATTACTGGTTTAAATTGTCGGGCTGTAGGATTTGGGGCTCCATGATGTAATGCGAGCCGGCATCTCTTTGTCTTCAAGAGATTATTATAAGCAGAATATCGAGGCGTTATTATAATGTTAAATGTAAAAGGCTTTTTTATCGACTTTCTTCTGTCTTGGTCAACTCGATGATCACTGTGTGCAGCTCAGCAGCACCGCAGTGTTTCAGTGAAGGGGTTTCTGTTGTCTGACATGCTGTGTGTCTCCAGCTGGTTAAACAGCACATCATCAGCCAACAGCCAAGACAATGTTAGGCTATTTATATCACACTTAAGCAAAAGTGCATTTTGAAAGGAATGATTCCCAGTGTTGTCCATACCTGCTGCAGATAGGGAGAAGCCCCTTGATTAAGCAGATGCAGGGGATTCCTCCACACTCTACCTGACTCCACATCAACACAGCTGCCACATCCCCATAGCAACAGTTAGTAAAACCAGCACTCTGTGTGCCCATTTCCAACCATCACTAAATAGAAAGAGCACTGAGTGTACTCTGCACCTCTGCCAGGTCATATATAGTCTGTTGGTCTGTCCAGCATACACCCACGATGAGTGTCATAACAGTAGTTTTGTATCTCAACAGTGACTGACCACGGCCTGAGCTGAAGAGGCGGGGGTCCCAATCTCGAGAGTGTATGCGTGTGTGCAGCTATGGGGAAAGACTACTACAAGACCCTGGGCATCCCCAAGGGCTCCAATGAGGAGGAGATCAAAAAGGCCTATCGGCGCATGGCACTGCGCTTCCACCCTGACAAGAACAAGGATCCCAACGCTGAGGAGAAGTTCAAGGAGATTGCAGAGGCCTATGAGGTGCTCAGCGACCCCAAGAAGAGGGTGGTGTATGATCAGCTAGGAGAGGAAGGTTAGGAGGAGGGGCCCATGTCTGGGTTTTATCCTGTCTGTCTGTGTCTGTGTGGGATGATTGAGTGAAAGCGGTCAGAGAGTGCAGGCGTTGTTAAACAGGCGTTATGAAGTATTAGGTTGTTATTAAAATAGCTCAAGAAGAGCATCTAATATCACAGTGGAAGGCTTTGGTGGGCTTCAGTCACTGAAGTAATAATACTGTGTCGCTTCCATGTTTTCTTGTGTGTGTATATGTGCAGAAATGTGTGTGATTTGCTATTGTTATCTTTAATGTCAACAACACTTACTAGCTCTAATACCTTATAGTCTACCTCAGCTGTTAGTGTAGTGTGTGTGTGTGTGTGTGTGTGTGTCTGTGTGTGTTAGCTGACAGACAGATGGCTTAAGATCATTACGTGGTTGAGATATGAATAGCTGTGGCTGCTGTAGTTTGCGTTTGTGGGTGTTTTGTGCATGTGTCTCTGTTGAAAAAGGTGTGTGCGTCACGGTGTGTATTTGTGTGAGCATGTTGGACGGAGTGACCTGGTATTTCATGAGTTCTTCCACCACCAGCGCTGTTGGAAGATCAGTGATGCTGTGGGATTTTTCCCGCCCACGTGGGCTCTGTTCTTCTCTGTACTGTTACCCACATGCCGTCTTTTCTGAACATTGCCCTGTGTCTGGTATCTGAGTTCGCATTGATGTGTGTTTTTCAGCGTGGTGGGCGTTTCAGTGTGCATGTGATGTCTCACATTCTTCTCTCTCCTCTCTCTCCCTCAGGTTTGAGAACAGGAGGCAGCAGCTCTTCAGGTGCTCCTGGCAGCTCGACGTACCACTACACCTTCCATGGAGACCCCCACGCCACTTTTGCCTCTTTCTTTGGCGGCTCCAACCCCTTCGACATGTTTTTTGGCTCCAACCGTAGCCACAGCCGCTCCAACGGTTTCTCCTTCCACAATGACCATGATGCAGAGCAGGACATGGATATGGATGAGGATGACCCCTTCGCTCATATCGGGAGACAGTTCGGCTTTCCGACAGGGATGAACAATGGCTTCCCAGGGGAGGGCCGCAGGAGGAGGGGTGTGCCGTCAGAGCGCCTGGGTACCGGGCGAAAGCACCAGGACCCTCCGGTGGTCCACGAGTTGAAGGTCTCGCTGGAAGAGATCTTCCACGGCTGCACCAAGCGCATGAAGATCACCCGCCGCAGGCTGAACCCGGATGGGCGCAGCATGAGGACAGAGGACAAGATCCTCAACATTATCATCAAGAAGGGCTGGAAGGAGGGGACCAAGATCACCTTCCCAAAGGAGGGGGACGAGACCCCGGAGAACATTCCTGCCGACATAGCCTTTGTACTTAAAGACAAAGGACACGTCCACTTCAAGAGAGACGGTTCCAATATCATTTTTAACTGCAAGATCAGTCTAAAAGAGGTGCGTCCGTCCCTGTTCATCTAACCTTTCTGTCTTCTGTCTTGCTATCTGTTTTCATTTCTCTCCTCAGCTCTTTCTCTGTCTGCATGTAGATGAAATGCTGCTGAGGTTGGGAGTTTGATTCCCAGTGGAGCAAACCAGGCAGAAATTTAATGCATTCATGGAGCTGCAATGGCTTGAATGAATATCCAAAAATGGCACACTTTGTATTATTCTTGTCACTCAACCTGGGCAAACTGTGGATGAGGTGAAGAGGTGTAGTTGTAATTTTAAGGGTAGGATTATGTCCTGGGTGGGTGGTCATATATGAAACACACCGAGAGGTGAGTGTGTGTGTGTTGCTGGAGGGAAGGATCAGTGAACAGCAGAGTCTCTGTCGCTGCAGTGCGAGAGAAGCAGCAGGAATGTTGTGTCCTTGTGTGACCTGCATCGTCCCATCGTCCTCAGTTGTTCTGCACTGCTGCATGAATATATATCACTACACACACATGCAAGCAGGCACACAGAAATAAACATGCACGCAGGCGCACACACTCCTGCATCTTCCAGCATATTTGCAAACACACTCAGTTAAAGATGGATTGTAGTATGATGGTGGTGACAATCCAGGCTGCTATTACTGTGACTGGCAGGACATTTAATTAGCCGCTCCTACGAGGGCAACGGGTCCAGCACAGCTCTGCTCCGTCTGTGAATTACACAAGCTTTAATGTTTCTAATAGCACTGCCACTCACTGGCCTGCGTTCCACATGGTTGGCTTAATAGCAGGTGTTCTCAAAGAGTTGGAGATGTCAGGGGAGTTGTTTGTACTCCACTCAAGCCAATTTTGAACAGTTGTCCTCTAAAAGCAGCAGCGACTCTACAGAAGTAATTCACCGGTAAACAAGAATACCTGCACACACACATACCACATCTATGAAGACAGCCTGGTTAATGAGAGCACATTGGAGTTTATTAAGTCGCATTAAGTAGGAGATGGTGCTTGATCAAACCTGCACTACGATTAAATTTGCACTGCAGAACACCCACAGCTAAGTCCTCTGCCCTCACAGCAGCCAGATAAGAGACTTAAGTCTGATGCAGCTAACGGGATGGGGGAGAGAAGGGGAGATGTGGATGGGGGTGGTGGTGATGGTGGAGGGGGGGGTATCTGGGGAATATTAGGGAAGTGGGTCAGATGATTCAGTATCCAAAGCAAATAAGAGCTCATATTCCACTGCTCCACTCTGTGCTGCTTCCCTGAAGATGTGATGCTAAATGCTGCAGTGAAAACACAACACCAGCTACATGGTGCACACCAGAAAAGCTGCAACATATAATGTTGCAAATGTCTTGCACCAGTAGATAATATAACCGAGCTAACAGGGCGATTGTTTGTAATAAATGCTCATTCTAAAGAAAAGGTAGAGGAAGCAGATGTAGTCTATCATTTGTCTTATATCAACTGCTGTATGATTCCCCTGCTATTTGACTGCTCGGTTTTGTTTACTGCCTGAAGCATGCCCCAATGGGCAGCTTCATTTAGTGCCGCCAAGCTTGTTTGACCAACCTGTAAACTCCAGGGAAAGTCTGCTTGAGGCAACTTCCACCCCTGCGATGTCTTCACTGTGACAGCAGTTAGAAGCAGTTAGCAAGCTTAGCAGGAATATGACACATTGATTTCCCTGAAACCAACCTATATCTGGATCTATAGCCTGGCTCATTATGGCGTTAACGATGCCTCTGCAGTGTGCTGGTATCATCTGTGGCAATGCATTTCTAGCTCCTGTCACCACTGCACTCAGCTCAGCAGCAAAACCCACGTCCAAACACACGTAGGTGCTAACTGTAGCTGTTGGGCTCTAAAGGCAAGGTGGACAGCTCTTTACAGCTCCACTTCTAAAATATCAATTAGAAAGACAAGTGTTTATCCACAGTGGTAGGAGACGTTAAATCAGTGGGAGTAAGACATCATGTGCATTTTTTTAGCAACTCTTTGTTTTCAGTCCTGTCAGTCAAATGAAAGACAACAATAGCAACCAGTTTTAAGAACATCAGTGTAGTAAGGGGCAATCTTGTGAGGACACATTGTATTGTGAAGACACTTTTTTAGCCAAAAATAGCTGATCATAACAGTCAGGTTAAGCATGCACAAGTGATGGTCAGCGTTAGGATATGGACCTAGGGGATGAATCTACAGACCATATTCATAAATATAATAAAATCAAAGTGTACATGTGTGCGTTTGTGTCAGTGTCTACAGCTATGTTGTCTGAGCTGAGGCTTACGCAATCAGTGGGTCCTCAGATCAGCTGGCAGTGTGTGCCGAGCGTCATGGCAACCTGTCTCTGTGTGTAAGACTCCTGTTAGTGAATGGGACTGTCCATAACAGGAGGATGAGCACTAGTCTCCATCACGGTCATAGGCTAAATCACCTTCTAATGTATGTAGGGGGTAAAAGGAGGCTGATGTCATGGCTGGAAAACTCTGTCTGTCCTCTGAAGCAGCTGCTCTGGTTGAATGAACTACAACTGTCTGCGTGTCCATCCCATCCAAAAGCACAAGTCGAGACACACAAATCCTCCAGCAGTCTTGATACAACATTGGCCACATAATGACATGGACGGGGTGTTAAAGGTTAAGCATGTGCCAATGCTGGTAATCACTATTACATCACAAGGGGATGGTTGCCTCAAGATGATTGGTGAGGAAAACGATGAGGGGAACTTGAACTGCCAGTACTCTCCTTTACATCAAAAAGGTTGCCCCGAGTAGGATATAGCTTGAAGAATTTATCTAAGACACTGCTAAGCACTGGTTCTCAGCATGAATTCCATCTTTAAAAGAGTTTTCAAGTCTTAATGAGCCTATTTCGAAGTGTTTTAATAGTCCTTGGTACCACACAAATACTTAATTGCATCATTTGCTGGCTAACTCTTGGTATGTGTTCCTATAACTCACACACATGCCATTATATAACTTCTCCCCTGAAAAAACACTAGCAGTTCGACATTAGACATGGCAATGTCAGTCATTTGGTATGTTGGTCGATTGGTCCACTACTTTGGTCCAAACTGATTTATCTTCACACAAAAAATGGCAGACATTCATGGTTCCCAGATGACTACTATGACTTTACTGATCCCTAAATTTTCATCTAGTGTCACCATGACTTTCACATTTGTCTTTTTGAGTGAAATGTCCTAATGACTATTGGATAGGCTGCCAAGACATTCAGTACTCACATTAATGTTCCCCTCGGGATGAACTGCAACAGCTTCTCTGGTCCCCTGACTTTTCATCGAGTGCCATAGTCAGGTCTGAATTTTAATTTGTCCGATACTTTGATTTATGACCAAACATCTGAACAACTAATGACATTTCATCAGCCTCAGTTGTACTTACTGTTTACTGCTAACTGGCAAATGTCAGCATGTTGACATCCTGCATCATGATGGTTAAAGGTCCAGAGTGTAGGATTCAGGAGGATATATTGGCAGAAATTGAATATAATTGCACTAGCTATGTTTTTCTTTGTGTATCATCAACTCAAACTAAGAATCGTTGTTTTTCGTTATAAGCGTATGACCAGTGTCTAAACCAGGACACCCCAGTATCATCATTGAGAATACCTACTTTCAATGTCCCTTGTTAAGTCTCTGAGTTATTGTTCTATTATTCTCTTTCATAACTACATGATTTAAACCCTTTCAAGGCTAGTGGATTAGAATTTGACCACAATGGCTCTCCTTCTTCCTCCCTCCACACCTCTGTGGTATTTATTCACTGGCCTTATTTTGTGTAGTAAATAGTTTTGTAACAGTTGCTCAAAATGCGTTACATAAGAAAAGTTTTTATTCATCAGGATGTTCATTCACAGAGTTGTGGATTTAAATAGTTCTCTTTATTCAGCACAAATCTGGCGAGTGATGCTCTCTGGAAAGCCTGTGAAGTCGTGATAACCACAGGTCCCCATGTTTAGTTTAGCGCTCTCTATGCTCTGACTGGATTCATGAGGCATTGTGATAAGGAGGTGAGGCTTAGTGTGTGTGTGCATGTGTGTGTGTGTGTGTGTGTGTGTTCTCTCCCCTCGTCCTGCCAGCCCATCTGACAAGCCCTCCAACTATTTACGAGCTCAGCCGATTCCTGCCTCACTTCATTAGCCCCGGCTATGAGACCATTGCTAAAATTAGTCCCCTGTGCAATGTGTAGCCCCTCCAACACACTTACACAAACACACACACCTCTTCCACCTACACACACAGACACAAAGAGCGGAAAACTTTTCCACTGCCAAGTCATGTTTTCCAAATGCTCCTGTTCCAAACGCTGTTCTTTAGACCCCACAGTTCTGCAGACGATGTTAAAAGGATTTATCAGTGAGGCCTACTTTCTCTATCTCACACACACACACACACACACACACACACACACACACACAGACGATGAACACACACAGAAAACACGTGGAAGTTTGACTTGTTAGGATGACGTACTCAGGCAAGATAAACTAAAGTTTTTTAGTTCATGGAAACATGAAGTCATCGAGATATTCACAGCTTTGGCATTTCATTCCTTATTAAGATATTAACCCTCTCATGCCCCTCTCCTCTCTTCTCCTCCAGGCGTTGTGTGGCTGTACAGTTAGCATTCCCACGCTGGAAAACCGCATCATCTCGCTCCCCTGTCATGACATCATCAAGCCAGGGACGGTGAAGCGGCTCAGAGGAGAAGGTCTGCCTTTCCCCAAGAACCCGTCACAGCGTGGTGATCTCATCGTGGAGTTTTCTGTCCGATTTCCCGACAGGATCCCCCCTCAGTCCAGAGAGATTATCAGACAACACCTCCCCCAGTCTTAGGAAGACTCACCTTCAGCTCCTCCACCACCAAACACTCCAAACTAAATTACCCAAACCCAGAAAACCAACACTTAATTCTCCAGGTTCGACCCTCAGCATAGTTCCCACCTCCAGTCCCCAAGTCCTGAGATAATGCATGCAGCATTAAACAGACACTGTAGTTTGTAGGGACTTCACAGTGGGAGGATGAAGGAAGAATGCCGAGACGAATGGCAGTATCAGGATGTGATTATTTGTTTGTTTTGTCTTTTGGCTCAAACATACAACACACACACACACACACACATACACACACAGGCACCCAAACAGTGGAGCAGTGCTGAGGATGGGCTCAGCACAACCGTGGCTTTTACTGGTCTTTTCTTAACTCTGTTTTTTACGGATTTATCAGTGGTTTTATATGCTGTCCAACTCTGATCCTCGTCTTTTTGTGATAGGATGAAGCGTGAGATATTTTTTAAAAAGAAACATTTTTTCCAGGTTTTTCTTTTCCAAAGGAAGTTTCAGATAGGATTATTTATTTTTACCTTGAGTGTTCCAGCAGCTTAAGTGTGTTCAGTGCAAACCCCAGTTTTAACATAACCCCTTCCCCCACTCGCCACCTGCTTTCCCATGCTTTCAGTCTGATGAAGCATTGTGCTTTAAGTCTGTAGGCCGTTTAGTAAGATCTGTCTCTCCTAAAATCTGTTGTATCCTGATGCGTGCAATGCCACAGCGCACTTAAAGTCCTGCGTTACTCCAAGAAATATTAGCGTATCTCAGCTGCAGTGGAAAATCTGGGAATGACAATCACATACTGTAACAGCAGTGTAAGCTTGGATAATACAATCTGTACATGATATGGGTGCTTTCCCTTCTGAACTGAATAGCCTGGCTCGCTATATGAGGGACATTTAGGTGCCTTAGCCCGGTGTCATGCCACACATGTGAACACACACACACAGGTCACACTGTAATATACACAACCAGCCATGTTAAGTGCACAACAGACGATGCCCTATGCTGTGTTAGACATTGCCATCGGGAGCTGGTGAAAACACAGTCCATAAGCAATGTGAAGTTGATCCCCATAATGTACTGTATGTAAGCAAGGACATTTTTAGGAAGAGATTTGATACAAAACTGATGAATTTTGCCAGTGCATCCCTGTAAAGTGCCGTACAAGTACAGGTTGGATTTCCCAGAGGAGTGAAAACATTCAATTAATCTGAATTAGTAAGTAGTTGAGATTTCTCTGGGAAACTCAGCTTTGTTGTGTATATTCTGCTTTCTCTTGTGCCATTTGAAGGCCATGTCTCGGTGCTACTGTGAGCAGTGCCAAAAATAGACACCCTTGGTGTCTAATTATTGGTTTCATGGTTTCAGTTTGTGATTTGATAAGTGCTTCTGTCCTCTGTAACATGTGTACATCAAACTTTACATCTGTTTTTTCAAGTAGAAAACCCTGTTTAGGAAACAGGTTTTGTAATATTGCAGCAGCTGTTCTCTGTCTCAGCTGCAGGGGGCTCTGAAAGCCATCTTCAGCTCTTCCTACTGTAGTTTGCAGCAATGATAAGATGTATGTGTGAGCATGGTTTGTGCAGGCAGCACTAGTAGGTCATTTAGATCATGTGTATGGGAAAATGTTTGAATGCAACCTGTTGATAAATGCACTTTTATGTCAAAGAAGATACTGCAGTAATTATGAGATGATGGGAGAGACTTGAATGACTTGCCTGAGTGTGTGAGCGTCCTGCCTCTCAGAGCCTTCAGGGACGCTGGACTGTGGCTACGACCTGAATGCACAAGCGCTGCTGCTGCTGAGAGACACTGTCACTGCTTATGAGCATTTGACAATATTTATGATCTTTTCAAAATGCCAACAAATAAACCAAATGCGTGAACTTAACAGTGTCTGTCATTCCAGTTAATCTTTCAAGAATTATCAGCAACATGAGCACACTCTTAGAGATAAAGGTGCTAACTAGAACCCTTTTTTGTTCCCAACAGAACCTTTTATGAAGTTTCCACCTGGAAACTTTTAAGAGCATTCGATCTAGAGCCCGAAAAAAAAGGGTTATACAAACATCTGTAAAAGGGTTCCTCCTAGAGCCCTCTATGATCATTTTGAAGAGCATTTTGACCAAAAGTGTATAAATAAGTGTATGTAAGAAAATAATAAGAAATAGGCAAAAGAACATACAAAAGCACTGAAACACATAAGCACAGATAAAAATGGATTCATGGCATGTCCATAGAAGGGCACATGAGCACAGAGCAAACATATAACCATAGACAAAAGCACATAACAAGGCACAACCAGACATAAGCACTATTAGTGAAACAATGACCTAACTATATAACCTAAAACAAAAGTACAACATAAAACACAACATAGACCAAAGCACATAGCCACAAACAACACAAGAGCACAAAACAAAGCACATACGCAGGGACAACAGCACACAAGCACAATTAGCAAGACAGTGACATCACCATAAGACCAAAGCACAATAAGGAAAACGTACCATACAAAAGCACCTAAACCCCAACATGCAGTAATGAAATGAGGACTTAACCACTAATTCAGATCATGACACCTCTTCAATCAGTCAGTTCAGATAGAACAGGGAAGAAAGAAAAGAAAACAAAGGAAAAAAGACAACAAAAAAATAAAAATGAGATAATAAAACCGCCACAAAAATAATCTCTGTCCTTTTCCTCCTCCCCTTATGCACAACACATGCAAACAAGTTATATAAAATTTCAAAGATTTGTGCAATATGTACTCGATTCAGTTTTCCCCAAATTCTATGAAATTCAGAGAGCCCTTTCATATTTCAAGGGTTTAATCTTGAACCCACCGAGTCTTTTTGTAAATGTTTCTCCTATAGGCCTAACTCTCTTGTCTTCTAAGGGGTCCTGTGAGGAACTATATTGTATTCTACAGACAAGGAGAAAAATGATTGATTATCTCAAAGAAATACTATCAGAAAATAGCATAATTTAGCAGTTTCACTAATGAGAGATTTTCCCTCTAGATTGCTAACATGGTTTCGTTTGAATAACTGAGACCCTATAAGAAAAGTTTAAAAGAAAAATTTGTGAAGCAGAACTTTTTTTTTCCTCTTTCCTGCCTCATTAATCATCTCACAACTCCTCAGATTTATCTTGTGGCCCTTGAGAGGGGCGCCCCCCGGTTGAGAACCAGTGGACCAAACAAGTGAACTGTATAAGCAGCATTTAAAACAAGCACCACCTCCACCAGCTATGACAGTAAAATGCTGCTTACACATGCATGCATCAGCATTAAATCTAGTAATGTCACATATCAGTCACAAGGGACATTTTTCTGCAGAGCCTTTAACTTTTAAAACTTTAAGTACATTTTGGAGTCGCATTAAATGCAATTTTTTCTTGTTGTATTGGAACTATTATTTTAATAAAGCATATAAGTAGTGATTACTGAGATGCTGAGGAAAGAAGATGATCGGAATCCTGGATACCATTATGATCATGCATACAGGGATATAAATGACCCATTTTACAAGACTCAAACTAAGATGAAGTGCATGTAAACAAACTAACTGCTCTGCCATCAGGTCCTAGAACCACCAGAAGGAAGTAAGAAGAATCCTGTCCGATTAAACATTTGCAATATATGTTAAACTCTGTGGCGTTTCTGTGAGTGGAGTTTGGACATTTTCCAACAGTATGAGTTAAGATAAACAAATGAAGTCAGACTTTGACCTCAGTCTGTTAAAATCCAGATGGACAGCTACCCTCAGCTGATCACTGTTCCATCTACCAGAGCAACTCCAGGTAGGAACCAAAGTCTCGACTGAAAAACAAAGAGACTCACTTCACTTTATGTTTGATCTCTGTATCATGTTAGAGCATTTGTGGATTACATGCTCTGTTCTGCTGCTGGGTCAGGAGGCAGTCAGGGCAGATGATCTGTGTGAAGAGACTCTGATCATGTGTGGTGTGCTGTGTCAGTGTGTACTTACAAGAATGTAACTAAGCACATTTACTCAAATACTGTACTTAAGTACTTTGAGCTACTTGTACTTTACTTGAATATTTCCATTTTATGCAACTTAACATTTACTTCACTACATCTTAGCGACAAATATTATACTTCTTACTGCACCACATTTGTCTGACAGCTTTAATTACTTTTCAAATGAAAGTTTTTCATCCCCTTCCTGTCTGGTGACAACCATGTATCTCCAGATGTGTTGATTTTGAATGTTTGTGATAAACCGAAGGATGAAGTGTTCCTTCACGCGTTGAGAAAATTCTCCAGCTTCTTAAGATCAGTAAACTCTTAAAAACCCTCCTGGATTAGCTGGAAAATGCATCATTACAAAGCTGAAAACAGGGCTGTTTTTCTGACACCATGAAAAGCTGAATTTTTAGGGGAATGTAGTTCTCACAAGACAACCATGAGGACCTCAGAAACATATAATGATCTTATAGGATATGACACATGGCTGTAGATTAAATTACCAAACAGTATATAAAGGGGTTTAAATGAACACAGACTTAAACATCTATGGCGGTAAATGCAACATACAAATGAATGCAGTGGTAATATTATTCCAAACACATCATATAATAGTAAAACATTCTACTGCACAATGAGCACTTTTACTTTTGATACTTAAAGTATATTTTGCTGGGAAAAAAAATACTTCTGAGTCAGCAACGCTTTGAATGCAATAGTGGAGTATTTTCACAGTGTGGTATTAGCACTTTTACTTCAGTAAAGGATGTGAATACATTTTCCACTACTATTACTCATGTTGTGGGGACATGAATCTGTTCACACAGTCACACTGTGGGGACTTGACTTCCTTTTGAGTGCAGTGCGGGGAGCAGTGAGAGCTGGCTTTAGGGGAGTGTCTCTGGGACGCCAGAGATCACTGTCTAGCCTCCTAGAGGTGTCGTGGGACCAACTAGACAAAACACTGGTGACAGGAGGTTCCCACCTGATGACCCCAAAGACATGTTAGTTATCACTGCTCACTGGTCTGTATAGTTAAGCCTTGCCATAACAGCTTATCATAGGGCTTAGGAGGTTATTCACTGAGTGCTGATCCTTTCTCTAGAGCACAAATTTCTTGTATTTATTTGAACTTGAGGATGAAACACAAGTTCCCACAACATGAGTCATTAAGTTTTAGGGTGAAGACTTGAGTTAAGGTCAGGGTATAGGGTTAGTCTCCTGGAAATGAATGTAAGTCAATGTAATGTCCTCTGAAGTGATGAAAACACGACTCAAGTGTGTGTGTGTGTGTGTGTGTGTGTGTGTGTGTGTGCATCACATGGTAAGGATATAGCAGACAATTAGTGAACCATGGAAAGGCTCTGGGATGTGCTGCAGTAACACCACACTGTGACTAATGCCATATACCTGTATCAGCTATTTCTAGCAATAAGGCTGGGTTCGCAGAGGGTTTATATTTCCACTGAAACACTGAGTGAATGAAAAACGAATAACAAGAAGCAGGTCACTGAATGGTAGGCTATTTTTGCTGCTTTGTAGGCTGAATTTTTGTCTACATGTGCACTGACTACTGCTTTATGAAAGTCTTGAATGTATGTACACACACACACACACACACACACACACACACACAGAGTGCTGTAGTGTGGGAGTTAATGAATTCAGATGTGAGTGATAATCAGTAACTAAGTATAAGGACTTAGTCACGATGACTGGGTCCAGTCCACATGAGAAAACCTCACACTCGTCTCTGTCATTGTCTTTCCTCTGTCAGGTCCTCAGGGTCAAAACATGAGCACCTTCGTGACTCTCTCCACAGGGCAGAGGATGCCTGTGGTCGGACTTGGCACATGGAAGAGCGCTCCAGGACAGGTGGAGCAGACTTTGTTTGTTAAGACCAACCATATTTCTGTACATTTTTAAACAGGATGAAGTATTGTTGGACTGTGTCTGTGTCCATGTGTTTTCAGGTGAAGCAGGCAGTGCTGGCAGCCTTAGACTGTGGGTACAGACACATTGACTGTGCTGCTGCATACAGCAATGAACAGGAGGTGGGAGAGGCTCTGGCTGTCAGGGTCGGCCCTGGTAAGGTGAGAGACTCTAGTTCAGCTTGAATCAGATATTGAATTTGACGGTTCATTTCTTGACCTTGGAAGCAGCAGTTGACAAAACAATCTCTGCTCAAGATCCTCTTACCTGTTGTTGTGGTTTCAACCATATCACACGGTTTCAGGTGTTGGTTGACCCTTTATTACCTGTCTACTAATAAACTTTTGATGATAGACTGATTATCAATATCAGAGCAAGTGTGAAACATTTTCATGCCCTCTCTCCGATTCATCATGTACCTCAAACTACCTTCAGCTATCAGGTATTTTCACTGTATTGTACAGCAAATGTTTGTATATCCTTTCCCTCAAGGCTCTGCGTCGTGAGGAGCTGTTTGTCACATCCAAACTGTGGAACACCAAACATGACCCGCAGGATGTTGAGGAAGCGTGCAGGACCAGTCTGGCCCACCTGGGTCTCTCCTATTTGGACCTGTACCTCATGCACTGGCCCATGGCATTTCAGTGAGCGACTGCACACAGTGAACTGGTTTTATCTCTGTATAGTTGTTCTTGTGTGAATCAGTGTGAAATGATACAGTGTCACATTAGCTGAAGTTGTGTATGTGGATGTTTAAGGCGGGGGAAGGAGCTGATGCCTCGACACGAAGATGGAAGTATTTGTTACTCCGACACACATTATAGAGATACTTGGGCAGCCATGGAGAGCCTAGTGGACAAAGGTCTGGTCAAAGCCATAGGACTGTCCAACTTCAACTCCAGACAGGTTGATGACATCATCAACATGGCCAGACACACACCTGTGGTCAACCAGGTACAGTGTTCTTTCTCATAGGCCAAAATAAATACATTTGATTAAGTTTGATAAACAACAGAGAAGGTGTCATTCAGAAATAGGCTGAAAACTGTCAGATGGTGTGTCTCATTGTGTCACAGGTGGAGTGCCATCCTTATTTGTCTCAAGTAGATCTCCTGTCTCACTGTCGGTCAGTCTACCTGCAGTTTAACATGACATCAAAATGTATTTTCTTCAAGATCACTTTCATCAAATATTGTTCCTACTGTGTCAGTAACAGTGTGTCAGTAACGGTGCATGTCCCTTGGCCTCAGGTCAGTGGCAGTTTGTGTGACAGCCTACAGTCCTCTGGGCAGCGGGGACAGACCCTGGGCCTCTCCTGATGAACCCAGTCTGCTGCAGGATCCTCGACTGGGAGCTATCGCCCAGAGATACCAGAGAACACCTGCCCAGGTCATACTCAGGTAAGAACCAAAGCTTCAACTTCAAAGTTAAGCTCAGATGTAGCAGATACCAACAACCAGGACCAAACCTCTTTAGCTTTTAATATATGGTGCCCTTTTGGCAGGTGGCATGTTCAGAGGGGTGTCATGTGTATCCCTAAGAGTGTGACACCCTCCAGGATCAAGCAGAACTTGCAGGTGTTTGACTTTTCTCTGTCAGAAGACGACATGAAGCTGATTGAATCCTTCAACCGCAACGAGCGCTTCATCGTCCCAACAGTCGAGGTGAGTCACTGATGTTATGATGCCTCGCAAGATTTTAACAGGACGTCTCAAGCAGAGCCCATATAGACCTATGACTTGTGTTTATATACATGCGACAGCCGTCTTAGTCCAAAATTAACTTAAAGCTTGGACTCACAGATGACGCCACATGGCTGACACATCAGCCTGTTTTAGATCTACGAGTCTCTGATGAGCCAGACTGTAGGAATCTGGGTCAAACGTCCTGACTCCTGAAGATTTCTGTTGTAATCAACCCATATATGTAGCTATAATGTGATCTTAACTAATGTATTGTCTTTTTTCACAGAGAGACGGCAAGAGAGTGTGGAGAGATGGAGAACATCCTCATTTCCCCTTCAATGATCCTTACTGAGTCTACACACAAGGAATGTTGTGTTTTTGAAATTTCTACATTAAATGAAAATATAATCAAAATTAAATTAGCTTTTGCTCTTTGGGAAGAATGTCATTGACATAATAAAAATAGTTAAATGACTAAATTTGTAGAAGAAAGTCTTTAAAACATGTTTTCCCCAGTCTTATCTTTATTGAGATTGCAGTGAAGAAAACTGGCTTTTCTTCCACTGCCAGAGTGACACTATGTGGTCAGTAACAGAACTGCCTCTCTGCCAGGTGACAATGGCTTTGATCAGTGTTTCTCAACCAGGGGAGCTCCAGAGGGGTCGCCAGAAAATGGGGAAATAATTTTCACTATTTAACTCACTATAAAAGTGAGCCCAATGTGAGTATAAGTAGTGGTTGATAACTATACAATTAATATCTATCAACCACAGTCTTTTCAGATCAAGCTCCCTGAAGCAAATTCTTATTAAATGGGTGTCCATGACCTAATGTTTATCAGTTTGGGTTAGCTTGACACAAAAGCAGTTGAGAACAATGGCTTCGATCGCCTGCATGTCTCACACAGTGAAGACTTTTTCAAGGTTAAATCATCACTGAGTCATTGCAGCAGCACCGCTCTGAGAGATCACACTTTCAATCATGTTGCGCTGAACACAACTGATGAACAATTAATTATCCTTTTCAATGTCAGGTAAAAAATTAAATGCACAACTGCTGTGAAAATCCATTCATCCCTCTCCCTGTTGATGCTTCCTGGCTCACCAAACAAAAAATCTCAATAAAATTTCCCCAATGAAATGAAATTCACCATCTTAATTTTCTATAACTACAGTGGAAACATCTTATAGTGATCATGTTACAGTGACAAACTGCTTAAAAGGAGGAGAATCATTCCTGGATAAATGCTGTTAAAGTAATTTGCTGATAGTATTCAAGTAGTCTCCTTACAATGTTTGAGTCTTTTCTTAAATGACATATTATTTATACTTTACTCCCATGATACTGAGGCTGCTGCTGTGTGCACACTGAAATCATGACAGGAAGACAAACTGCCAAAAATGAGGCAATGAGATGCTGCAACGAAACTTGGTGTTCCTCAGGTTACCATTTTCTAGTCTACTCAAACAGTGACAATGGTTATAGCTGCTGCTGATGGAGACAGAAAACAAATGCGCATAGAGAAAACACCTGTGCTTGTCCACGTGATGCCCACCATTACTTTGCATTCATGTAATCAATATAAAAATGTTAATTAGATGGTTATCTGCATGATATAAAGACAGAAATAAAAACAATCTGTTTAGTGATCAATTTAGCCCGAGTGTGATCACTGTAAGAGGTTTCTACTGTCTATCTTTATATAGAAGATACGTACGAGCCTTAAATTGAGTACAGATACCCTCATCAGACAGAATGCACGTAAACTACCAATAAATAAGTTTCAAACGGACACTGATAACACTTCCATTTTGTGAGATTTTATTTTCAACAACATAACCTTGACAAATCTGTAATACATTATATGCTACTGTTTATTTAAAAAAAAAAGAGGAAGTCATAAGCAATATGTTTTTTCTTTTCTTTCTTATAGTCTAGCATAGAATCCCGTCACTAAAGCCATTCATGTTGGTTGTGATATATGGAGAATGAGGCCACTCAATAATACCCCACCCCCCACCCCGGTCCCCCCCTCCCCAATCAGCATCAGTCACTCACCTTCCATTTCCAACATCCCCTTACCCCCACCCACATCAAAGCCAGGGTAAACCAAGCGGCTACATGCTTTCTCCAAGGGAAGTCATACAAAAAAAGGGAACACATGAAAGAAGCACAAAGTCCTAAAAATGTGGAATCTGGTGAGAATTTGTACAGGTGTGATCCCGATACTGACCACTGTGGGGCAGTGTACATTTATCCATAAAGGTCATCGTCGTTGTCTTCGTTGAACACTGGATTGCTGCCAGTTCCTCCTGTGCCATGACTGGGACCACTGCCTCCTGCAGCACTGGAGGGAAACCTGAAAGATAAACAAGAGTCATTTGCCCTTTTTATAGTGACTGACCTGATATGGTGAATAGTATTTCTGGCAGGTATGAACTAATAACTATCTTATGTAGTCCGTGATTCTAGGAAAATGCCATGACTAATATGATAAAGCTTTTCACAATCATTTTTAAAAACACAATATGACTAATATCTGTTCAGACAGAGGAAGACTTAAATACACAGCTACCTGCACTCATGCTAATACAAAATGTCAGAAAACGTACCTGAAGCTGCCAAAACCACGGCTCTGCTGCAGTGTCTGAGCGAACATCTCGTATTTGCGAATGTCATTGTCACTGACGGAGCGACGGGCGAATCGCATTGCCTCCTCGAAGTGGTCCTTCCTAATCTCTGGCACAGGATCATCCTCTTCCACCTCCTATAGGGGGGGAAAAAAAGACACGGAGTGGTGATGACAGGCAAGACATCTGAAGCGGTAATGCACAGAGGCTCACTCAGATGTGAAAAAGCGACTGAGGGAACAGGAACAAGCACTGACCATAGCTGATGGGTTGGTCTGCCTCTCCCTCTCTCTGCGAATCTCATTCTCGATGCTCTCTCTGATGGCCAGCTTACACGCCCGCTGGCAGATCTCTGTCAGATCTGCTCCAGAGAAGCCATTGGTCATCTTTGCCAGGAAGTCCAAGTCCACATCCTATCAACAAAGTACAAACATTTTAAAAAAAGGCTCAGGTTCAGAAAATGTATCATTAGAACTAGGTATCAGTGCTCGATACCTTTTTAAAAAAAAAAACAAAGGTATACAGTGAAATAGCCCAGTCCCAAGTAGTATCAAACTTCCCCAGTCAAACAAAACCTGCATTTGATCATTTTTGAACCCCTTTCTGGAACAAATTGACTCATTGTATGGTTTTGCTCACAGGCAATCACCGCAAGCATTCTTTGCTTTTATGCAACATGCGATTGGTTCACTACTGAAGCAGCTACAAGCCATACAGCCTGGTGTGGTGACTGAGTGCAATTTATTGATAGAGTTGTAAAAATGAATGCAAACGATATGGGATGGTAATGTCAAATGAGGTACTCTATTGGTATCGGTATCACTTTAAGGGTACTGGTATAGCAGTTTTTTAACGCTATCAAGCCATACTTAAATAAATTTTAATTCTCTTGCGACTCACTGATTGGATTTGCTGCATCAAAATAATTTTCTTTTCTTTGTGTCATGCTCCTACAGGGGATCTTCTAGTATCATGAATAAAAGCTGATATTTTCTAACAAAGTGGGAGTATTATAAGAACAGCACAGAAATAAAATCACTTCTAAGACTGTATTTGACAGACTGAAAATAAAAACGTCTGCACACAAACAAATAATAAAAGAGAAACTATGAGTGCTAGCACTGTCACCTTGCTGATGGGGCTCTTGCGGAGGTTGGCTTTCAGGATGCTCATCCTGCTCTTCTCGTCGGGCAGTGGGATGTAGATGAGCTGATCCAGACGGCCGGGTCTCAGGATGGCAGGGTCGATGATGTCTGGTCTGTTTGTGGCTCCGATGATGAAAACGTTCTTCTTGCTGGACATTCCATCCATCTCAGTCAGGATCTGGTTGATGACACGGTCAGCTGCTCCACCACCATCTCCCACGTTGCCGCCACGGGCCTTGGCTATGGAGTCCAGCTCATCAAAGAAGAGAACGCATGGGGCTGCTTGACGAGCCTGGAAATATCACACAGATAACACAACACAATATAAAAATGAATTCTGTAGGTTGAAATTGAAGCTTGTGGTGCTGCAGAATAAATGCACACATTCAAAATTTATTTTTTTAATGACAGACACCAAAACATAATTGTTACCTTGTCAAAGATCTCTCTGACATTGGCCTCAGACTCTCCAAACCACATGGTGAGCAGCTCAGGTCCTTTGATGGAGATGAAATTTGCCTGGCACTCATTGGCGATGGCTTTGGCCAGCAGAGTCTTACCACAACCAGGGGGGCCATAGAACAGCACACCCTTGGATGGGGTCATGCCAAACTTGAGGAACTTGTCTGGGTGCTCCACTGGGTACTGAATTTAAGGAGAGGGAGATAAACAGTGAGATAAAACATTCTAATATAATGGTTTGTGATACATCCATTTCAGACACTCTTAACGTCTGGAGGCGGTTCATACCTGCACCAACTCCTGCAGCTCCCTCTTGACATCATCCAGACCTCCGATGTCCTCCCAGGTGATGTTTGGAACCTCGACAACCGTCTCCCTC